>NW_026596073.1:23647032-23684572 GCF_907164565.1 Psammomys obesus
TGTGTGTGTGTGTGTGTGTGTGTGTGTGTGTGTGTGTGTGTGTGTGTGGAGATGTGAGAGAGATAGACATAGGACCTGAACATGAGAATGAAGGCCAAACTAAACATGGCTGTCACAGCTCCCTCCACAATGGGAAGGATGGGTCACCCCAGAGCTACTGAGGCCGGGAGCTTCAGCTCACCCACCTGACAGAGGCAGTGTGGAAATTGGCAGGCAAACCCTGTTCTTTTCATCCCAGGCTTCATAGCCCTGTTCAGAGGGCTTTTCCTTCTCCCCATCCCATGCTTTCGCCTCCAGGGAAGAGGGTTTTCTCTGGTTTGGCTGGAGCTCTCCGCAGGGGTTGGTGAGGGCTGTGGTCAGCTTTTCATCAGATTCCCTTGGCTTCTGGTGGTTGTCTACTTCAATTTCTGGATCTTTGATGTACTCTTCCTCTTCACAGGAAACCGCAGGCATCTGGCCCAAGCCCTTTTCTTCTCCTTGACTTTTGAAACTCTCAGTATCACTCTCTGGAGGTTTCTGGTAAACTGGACCTCTCCTGAGTCGGTATTTCTGGCCCCAGCACTCTGTAAAGTGTGGTCTAGTTGCCAGCAGAATAGGGCTTCCCTGAAGGTGTCTGAAGGTGCTTCTGTGCAAATGCAGATCACTGGCAGGCAACGGGCTCCTGCCTTGGAAGCCTGCGGAGCCACCCAGGCAACTTGAGCCATAAAAGAGTGGTATCCCCAGGCCAGAGAGCCCCCTGGGATTAACTCGTTCCATTCTCCGTTGCTGGTAAAGAGAATACATTTCCATTTCTGCCCTAAAAACAAAATTATATAGTTTATACAACCATTGGACAATCAGTAGAAATCTATTTTTTTTAAACATTTGTTTATTTATTTGTATTTATTTTGTGTGTGAAGGGGTGTGTGTATGTGTGAGAGTGTGGAGGTCGGAGGAAAACGTGAGTTGGTTTCTCCTTCCACCGTGTAGGTGCCTGGGATCAAACTCACGTTGCCAGCCTTGGCAGTAAGCACCTTGATTTGCTGAGCCATCTGGGCCTCTCAGAAATAGGATTTTAATAGAACCCTGCTTTCCTAAGCCAACCTCTTTGCTTTCCCTATTCTTATACTGTTTAACTGAAGAGTGTTTGGTGGAAAGAGGACCCCCCTGCCCAGAGTTAGAAGGAAAGTGGTCTTAGGAAGAAAACCTGAAAATGGAGGGTTTGGGTGAGTGCCATAATGCATGTCTGAATTCAGACAGCTGCCTGTTGGGCACACAGCACCTTTAGCAGTTTCTTTCCAGATGTTAACCTTCAAAGAGGTGTTTAATTCTTCAGCACAGGGATAGTTAGTGGGACTCACTAAATTAGTGCTTGTCTTGGTGGGTCTCAAGTCAGTGCATGTGGATGGACAGTCAAGAAAGGGAGTGCTGCTTTTGCTTACTTCAATTTACCCACCAGCATCACCCAGACCCTGAGAGGTGTGTGACGAGAGAACCCGAGCCAATGTCTTCACTCTCTCTGAGGTCAAACCCTATTTCCGGTGGATGTACTTGATTTGCTGCTGGGCGCTCAGCCGGAGGTCACTGTCGGGTCGAGATGAGATTTCCCGGGCCCTGGTGACAAACTCTGAAGTGGAATGGGAGTCACGCCTGTCTCTAGGAGGACTGAAACCAGTTAGGACAGACATGCCAGTGGGAATCTCAGAGGATTCACAGCCAGGCTTTATTATTACTATTATTGGTCAATGGAAAGCTGTTGAATATGCAGGTCTATCCACACCTACCTGCACTTTGTGGCTGTAGGGAGGTAGACACAAGTGCTGTGTGCCTGTGCACATACATGCGGAGACTATAGGAGGACCTCAGGTGTCTTTTGATATTTCTCTCTATCCCTCAAGGTCCGTCCTTTACTTAACCCACTGCTCACCCACTTTTGGCTAGGCTGGCTAGACAGCAAGCCCCAGTGAACCTCCTGTTGCTGATCCCTGTCTCCATCTGTGGGATTAAAAGCATGTGTGGCCACACCCAGCTTTGTACGTGGGTGCCAACGATCTGACCTCAAGTGCTATTGTTTGTTCACCAAACATTCCTACTAAACTTTTAAATCCTCAGATTTCACTGTCTGCTTTTAATCTTCTTTTTATTATTAAAATGCTTGTATACATGTTTGTATAATTTATCCTATAATGAATCTGAAATGCTTTCTTTAAATGGTCAGTGTGTGTGTGTGTGTGTGTGTGTGTGTGTGTGTGTGTGTGATTTGTAGGTGGCATGTGTTCTTTGTAAAATCCATTATGGTAATCTATTATATTTGTATGTATTCATTGAATTTACTTAAAGCAAACTCAGATGAACAAATGGTTCATCTGAGCCAAATCAAACAAATCAAACACTATTGTTAAATTACCTGGCGGTGTGATGTCTTTCAATCATCTCATTCCTTGTGGTCATTGACTTTATGGGTTCAGGCGGTAAGATGCCCCATCCTTGAGAGAGAGAGAGAGAGAGAGAGACTCATCACAAACAAATTAGAAGTATAAGCATGCACTTGAAAATAATAAGAGGGCTGGAGAGATGGCTCGGAGGTTAAGAGTGCTGTCTGTCCTTCCAGAGGTCCTGAGTTCACTTCCCAGCAACCACCTGGTGGCTCACAACCATCTATAATGTGATCTGATGCCTTCTGACATGGAATGTACGTTCAGATAGAGCACTCATATACATTAAAAAAAAAGACAGATAAAAAAAAAAGAAAATAATAAAAGAATTCAGAAAGCAGAAAGCCCTAAGTTAGAATGGTATGTGGGAAATGGTATCTGATCATAGTGGCTAGAAATGTTTACTGAGAACCCAAAAAACACCACTAGATCACAGCAGATAACATTTCAGGTTTTGTTTTTTGTTTGAATTGTCAGTTTTGTGGCTGGCAGCATTTTCCTGTTACACTTCAGAAAGGAAGGCAAAGGCCTGTTAAAATCATATTTCTGGGGGGTCCTGGGATGGCTCAGTAAATCAGGGTGCTTGCTGCCAAGCCTGGAACCCTCAGTTTGAACTGTCTTTTCTTGTCCTGTTTAATTACATGCATTTCTAAGGTACAATGCAATGTTTTGATACATGCTTACATTGGAAGAATGGTTAAATCAAGATAATTAACATATCCACCATGTTATATCTTTATTATTTTTATGGTGTAGACATTTGAAATCCATCAGCATTTTTTAAGAATGTAACACATTATTATAAATTGTGACTACTATTTGTATTAAACATCTCCAGGGTGAAATCAGAATAAAAGCCAAATTCTCACTATAGCTTATGAGACTGTATGCTATTTCATTGGTTTGGTTTGGTCTGGGGTTCTGAGACTTGAATCCAGGTCCTCATGCATGCTAATCAGGTGTTCTATCACAGAGCTGTACTATACCCTCATCCCAAGTCATAAACTGCCCCAAGAAGTTAACTCTTAGATCAGTTCTCTTTGAAGACTTTCCATTCCTCATGTGGCAGATAAGACAAACGAGTCATGCTGCAAATCTTCCCTCATTCACGATTAAACTGATGCCTGGAAGAGTTAAGCAATGCATGCTTGCTTGCACAGGGGTAGCTACAGAAGCTCGACCAAGAAAGCACAGGCACAAACTGCAGAGGCCTAACCCCCCCCCCCCCCCCCCCCGGTTCTTCAGAGTGAGCATCGAAAGGACAACACGTTTAGTACAGCCATGATCACACAGCTCCGCAAACTGCCAGATGCTCGTCGCTCATACCTGAGTAGAAGTGACTCGACAGCGGGTTTGGCATATTTGTGTTTGGGAGAACAGTCGATCCAAATTGGGAAGGAACACAAAACTGGCTTGGGTCAGTTGGAGCCATACTGGAAGACAAGACATCTCTGGGAGGGAGAAAAAAAAAAAGACATAAAATAGGTAGAATATGTCTGGGATAACAGAAAGTCTCTGTTGCTTAGTGTGATGATCATCTAGAGACTGGAGGCACACTTTACATGTTCATGACGGTTACTTAGGGCAGAAGATGCAGCTGCGGTCCTATGGGAATCTGATGAAATCGGAGGGGAAAGTGAGCAGGAGGCAGCACCCTCCCTTTTCTGGCCCAGCACGATGTGAATTAATTCTCTGCTGTGGTCCGCCTTCCCTGCTGTGACGGACAGAATCCTCTGGAAGTGTGAGCCAAAATAAGCTTTCTGTCAGGTATTGTGGTCATAGCAATACAAAAGTAACTACCCACTTAGCTAACTAGACTTTTAATAGCCACTGGGAAGCCATGGAAACTAAAGTGCAAACGAAATAATAAAATGAAGTCTCACTGATTATGGAGAAGGATGGCGAGAAAGACTAGGAAGAAAAGCCACAGCAAGCAAGACGTCTGAGGAATATCTCAGGGAACGACCCCATCAAGGCAATGCATGATCAGGATATTTCCAATGGGTGTTATGCTCTGAACACACACAGACTGTTCTTACTTCATGATTCCTTGGTGGCATTTGCCATCTAGGATAAACGCTTGGCCACCTCACTGGGCCACTAGTTTATCTTGCAAGTCACAGCGTTCTTTCTGAGTCCATTTTTGTTGTTCACATTCCATGAACAAGGACAAATAGTATGTTTTATTTTCCTTTCAGAGTGTCAAAATATTCTAAAGAAGGGAAACTAGAATATTGCCAGAATGTGCTACCAAAATACTTATGATTTCACTACTATGGAAAGAATGGCTTGATGACATGCAGTCCAGGGGTCCAGATGTTACGGACTTAGTTAAGATGGAGTCTTAATCTGATAGGATGGACTCTATTTTGATTAGAGGGGCAGATGCTGGAGGCACCTTACATATGCAGAAGGAGGGTACCCTGCATGTACACATAGAGGACAGGCCATGTGAGGACATGGTAAGGAAACAGCATCTACAAGCCAGGAAGGAGGACTCACCAGAAACTAACTGGGCAGGACCATAATTTTGGACATAATTTTGGTTTCCAGAATTGGAGACCTAAATAGCGTTTATTTTTTATCTTTGCTATAGAAAGTATGCGTATGGATATTTCAGCCTAATGTATGTCTGTGCCCCATGTATGGGCAGTGCCAGGAAGGCCAGAATAGGGTGTTGGATCCCTGGCACTGGCGTGACGTTTGTGAGTCACCACGTGAGTGCTGGGAATTGAACCTGGTCCTCTGGAAAGAGCAGCCAGTGCTTTTCACCACTGAGCCATCGCTCTAGCCCTGAACGTCTATGATTTAAACGGTATTGTCCTCTGTGTTTTACTGTGGTTGCCTCGGAAGACTAACCTAGCAGTTTTTGCCCTTGATAATTCCTGTCACATTCCAAGTAAATGTGATTACTTAATGAGTTGGTAGGACAAACGAGCTTCAAAGGGAAAGTAGTGTCTTAGGTAAGACCAGCAGAGAGCCATGAGTCATCGTACCACAGTTCACTGAGGTAACCCCAACGCTGTTTGACCATCAAATGTTAATTTAACATCATTCCAAACTCCAATGATGGAATACCTGTCCACAACTGGAGGCCCAAATGGTGAAGGAACCAATGGGATCCTCTGCTGTCCTGACGTTGTCAAGAGAGGGTTCGTAGACATCACTGGGTTTGTCATTCGATCTCCTGACCCTGGTAGAGTTCTAAAGAGAAGCAGATAGGGGCATTAACAAACAACCTACTGGAAAATATCTTCCTGTGTGCGTGCATATGTGTACACCCATGTAGGCAAAGTATGTGTAGACCAAAGGTCATTCTTGGATGCTGTTCCTCAAGAGCTGTCCACCTTGTGTCCTGGGGACCTGAGGCTAGCCAGTGAAGTCTAGGGAGCCTCCTGTCTTTGCCTTTCCAGAGCGTGGACCATAATCACACACTGTTACATCTGTTTTGGTTTGGTTCTGGGACTGAACTCTGATCTTCATTCCTGCACTTTTGAGAAGGACTGGAACCCTTCTTAAACATACTGATAACCTGTAGTGAGAATTTTGGTTTCTTAAAAAACCCAGTTACGGTATGTGAATATGTTTTTGTTTTTAATCCCAGGTGTGGGATATGGGGCTGCTTTAGACTGTCCACAGCTGCTTCACAGCAGGTGACTATAATTTGTCTCATGTTCTCGTGCAGGGGCATGGTTTTGCTAGCTACAGATGTGTGAAGTTCTGTGGAATTCTGGGACCTTTTCAAAGAGGATTAATTTCTGAGCCCTGAGAGGGGTCTGGGGGGCTCCGAAGAGAGGCTGCTGCTCCCCGCCCCCTGCTGTTGTGGCTGTTGTGGCTGCTGTTGGCTGGTTGCAGTCTGTTGCGGTTTGTCAAGTAGTCATGTGCAGAGAGATGAGAAGAAAAAATTGAATATCCTGACTGTGAAGGTCAAACTTGCCCCAAGGAACCCAACACCCCTGATCAGCAGGAAGTAGTCTAGGAAGGTCTAGGCCCCCTTCCACCTCTAATCTTTTTTCTTGCCTTCCTAGTATTGGGGGTTGGAAGGGATTAGGGTGGAGAAGGGTAAAAATGTAAGAACCCAGTAAAGTAGCCAAAAAAAAAAAAAAAAAAAAAAAAAAAAGAGCCCCTACAATAACCTCTTTGTACTTTCAGAACATTTGGAAAGATTATACAGCCCCCCCCCCCCCAAGGAAGTGCCTGATAGTATCTGTGGAACTCATTTTATAAACGCACTCCTGGAATTTGTCACAGCCCACAAGGCAATGCCACACAACGTCACCAGCAATAATAACAGCCAGCCCTGTAAGAGTCCAGGGACACCAGCTTTCTTCTTTCAAGTTGTTTACACACTTACTGTTTCCAGAGGTGGAAACGCATAAACCCATCCATATGTTCAGTCTTTGCAGAAATATTCTTATATAGTTGATAAGATTAAAACAGAAAATGAGGAGAAAGAATCCTCTTAACGGCTAAAACAGTATCTAATTAGGGTGGCTGTGGACTGATTGTCTGAGATGGCTTAATTAGAACAAGGGACCACATTATGTTCATGTGTATATAAACACATGCCCGCTTACATTACCTTCAGCACCCACTGATCAGAGAGAAACTGCTGTTAAGGGGATGCTGGCTGCCTTATAGTTTCTTATTAACTGTTAGTATTCTTGGAATAATTTTAAATATTAAACAGTACCAGTTAAAGGGTGTTTTTTCTGGTTCTCTTTCATTCTCAATTGTTATCTTAAAAATCTGAGGCAAAAAAGGAAATGAGTGGGATTTCCTCAGCATGCATGAGCCCTGGATTGAATCCCCATCATGATAAGAAAAAAGAAAAGAAAACCAGACAATTCTCTGATTTCTATGGAGAAATTGTTATTTCTTTTTCATTTTTTTTTCTTTCTTGTGTGTCATTTGGTTTGATTTTTCAAAAAATAGCTATGAGTTTATTTGTATGATCTGAAAAATAGAAATGTAACAGTGTTTATTGATGCAGTCTCTTCTTTAATTTCTTTTTCAGATATAAATCTGATTGTATGGGAAGTTCAAATACATGGGTTGCCCGTCACTGGCTTTGGCTGTTTACTTATCTTTCAGTTGAAAATAGATTCTTCTCTCGTACAATACAGTCCAATTTCCCCTCCTGCCACTCCTCCCTGCTCCTCCAACTCGCCACGTCCTCAGAACCACTCCCCCTTGGTTTCCATGCTTTTAAGGTTCCTTTTGATTTGTTATTTCTAATGTGTTTCTGTAACTGGCCCCCTCAGGTTTTCTGCTGACCTTCACATGTGCGCTGTAGCATTCATGTGCCTGCACTCACACACACATCAGATATAAGTAATAACACAATAATCACACAAAAAGACTCTCATCAGACTCCTCGTACCATGTGTATGACTCAAATTGTCCAAACCAACAGAGTTCGTAGTCTACAGAGAGTTCATTCACTCTCGGTTTGTAGACTATGAGTTTTTGTGAAAATATAACCACCATATAACCTCCATTATGCCAGCTCACAGAATCCTTGCACTGCTCCGAGTCAAGTGATACCGTAAAGCAAATACAGCCAGAACATTTTCAAGGAAAGGCTCTGAGGGTCCCTTTACTCCCCAGGTAGATGCTGGAGAGTTCAAATCCATGTTGTCCACACCCCAGCACTGAAGGGCACTGAGCTCCATGGTCAACCTAGGAACTTTTCAATGTTAACCTCTGTGTCTTCTGGGTATTCCTCTTCTTTTGCACAGGTGCCGACAGACTGTGAGCCAGGTAGCTCTGCTCTGGCGGCTGAAGCTCCCGAGTGGCGCTGTAGAGCAGGTGGTGCAGAGCGTGCCTGCTAATCTCAGAGCAGAAAGTGCTCTGTGCTGAGGTCTGCACTTGGGTGGATTTCCCTGACCCACAGCTCTAATCCTGGATGGCCAGCACATTAGCAGGATGAAGATGCCTTAATCCCTGCCTTCAGACGCTTACCCTCAGCAAACCCCTCCCAAGGCACACACACGACTTAGCTAGTGCTAATTCTGTCTCAACTGATCAGGGCAGCAGTAGGAAGACATGCACTTTGTGAGCCGAACCCTTGCTGAATCAGCAGATTCTTACTGAGTGGTGCCCAGGGCACAGTTGCCAGGCACAATTTGAACGTATTTGTCTTCCCTTGTGTAGCTGTTCGTTAAGATCTGAGGTTTGAGTTCCCACACACATCCTGAATCTGAGTGTGTGCTGGATGTATGTGCTGTGCTGTGTGTAATGTGTGCATGCATGTATGGTGTGCTGTGAGTGATGTGGATGTGTGTGTAGTGTGGTGTGTGTGTGTGTGTGTGTGTGTGTGTGTGTGTGCAGGTGTTGGCTGCTATTTTTCTTGATTGCTCTCCACTTGTTTTTTGAGACAGATCTTTCACTGAAGCCGAGATGGCTGATCAGTGAGCTTCAGGGACCTTTCCTGTCTCTGCCACCAGTGTTGGGGTTACGGGTGTGTGCCACTACATGGTTTATGCCGTGGGTGCTTGGAGGTCTGAATTCATGTCCTCAACCTTACACAGCACTTCTTCACTGACTGAGCCAGCTCTCCTAGAGATTTATTTCCCGCTGGTTTAAATTATACCACCAACACTCCACTTTAAGAAGCAGCTAGATTTAAATGTGGCCTTAAATAACAATAACTCTTTTCTTTGATATCCTAACACACGATAAAGAAAGAAAAATTATCATGGTAATGCTGAGTAGTACCACCAACAAAGGCACCTAATACGGGAACACTCAACCCGGCTCAAATGTGAATTTCCCCTTCGCAAGGCACACACTTTAGCGCCTTCCTGAATGCATCTCACCTCACACATCCTGGGAAGTGTGGAAGACAGATGGTTGCATGAACACTGCCTTTCGCTTCTGCTTTTCCACTCTAGAAAGCTCTTTGATATTAGAAACATCTATGCTTTCTTGAAATATCAAATCCCATTATTATTATAATAAAAAAGACAAACCTTTATTATTACCAAGCAAGTAGAAATTTTATATTTTCTGCTTGGATTCAACATAATTTAGGTTCCATGACGCAAAGTCCAGTGTATGTAAGTTTGTATACATACTAACATGAAATTATAAAAGTATTCATATGATTGACTTGGATAGTAGGTATTTTAGTTTGAGAATGAATTAAGAATTATCAACATCGATTTTTTTCTTAGTTATCATCTACTTAGTTCCTATCAACTATCATTGATAATTTATACTTCACACAACATAATTTTAAAACATAGTTAACTATATTAATAAGGCCATTTAAATAATATAGAGCTCGGTGTGGTGACACATGCCTGAAATCTCTAACTTTGGGACAGAGGCAGGAAGATCATGAGTTCAAGACTGTTCTAGAATAGTCATATAGCACAACGGTGTCTCAATGAAACAAGACATCCTCCCCAAGTAGGTAGAGGCGATCAATGATAGCAGGGCAGCGGGGTTTGGGGTTGGCCCATTGGCTTCAGCAGTGTACCCTCTGGTAAATTGCCCCTCCCGTCAGCACCCTATTTAAACTCTGGTTTTCACACACAAACGACACAGAAGTGGATGGGCATAGTCTGAGAAGAAGGGTTCAGCAGGAGTGGGAAGAGAATGAGAGAGGATGATGGGCCAGTATGCTCCAAGTACATTACCTAAGTGAGAACCTCACAGTGAGATTCATTTTTACACATAATATATGCTAACAAAACAAACGTGGACCACAAATGAATAGCAGCAACATGAAGAGATGATCTATTTGAAGATGATAAAATACTTAAACTTATAAGTCAGTTTGGAACTGATCTTGCTTAACAAACAAACACACAAACAAACACACACACTCCCTCCTACTTCTGCTTTCATTTAATGACACAAAGCCAGGCAGTGTTTATTTGGATGACATAGAGTAGAATCTTTACTTTTTGGCAAATTCATTAAAGTTATATCATTACCTATGAGCTGCCATACCGCTAGTACAAACCCAATGACATATATAAACGTAACCAACGTCTAAGATAAAACGTCCTTTTGTTTCTCATGAGCAACGTTTCGCTAAGCGTAGCTAGTCTGAATGACTCAGGAGGTAGACCGTGAGATCCGTGTACTTACATCCTCTAAGGGTTGGCTCGGGCAGCGCCCACGTGAGGACCGCCGGAGCCTCCGCCCTCCCTTCTGTGGCGGCAGCTTCTCAGGTGCGTGGTGGGTACCCTCGCGGACAGCTCTTTTTAAAAATGTCTCGATGAAGGCAAACCTTGCCTTCAATACAAAGTCAACTAAGTCGCTTCACTGTTTCCCAACAGCAACCCTGCTGTCCTCCACCCTCCACAGATAGGCTAAAAGGTGTTAAGCCCAAGGAAAGTGCAGGGCAGGGTACATAAACCTGTCTCAGAGTTTAGCCTTTAGCGTAATCCTCCCTTAGCCTTTAAGATGCTTTGTGGGTATTCATCCAATACCACTGTTCTGCTTCAGAGAAAAGCAAAATATCTACGGATCAGTAACACAATTATTTCTCGTTTTGTACTTCCAACGGGCGGGAGAGTTTCTCTTGCAAATGGAAGAGGAAAGTTATTTTCTATAGAGCAGCATGAATTAGTTTTAAAAGATGAACTTCGCAGAACCACAGCTGCTTCCATTCCCATGGACAGTGAGAAGGCCCTTCGTGCTCTAGGCGAGAGCTGGCACTCTACAGGGAAGAGAGGCTATGACATTTTAAAATATGTCCTGTTTCATTTGCTTCAGGCATATTTACGTCTTGACAAAGAACATCTACAGTTCATGCACTGTCAAAGGAACCCTTGAGCTAAAGGCAATACAGTTTGTTCTGCTAACATACCACATATTATAATACAGTTTATACCATATAGCTGACAGTATCCAGCTTATCCTAGTCTAGGACAAAGCACACAATTAGAATCTAATATAAAAATTGAAGTTGGTGTTTATTTAATGCTTTGGCTTCCAGGTTGAAGACCAGGTGCTCCTTTGCCAGGATCTGACATTAACTACTGTGTATACTGTAGGCCATTGCTCCTGACGCAGTGCTCAGCTGTGGGGACACAAAGGACACAGCCAAGTGCAAGCTGCAGCATTTATTAGCTGTGTGACGTGGATAAGTCACCAAGACGTGGTGTCTTCATCTCAGAGGAGTCACACAGAGCGCCTTTTGAGAAATGAAGGCAGTGGCATGAATAAAATTCTTAGATGATTCCTTCTAGTCAATAGTCTATGTTCTAGCTGTTATCATAGGCAAGTGTGTGTGTGTGTGTGTGTGTGTGTGTGTGTGAGAGAGAGAGAGAGAGAGAGAGAGGGAGAGAGGGAGAAAGAGAGAGGATATGTGCAATCTTGTGTGTGGAGGTCAAAGGTCTTCTTCAGATGTTGTTCCTCAGGATGTCCTTGTCCACTTTATTTTTTGAGACAGGGTCTCTCACTAGCTGGAACTCACCAAACAGGCTAGGCTGACTGGCTGGTGAGCTCCAGTAGTTTTCCTGTCTTCACTTCCTCAGTTCTGGGATTACAGTGAAGATTCACCAGGACCAGCTATCATCATCACCTACATTTAATTTTTATTAATTTTTTCATATAGCATATTTTGATCATATTCTTCACTCTCCCCAACTCTTTCCAGATCCTCCCCCCCCTCTACTCACCCAACTTCATGTTCTCTTGCTCACAAAACCCCAAGGGGAAAAAAATAAACAACAAACCCCCCACAAAACAGAAATCAAAACAGACAAACAAACTCAAAAAAAGTAAATGAATAAGATGGAAAATATCAAAATAAAATGCTCACAAAAGTCACGAGTTCATTTTGTGCTGGGCCATGCCCAGCTTCTCTAAGTGGCCTAGGAGTGGGGGGCTGGGCACGGGACCCCAGACTGTAAGCGAGCCAGTGAGAGCAAACATCGCCAATAGAAGACTCGTACAAGGAACTTTATGCCCTTCACCCACAGTTTTCTGTTGGAGAGCCACGAAACACATCTCCTTGCCTGTGTTACTAAGTGTAGTTGGGGTTATTAATAAAATAATAAGGCCACAGTAGGATTACAAAAACCAGGTAAGTACCATGTCGCTCTCTGTCCGGACTGTCAGGAAGCTCAGAACAAAACTATAAATTACCTATAAATAAACCAAACTATAAACTATAAATTACTTCATCCCCAAGACCCCAATCATGGGTGTTATGTCTTTCACTCCCCATACCAGCTCCCACTCATGAGGGTGGCTGAGCCTGTTCCAGAAGGAGCTCTGGCAGGGGGAACGGAAGGAGTGAGAGAAACGGAAGCTTCCGGAGAGACCCGGGCTCTGATTGTCAAATGACTGACTTCTGTCCAGTTAGTGTTTACTAATTGGCTATGCTGCAGTTGTCAAAGCACAAAGTTTCTTCCATTCTGGTTGAAAGATAGCTAGCTACTTCCCAGAGTCCCTGGGGCCAGCTGCTGCAGCCTCTCCTACTGTCTCCTCCCTACAGAGCACTAAAGAGATCTCTGAGAGTCGTGATTGCCAAAGTGTGAGTGGAGAGTGTTAGTATTTAGGAACCTGCTTCTGGGTTGTCTAGCAACCTATGATGTCATCATGTGGCTGCCTCAACAAGCTATGGCTGCCTGCTGGCAGACTGGCCTCTGGAAGTCAAAATGCTCCCATGCAGGTTTGTCCTCTGTGCCCAGCCATGGAGGCTCAACCAGCACAAGAGCCATAGACACTTCCAGCCTTCCAGCTTCTTGGCCTGGCAGAGGACAAATGGCTCCTTGACTCAGTGACCTCCAGCTCTGGTCCAGCCCTGGATAACAATGCAGGTCTGTTTTGGCCTCACAATGGGGTCCCATGGACGTGTTGCCAACTTCTGTCTTGGGAGATTTCAGATCCCTTCTCAATTCTCTTCATATGCAGGAGACCAGGTCTTAAGCCTGGTTAAGAGTTGCTATTGTCAGGCCTAGATACAATATGCCTTGTTGCCAGACTCAAGAAACAGGCCTGAATGAAACCTTTCACCATCTCTTTATTTAACTAAGGGACAATAAATGTTCATAGCAGTCTCACCTATGTCTCATGGTAAATAACTAGATATAAAGTTCCCTTAAAAAAATTTCTGTTGTAGCCATCCATTGTCCCATAGAAGTCTGAAAGGGATTCTGGCAAAGCCAGGAAACCCTCCCTCCTAGGTTTTGGCACCACTGTTGGAGACAATTAATGAATGATGTGGTGCACAACAGACTTTATATGAAAGAGGTTTATTAGATGGAGATGAAGAGAGAGAGAAAAGGGAGAGCAGGACATGACGAGGGGGAGGAGGAGCGGCCCAACAGAGAAAGGGGAGAGGGCGAGAAGGCAAGAAAGAGCAAGAGGGAGCAGGAGGCAAGAGGGCAAGAGCAAGAGAGGGACCCTTTTAGGAGGAAGGTAACCATGGCTTCCAGGTGTGGCCATGTGGCCAGCGACACATGATGACATCACAGGTTGCTAGGCAACCCAGAAGCAAGTTCCTAAATACTAACAGAGAGTTCACAGGGCTCTAGCTGTTCAGGGAATTGTTGCAGGAAGCTCCACAGGGAGGGAGAGAGGTAGATTAAGAAAGAACACAAACAATGACCTTGGTGGTTATTTGGGGTGCGCGTCAAGTTGCACTCCAGATGTGGTGATGGGTTAAGGCTGTGGAGGACTAGGAGGTAGGTTCTGGCTGCTGGAGATAGGTCGCGATTGGTCAGGGCTTGAAAGTTAAAGCCACCTCTTGTTCCAGTCTCGTATACTCTGCCTCCTGTCTGCTGCCTTTGGTCATAAGCCCTGGCCTCACATTGCTACTGACATGGCCAGAGCCTCTGCCCTTCCCCCACAAGCATACTTTCTCTATGATGGACTAAGCTCTCTCTGAAACTGTCAGTTGGAGCAAACCTTTTCTCCTGTAGTTATGTCTGGGGATAGGCACGGTCAGAGAGATGCGTGAATAATTAATACGGTACTGGGATGTGGCTCAGTTGCTAAAGGGTTGCCTGGTACCCAACACTATAAACTGGGCATGGTGGCCCATGCCCGCAACAGGATCAGGATTTCCATGTCATCCTTGGCTCCTAGTGAGTCTGAGCCCTGCTTTGAATACATGAGACTCTATTTCCAAAAAAAAGAAAGAAAGAAGGAAGGAAGGAAAGAGAAGAAAAGTTTATACGGTAGGGATGTACCAGCGGGAGAAGGACCACTCGATACCGTTGAGGGCAGTGCCTTGCCCCTTTACTCCCTTGGCACTGGTTCATTCATCACATAGTGTGTTTGTCACAAGGTCCTTCTTAGTGTCATGTGCCCTTCCCTGATTTACATGGCCCTGAAAATAGCTCTTGGCCACTGTGTTGTTTTTGTCCTAGCCTTGGGGGCCCACCTTAGCAAGCTTCCCGGATGCTCTCTGCTCCTTTTATGTAACCTGAGGGTGTGGAAGCCCTTACGGGTCTCTGGCTCGCAGAGTGACTCTGGGAAGCTGACCAGGCTGGCTGGCTGCCTGGGCACGGCAAGCCAACGCTGCTCCAGGGTGGCTGTTCCAGGCCAGTGCTTCCAGGAAACCGGGGATGATGTGGGTCACAAGCCAGTCAGGGCTAAGGAAACCTCTGCTCACCTAATGCAGCTGCCCTCCCTTGCACACCAGAACTTCAGACAGCGGCCTGGAAGGTTACTGGAATTTTCCTTTAGCCTTGCTCGCACTTGAATGTAACCCAAGTGCTGGCTCCTGGCTTGTTAACCATCAAGTCTAATTTTAAGGACAAGTGTCTCAGCTAGGTAGCTGAAGAAAAGAAACAAGACCCTCTCCGCCTAGGCTCTTTCAATGACTGGAGTTGTCACCCTGTTTTTACTGGGACAGTAACCTTCGGGCTCCATCTGAGCTAGCAGAAGAAAGGCCGCTGTGTCATTCATATCGTTGCTGGATAAAAATACAGAGTTATCTTTCAATTTTTTTGGTTACAATCAAAATTGTAGATGTGTTTAAGGACACACTGAGAATGGAATGCTTAGGGCATTATGGAGCCGTTCATTTCGATCCTGACACTTCTGGCCCCTATGTGCATTTGAGATGAATTTTCATAATACCACTGCATACTCCTTTTCAGAGGATGGGAATGTAGACATAGAAATCCAGTGTGTTAGAATCTGTTTGTTTATTATTATTTATTGCAGATGGCAATTATTTCTTGATTTAAGCAAACTAGGAAATCTACTTAAATGTGAATTGTTGGAACATGGCCCAAGAATGGAGTCGTGAGGGGGAATTCTGAGGGCTTGTGAGGAAACTCCAAGAAAACAACACAAGAGTCTTGTGACCTCAGTTTCTTGAGAACACAGAATTGTCCTTGGAATGTGTTTTCCGGTCCTTCCCAGGCGTAACTGATAGGAGTGAGTTTACTTCAGCTGCTGTTATTCATAGGCCTATGGAAAAACTTTTTTTTTTTTTTTTTTTTTTGCCACATGCAGCTTGTCCTAGTGATTCAACGCCTTACTCACGTGCTTCTTCTTAACCCTCAGAGCGTAAATTGTCCGATGCCTTGAATAAAGTCGGCATGAGACTTTTAGTCTGCCTTCCTTTTAAGGCTCTGCTTTCCCAGGTTCATGCACCAAAGTACAACAGTAAACAGAATAATGAAAGCCTTTAGCTCAATAAGAGTATGAGTTTTAAAATAGTGTAGCAATAAGTAGTCACGAAACTGTTATCGCCATCTTTACGGCGATTCCCTCTACACGATATTTGGTATAAGCCTTGTGTGCTGAACTTCATGATGGCTATAATGGCACTTCCACTGACTTCGAGTTTTGGTTCAGTGTGGGTGTGTATGTGTGGGTGTGTTGTGCATGTATGTACGCTGAGCATGCACCTTCATATTCAAGGTCATGTGCATGCATGTATGCATTGTATGTGCATGTTTGAGTGTGCGTGTTTGTTCAAGCACACTTGCATGCATGCTGAGCCCCCGTGTGTTGCTAGGCAAGCAGTCTACTGCTGAGCTACACCTCCAGACCTTGGCTTCATTCCTTGCTCCTACAGACTGAACGATTCGGAAATGACAAGGTAAGAAAGACAATAAGCATAGGGGGTCTTCGTTATCTTTTCTTTAACTTCCTTGATTTTAGATTGTTTTACTTTTCTTAATAGACCAATTAAAAATAATTGCTGAGAATGGTATGTATGGCTTAGAGTAATAAAAAAAATTATACAAAAACTTAGTTTTTATAAAACAAAGTGTCTTAAACTATTTTAAAATAATTTTAAATAGTACTTAAAAAAAAAAAAAGATAGTCTCGCCATTGTAGCCCAGGCTGGCTTCAGCTCAGGCATGGCCTCATAACTGTTTCCTCCACGATGGAATGGTGATGGGTTCCATCTTGGGCAGGTAGCCACTGCTGTTGGAGTTCATGGGGGTAATAGCTGTGTCATATCCAGAAGACACTTTCTTTCTTTCCTCAAAAAAATTTTATTTAGTTTATATATGTTCTGTCTGCAAGTACAGCTGCATGTCAGAAGAGGGCGTCAGATCCCAGTATAGGCTGGTTGTGAGCCAGCCTGTAGTTGCTGGGAATTGAACTCAGGACCTCTGGAGGAGCAGACAGTGCTGTTATCTGCTGAGCCATCTCTCCATCCCTCAGAAGACACATTTCACAGAGCCCTTACCATCGATATATTCTTATGTTGTCTCTGATATTCTCTTTCGCAGTGTTCCTTGAGCCCTGGAGAAAATGTCCCATCTAGGGTTAGGCACTCAAATCCTGTGTTCTCTGCATTTTGACCGATCGTGAGTTTCTAAATTAGCCACAACCCTCTGTAAAAAACAGAAGTCCTGGCATAGCTGAGAATAGCATTTAACTATGGGTACAAACAAATATTTAGGAGGTAGATTGAAACTCTGTTCATTTAGCAAAACAATAGCAGACTTCCCCCAGGACCTTCCCCAGCCAAGGACGTTTGGTCAGGTTTACAGTGCCAGCTAAGAATTCCCAGCAGTGGTGTATTCCTGCCATAGAGTGATGAGTTACCCCATATCTTCATGCCCCTATTGTACCAAGAGGGCATGCCTTGTCTGGCAGGTTGGCATTGTAGCTTGCACGGTTCACAGTTGGATAAGACCATTGAGGATGTTTGTCCCCCAGAAGCTTGTATGGTACCTTCTGGCCAGCAGGGGGGACATTTTCAGATCAGTCCCAGCTCAGTTTCTCTATGTCAGTAGCTATCAGGTTATATGCCAACTCTATCTATCTATCTATCTATCTATCTATCTATCTATCTATCTATCTATCTATCTATCTATCTACCAGTACAGTGCTGGGGATTCAACACAAGGTCTCACAAAACATGTTAAACCTTCACTCAACCATTGAGATTTACCACCAGCTCCTTTAACAGTTTCCTTAAAGATAATTTTCATTAACTCTTCTCTCAGGAGGCATTTGGCTGGGGGTGAACTTCACAGGCTTGCCAGGGAGGTCAGTGAGACAGAAGGTCTGTAAAATAGTATAGTTGCTTGAAGAGGCACTCTGCCAATACAAAAGAATACATATTAAGTATAATAATACGTATTAATTCGTGAAACAAAATCGCAGCATAAAATTCCTTTCAGCACATTTAAATCTTGGTTTCTGGAACTGAACAAACACATTTTGTTGTGTGGATATTAACCGCAACAGGATATGTTCCCAAAAGATTCCTTTCATTTTCCTAAATAATGAAAAATGTTTTCAGCAAAGGACGATTAGGGAAAATGGGAACTGTGGCTGCCAGGCATTTGTGGCTCTGAGTGTCATTGTGACTTATGAGCCACACATTTTACTGCCATCAGAACACTGGCCAAATGAAGCTGGACTTACCTTAGCTGACTGCTGTTAGACGCTCCAGGACCTAGTGCCCAAAATAAATCCGTGTAATGACAGACTTCACCAGTTGGACAAAGCAAGCCTTTAAAGACTGGTCTGGAAGCCGGGTAGTGTTTACTGAGACAAAGGGCCTATCATTAATAGTTACTTAGCTCAGCTAAATAGATCCATTTCTTTCCAGTGGTCAGGCCATGTTTACAGAAGCAGCTTAACCACGCTAACAGCAGTGTATTTTCTTCACTTAAACCCGTGTTGGTACAGGGCTTCTGCAGTCTGTGGCTACTGTCCTGTTGCACGCACTGCACCCAGCGTCTTTTATGAAGCAGCACTGGCTCCTGACCCGATCTTTAAAAAGTGCAGTGGCTGTGTTTCCTGCACAGTGGGTCAGCGAAGAGACCCCAGGTGGTCCCTAGGAGCTCCTCCTCCCATGAGCTCTCTCGCTTGAACTGTAGCCTGTTTCGAGCCAACCTCAGATGCCAAGACTGTACAACTAGACGACAGGCCACTGCGATGAGTGCCACAGGCATGGGCTATCTAGCTGTTTTTTTATTGCAGCGAAACACCATGGCATTTGCTGGCTTATCCATTTTTAAGCGTGTAGCTCAGTAGCAAGTACATTTACATTGCTGTAGAGAGCTGGCACTTTATTTTAATCTTGCCAAACTGAAATCCCACATCCATTAACCTCTCTTCTGCCTCAGGAAACTGCTGTTCCGCTTTCTGTCTGTAGAAATCTGACAAATCCATGTAGCACATAAAAACGTTGCAGCGCATTTCCTCTTGTGACTGCGTATTGCGCTCAGCATAAGGTCCTCGGGGCATATTGGAACACACATCAGATTTTCTTCCTTTTGAAGGCTGGATTCCAGTTTGCATACACATTTTCTCATTCTCCCTCTCTTTCTCTCTCTCTAGATGGGTGTTTAGATGGCATGAACATGAGGCACACATATATATTTTCGATTCCTTGCTTTCAGCCCGACTGGATGTATCCTCAGGAGTGGAGATGCTGGATCTTGGGAGAATTCTATTTTTAATTTTCAAGGCGCTGCCATGCTGCCTTCCACAGCAGCTGTGTCCTCTTTATGTCCCCTACAGCAAGGCGCACAGGTTCCAGTGTCTCCCTGCCAGCCCTTGTGATTTCTTCAGTAACAGCGACTCTACTGTGTGTGAGATGGCATGTCCTTGTGCCATCGATTTACATTCCCCTAATGATGAGGGATGTCTAGTAAACTATTCATAGGCTTGTTGATGATTTTTACAGTTTCTCTAGAAAAATCCTTCAGCTGTCTTGCCTCGTTGTGGGTCAGGCTGCTTGGCTCTGGTTGTTGAGTTGGAAGCTTGATAGTAACCCTTTGTCAGAGACACAGTTTTCAGATATTTTCTGCCATCCCGAGGGAGGCCCTCTTACTTGATTGTGTCCCCTGATACACAGAAGACTTAATTTTAATGTAGTCCAGTTTATTTAATTTCACTTTTTTGTCTTTGCTTTTGAAGTCACATAATAATTTCCAAACCCAGTGTCATAAACCATTTCCTCCGTCTTCTTCTAGTAATTTTATAGTTTTAGCTCCTATTTAGATCCATGATTTATTTTGAGTTAATTCTATTTGGTTTAAATAAAGGGCCTACGTATATTTTTTTGTGTGTAAACATTCACTTTTTCCAGTGTTATTTGTTAGATCTTGAAGTATCTTTTCAATTAGCTCATGGCATTTTAAAATCAGGGTAATGCTTAGGAACTTTGGACCTGAGCTGAATACTTTCTCTAAGGAAGAAAATGAAGACACAGAACGTGGAATCTTTGGTCATCTTCTTTGTTGTTTCTAATGGTCATGAATTATAGCAGCAAGTTCTATTAAATCAAAAGAGGAAGTCAGGTTCTTTTCCTTCACCAGGGAAAGTGTCTTTGTGTAGATAAGGCTTACAAGAACCTGGTGATGTCAGCAGTAAATAGAAAGAAAACATAACCAAACCTTGGGCAGAGTTCAGGGAATCATATGAAAGAAGGGGGAGATAGTAAGACCTGGAGAGGACAGGAGCGCCACAAGGACCAAATATATCTGGGCACAGGGGTCTTTTCTGAAACTGACTCTCCAACCAAGGGCCATGGATATAATCTACAACCCCTGTTCAGATGTAGCCCATGGAAGCTCAGCATCCAAGGAGGTTACCCTAGTAAGGGGAACAGGAGCTGTCTCTGACATGAACTCAGTGGCGGGCTCTTTGAACCCCCACTCCTGAGGGAGAAGCAGCATTGCTAGGCCACAGAGGAGGACATTGCAGCCAGTCCTGATGAGACCTGATAAACCAGGGTCAGATGGAGGGGGAGGAGGACCTCCCCTACCAGAGGACTTAAAGAGGGGCAGGGAGGAGATGAGGGAGGGAGGGTGGGATTGGGAGGAAATGAGGGAGGGGGCTACCGCTGGGATACAAAGTAAATAACCTGTGATTAATATAAAAAAAGAAGAATTATTAAAAAATAAAAAAAGAGAAAATGGGAAGTTAGGTATGAGGGAAATGCATTTACCATCTTGCCATTGAATTACAGTTCTTTATGTTGATGTGTGATTGAGTGCCCAGGGTTGTAAAATTTTAACTAAAAAAACAAAAAACAAAAAACAAAGAACCTAATCAATTAAAAGTCAAAATTTTTAAGTTAATAAGTTGAACTTTTAGTATGAAAAATTGTATTCTGCTAGATACATATTTTATCCTTTCTGTAATCATGCCACTATTTTAAAAAGGGAATACATCAGATAGAAAAACTCCTTCCAGCTTCCTGCTTCAAAATGTGTTGCTCAAGGTGTCAACAGATCTGGAAAAAGAAGAGACACTTTGGCTGGCACAGGAGACCTATGTGGTCGGGTCAGTTGATCTGTGCACAAGACCTACATGGTGGATCCACAGCCCTGGGCAAGCTGACAGCAGAAAGCCAGCAAGCTCCTGACATGCCAGGAGCAACAGCAATTCCCTGAGGTACGCAGGCAAGATGTGACATTGGACACAAAGGAATCTCTCCACCAATCATCTGAGGGCGCACAGTAGACAGTCACTGGTCTACCAGATGCATCAAGAGCTGCCCATATGTCCCAGCATCTAGCTCTGTGACTAAACTCTGGCTGCCTTGGAAGCTCCTTGGTTCTCTTTGAACCCGTTAGAAGACTTCATGTTCAAATGACTTGCTATGAAAGAAGAGGTAAGGGATGAGTCTGAAGGAATCCATTTACAGTCTGACTGCAGTGCACCAAGTGGAATCTATAGGACAGTTGGTTTAGTATAAGGAATTAGTATTAGGGGCCTGGGCTGGCATAAGGGAGTGAATAATTTTACTTGCAGCTCGGCCCACTGCCTCATTTTCTCATGTCTACAGACATACATGGACTAACCACTAACCACTGGAGTGACTTGGGGATGTAAAACACTAGAGGCACTTTGGGGTACAAAGAGTGTGGTATGCACTGTGTATTCCTGGTGTCCACACTGGGTACATTTTGGTGAACCATATGGATAGGCTTCAGTTGGATAGTAGTTGTGATTTTTATTTGAATTTGCTTCAAGAACACATAGTGCGATGTTATGAACAGGTAAAGATGTTTGAAGTCTTGCACTAATAAGTGGCCTGCTGTTGGAGTACGTTACTTGAATCTCAAACAAGGTATTAAGAGTCTATTGTTTTTTTAATTAAATTTTTTATTTTTTTATATTAGTTACAGTTTATTAACTTTGTATCACAGCTGTAGCCCCCTCCCTCATTCCCTCCCAATCCCATCCTCCCTCCCTCATCTCTGCCCTGTCCCTTTCCAAGTCCACTGACAGGGGAGGTCCTTCTCCCCTTCCATCTGACCCTAGCTTATCAGGTCTCTTCAGGACTGGCTGCAATGTCCTCCTCTGTGGCCTACCAAGGCTGTTCCTCCCTCTGGGGGGGAGGGGGAGGTCAAAGAGCCTGCCATTGAGTTCATGTCAGAAACAGTCCCTGTTCCCCTTACTAGGAAACCCACTTGGATACTGAGCTGCCATGGGCTACATCCAGGCAGGGGTTCTAGGTTGAAGAATCAGTTTCAGAAAAGACCCCTGTTCCCAGATATGTTTGGTCCTTGTGGAGATCCTGTCCTCTCCAGGTCATATTAACTCCCCCTTCTTTCCTATGATTCCCTGCACTCTGCCCAAAGTTTGGTTATGAGTCTCAGCATCTGCTTTGACATACTGCTAGGTAGAGTCTTTCAGAGGCCCTCTGTGGTAGGCTCCTGTCCTGTTACTTGTTTTCTCCTACTTCCAATGTCCATCCCATTTGTCTTTCTAAGTGAGGATTAATCATCTTACCCTGGGTCCTCTTACTTGTTTATCTTCTTCAGGTGTGTAGATTTCAGTATGTTTATACTTATAGGTCTAATATCCACTTATAAGTGAGTATATACCATGTGTGTCTTTCTGTTTCTGGGATACCTCACTCAGGTTGATCTTTTCTAGGTCCCACCATTTGCCTGCAAATTTAAGAGTCTATTGTTTTAAGTTCATAGAAAAATAAAGAAGGGAAACAAATCTCCTAGGTAGTTCTGCCCACCTCCCATATAACTATCCCTGCTACCGAAATCCCTACCAGAGTGCCACCTTGCTGAACCTACATCCACACGACAGTCTCCTCCAGAGCCCAGGGGTCACACTGACAAATGGGTGATAGTATGTGTCCACCACAATACTGTCGTAGAGAGCGTTTGTAATGCTCTTCTAGACCTCTGATAGTTTCGAAGTGTGTGCACAGAGTGCACTCCCTCCCACCGCCCCTCCCATGGATTCCTCTTCAAGAAGCCCAACAGGTGCTGAAAGTTTGTAATGAGACCCGGAGTTGGAGTCTCACCTCCAAGCTGTGAGGACCATGGCTGCCGAGCCAAGCCTAACCTACACTCACCAGTGTTTTCATCTCTCTGCTCTCGTGCCTGCTTCAGGACAATGCTTTTTGTTGGTGGTGATCATCTTCCTGCCCGAAGTGCATTTGTGCTCACGGGAACAGCATCCGTGCTCTCTTGAATCTCCAAGGGGCAGCCCAAGGCACCAGACCCCTTACAGTGACATAGCACCACAGTGACAGAATGGATGCTGAGATAGCTGTGCAGTAAAACTGTCTGGCAAACTAAGGGAGAGTTTGGCTCATGTGTGCCACACATGGTAGTTTTAAAGACACTCGTGAAGATATTATATGGGTGACCAAAGAAATTATTTTATGTTAGTCCCAGGGACTTGAGTTGAGTCTTTGGAGAGCTGAGTCATATGTTGTCTCCTGTACTATCTGTTCCACTTCATGTTGAGTTATGTTCAGAGCCTGGCAATACGGCTCAGTGGGTAAAAGATACTTGCTGCTAGGCCTGAGTTTGATCCCTGAGGAATAGATATGTATATACACACATACTATGTGTATGTGTATTATACGTATATAGAAAGCGGTCCTTTGACCTCTATACGTGTGTATAGACATGAGAGAACACATATACATAAATGCGTGTGTGCACCATTGGACACATGCATTCAATGCACACACGAAAATGCATTAATGCTTTCTGAAAAAATAAAGTGAACTTACTTTTGGAATGGAAGTTTTAGAGCCTTGCGGTTTCTCAGGAAATGACAAGAGAGCAAATGACTGAAGCGGCACCTGGGAAGTGCTCTAGGAAAAGCAGCACTTGGCAAACTCAACACCCCCATCTCTCAAGTCCTGCTCCTTCAGCTCACGAACAGACATTTCAGTCACTGTTGCATACAAATCTTTTCTTTGCATTCCCTCCTCGCTTAAGAAAGCACACACACACACACACACACAAGCAGCCAGGATTCACAAAAAGTAATAAAGTATTCCCAGCTTGTAACTAAGCAAAACCTCCCTGTTTCAATAGGAACAACCTCTGATCAAAGTCACTTGCTTTGTGCCCCACCCTGTGGCCACAATCCCAGCCCCGAGTAGTTGGACACTGAATGCTCCTCAGAGGGGAAAACAAGTTTCAGCTGGTCACTGCAATGAATAACTGAGCGCTGTGACTTCCTTCAGTTCTCAGAAGCCCCCAGGAGGCTCCTGGGTAATCTGGCCTCCAGCATTTGAGCCAAAACCAGTCCATCAAAACCACAAACAACTGCCAGTGTATCCGTTGATGCTTTGTGTGAATTATACATTCTTTTCTTTTTCTCTCTCTTTTATAACTGAGATTTTATTGGCTTAGGAGCAGAGTACACAAGACACTTCAATTCTTAACACAAGTACCCAAACTTTGAAGTCACACATCATGTTCATGTACCCAAATGAAGAGCCACGTGTATTCTCTTTGAACTTATTCCAGTGAGGTTCAGCCTTCAAATTTGACAAGTTTTCCTTAAGACCTCACATAACAATCAAACATTCATAATCCTCAATTCTACCTACCCACAATTTTATGCCACATACAGTACATACAAAATTTCCATCTTTCACAGCACATTATCACCACTGTTAGGCCATGACCAGAGACGTTACTGTTCTGACAGGGGCCAGACCAGGGAGTGGTTTTCTTAGGAAACACGAGACTGGATATAACTGAAAATATTCCAGACACAAATGCGTGACTGAGGCTCCAAACTGCCGTTTAGTATGCTTTGTATCGTAGGATATAAAACTAGCCCCTCTACGGAATGCTTTGGTGACCCCCGAGACAGTCACAGCCTCTCCTGATTCAGTATCCTGCTATTTTCTGGTTGTACAAAAAATAAACAACCGGCAAAATGATTTAACCTCTTTAAAAAAAAAAATTATTTACACTTAAAAAATGGGATGAGGTGGGACTCCCCTGCCTCTTAAAAATGTTTCTAGAGCTACTAAAAAACTCGCATTTACAAAAATGGCTCTGCATTATACAAGAAGGGGGGCAGGGACCACTGACAGACACGATGGATGGTTAGTCGGACCCTGGTTCTCCGTCTCTCGTCTTCTGCAGGCAGATCTGCAGCTTGCTGGTCAGTCACTTCAGCCTGTTTGTCCTTTGCTCCCCTCTTCCCTTTTGTTTGCCCTTTTTTGTCTTATGATTTATCCTTTCCGAGTCCTTCTTCGGCTAGGTGGATGCGGGCTTGGCCGACAGCCTCGCCAAGAGGTGCTTGGGCTCTGCCCTCGCCGCTCAACCTTCCTCTTGGGCATCTTGGCGGTGCGGGCTGGAGAACCTGCCACGGAGCTGCTCCGCTGCCTGGCCGCCGCTGCCCGAACTCGAATTATACACTCTTTTCTTTCTTTCTTTCTTTCTTTCTTTCTTTCTTTCTTTCTTTCTTTCTTTCTTTCTTTCTTTCTTTCTTTCTTTCTTTCTCTCTCTCTCTCTCTCTCTCTCTCTCTTTCCTTCCTCCCTCCCTCCCTCCCTCCCTCCCTCCCTCCTTCCTTCCTTCCTTCCTTTCTTCTTTCTTTCTCTCTCTCTCTCTCTTCTTTGGAAAGTGAGAGCTTTCTTTTGAGTTTCTCACATTGCTAGACGCCCTCCCTGTTCTGCTTACCTCGTGTTGCCCTTCCAAAGAGGAGCTGTGAGGGGGAAATCTTATGTTTCCCATTTTGGCCTCTACGTCTGTACATTAAGCACCTACTTATCTCATTGCTGTGACAAAACCGCCTGACAAAGCACCGGGTACTATTCGGCTTTACCAGCGGGCTCTGGCATTCGGGAAGGAGGGGTGTATTTTGACTCACGGTTTTAGGTAATATAATCCATCGTGGGGAGGAATTAATGGCAGCAGAATGTGATATAGCTGATCGTGTTGCTACCACAGTCAGGCACCAGAGGGAGAGAGACGTTAGGACCGATGAAATGATGATGCGCACAGATTTTGTATAAACGAGGTTTATTGGATGGAGATGAAGAGAGAGAGAGAAGGAGACATGGTAGCAGAAGGGATGGGGGGCCGACAGAGAAAGGGGAGAGAGAGCAGGAGGGTAAGAGGGCAAGAGGGTAAAAGGGCAAGAGAGGGGCAAAGTGAAATGTTGAGAGAAAATAATAGCAACAAAATGTCTAGATTACATGGCAAGAGGAGGAGGGGAAGCCTCTTCCTGGAAAGTGCAGGGTAGAGGGTTGCCAGCCACGCAAAGCAGCAGGTAGGGACTGAGGAAGGCTGGGAGAACCTGGAACTACTTGTCTGGGGCCAGAAACACAACCATTTCAGCCTTTTGTTAATAAGTGAATTAACGGGCATAGATTCTCTTCTGGCTACTTTCTGCTGACACTGGGGGCGCTGTAGGGAGGTCAAAAGGCTGAAATGCTGGTCAAGTCCAGGAAGAATAGGCTCTTTTGAATCTGTCGAGGGTCTATGCTGGCTGGGAGGGAAAGTGCAGGTCCAGCTTGACGGAAGTCTGTGAGGTCACACTGGAGCACGTGTGGTAGCTGCTTTGGCGCTGTTGTGGATGTAGGAAACACCTGGGTCTGGCAGGATAGCGGAACATATATATAGGTGGAAAACAAAGTTAAGTAGGTTATGGAGAAAATTTCTATAGGTGTACATTTAAAACTTTTGGAAGAGTAAACAGTGGTGGATGGTTTGGATCTAAGAGACTTGAACATGGGACCCTCCATTTACCTGAGGGAGCCTTCATTTACCCAATCACTGGCAGTAATTAAAAAGGTTTTGCTTTAGATCTGCCATCTAAGGAAATTGAGGCCAGGTTTGGTTACAGAGGTGTGTAAGATTAGAGGTCCTTAAAGTGGGCAATAGCTTTAGAGACCTGAAATTCTCCAGACATCCCAGAGGAGAATCTGGAGGAACGGAAGAATGGACTATTCCCTTTGGGCAGGTGGGAGTCAGTGACCTGTCAAGACATCCCAAGAGCAAGGTTTGACTCAGTAGATTGGTACAGTCTGTTCCAACAGCTCATCATCGTTGGCCAGAGACCAAGGGCACAGTTGCCCATAGCAGACAGGGTTTACCTAGCACTAGGATTTTCGTAGATGAGTGAGAGGGGGAGGGAGAGAAACCATGCCGGTAGAGGGAAAATCTTAATCAAGGGAGAAGAAGGTTCTAGATGAAGAATGTAGGTTGGTGAGAGCAGTAGGAAGCGTTTGTGCCAACCAGAAGTGAAAATTGACCAATCAGCTGGTATTGGGTGTACGAATGTAGCAATCCGTAGGCCAGGAATTGATACCAACCAGAAGGGAAAACCAATCAGCCAGTGTTGGTTGTACGAATTTAGCAATCACAAAGCCAAGAAAGGGAAGTCCTCAAACCAGGGAAATGGGAGGTAGAGGAATCCCACCCTCTGAGCTAGGCAATAAGTGCAGTACTTATCTAGAGCCCAGCTGACCTGAGAGGTGGATTCAGATGCATTTCCTGCAGCTTACAAGAATTACTTTTAAGTTTTACAAAGGAGATAAAACTTTAGACGTGTTAGCATCACAATTGTAATCTGCACTGAAATATACATTGTAGAGAAGGCAGTAGACATACACATTGGTGTTAACAGCATAAGCATTCTTTAAGGTGAGCTCTGAAAAGGCAGAGCCTTTCGTGAAGAAGAAGGGACAAACGCTCACTTGATCTTAACCTTTTATATGATTACACACCATGGATGGGAGGCTCCTCTCTATCCAGAAGAGACTGTATGTACATAAGTCTAGCACAATGAGAAAAAAAAAATTAAGTCTGTACTTAAAAGACAAGCCAAAGGAGATTTAAAATTTTGAGCTTGGTACCATGATAGTGGGTGGTATAGTGGAATGTTTTTGTATTAGAGTTAAATTAATAAATCAGAGCTCTATTGATAAGGGTCAAAGCTCTGAACAGTCAATATAACAGTAGCAAAGCAACAGAAGAAAATATTAAGCATTTTTACCTGTTTAGGATACTTTAAATCACCTTAGACCTTGCAACGTTTTTACCAACTTTAAAACACTTTCTCAGACTCTCAAACAGCATTTTCTTAGGCCTTTGTATCTAGTTATTTACCATGAGACATAGGTGAGACTGCTATGAACATTTATTGTACTTTAGGTAAAGGGATGGTAAAAGGTTACATCTGAGGCCTGTTTCTTGAGTCTGGCAACAAGGAATATTGTGTCTAGGCATGACAGTTAGCAACTCTAGGACTGAGGCTTAAGACCTGGTCTCCTGCATATGAAAAGAACTGAGAAGGCATCTGAAGTCTCCCAAGACAGAAGTTGGCAATATGTCCGTGGGCCTGAGTGTGAGGCCAAAACAGACTTGCAATGTTGTCTGGGCTGGGCAAAGGTGGTGGAGGTCGCTGAATCTAAGAGCCATTTGTCCTCCACCAGGCCCAGGAGCTCAAAGGCTGGAAGTGTCTGAGGCTCTTGTGCTGGTTAAGCCTCTAGGACTGATGCAGCATTTTTACTTCCAAAAGCCAGTCTGCCAGCAGGCAGTGTGTGGCTTGTTGAGACAGCCATGGGACCAGTGTTCCCTTCGGCTGCATTTGAAATAGCTACCTGGCAGAGTTGACTTTAGGCTATATATACCCTGGCGGGATGGGGCATTGCAGAACTCTTGTTTTCTGTGTGGGAATGCCAACAGCCTCAGAGCAGCAGCCAAGGTCTGGAACATAGTTTTGGCTGTAGATGAGCCTATCGGGAAGACTCTTCTCTTATTTTTACCAACTTCTTGTATGGTGACTCAGGGACCATCCTTAGCTGTTAATTAAAGATGGCAATGAGACCATGTCTGCATCTGTTAGACTATAAATATAGTTTTGAACATGTTAAATGACTTGATCATCTATGAGATGACTATTAACTTGTGTTTGTTAACCAGTAAATATTAGGACTTTAGGTTTTGTCCCTGTTAAGTTGGAGCCTTAAAAGTCAGAAATATAGTCCATTAAAATGACAGCATAATAGTTTTCTGTATTATTTAGTATATAAAAAGTTCATAGCTTATAAAAGTCTAAGGCTACACTATAGATTAATAATATTACCATTTTTAGAAAACAAGACCAAGCATATTTTAACCTTTTGATAGTGAAGATATATCACAATGATCAAGTTTTAATATAAATAAATAAATGCCTCTAAAATTAATAGATCTTAATTTAGAGTATTGGTAAAAACAGTAACCCCTGAGTTATGAGTTTTAAAACCAACAATATAGCAGAACAGTATAAAGCAATTCTAAAATTATATTTGAATTTATTATAGCAAATCTATTAGCCGGAAAGCCTAGTGGTGAATCTAGATCATAGGCAGCTCATGGCAGGAGAAACAGCATTTATTATTCTAGGAATTGATAAAGAGGTAGGCAGTTAGACATACATTTTAAATTAGCTTAATTTGAATAGACCTTTATAACTTTGAAATTTTAGCATTATATAAAAATTATTTTGAACCAGAATTGAATCATATATATTGTAAAGTGTAACTTTGAATTTTTATAAAAATCCAAACCAATTTAAAATGGGACTTGCTGCTGTCCTAGTCTAAAAGGAGATAAAATAAACAGAGAATTATGATTAAAATTGTTCATACCACATGGTCACCTTAAGGTTTACAGTTTAATTTAAAAATTTTTTGAGAGTATAAAGAGAAACCAGAGAGTATATTTAGTGAGATAGCAGGCAGAGAGAAACAGATAAGACTGTGAGAAAAGAGAAATAGGGGATTGTTTTTTACTTCATGGATAGCTCTTAGTGTTACTGGATATGACTGGATATTAGACATTTGAATAGGGCAAATATAGGTGTAGAAGCCAGAGGTTTCCCTAAGAGGAGAAAATATGAGGAAGCCATTCCTACGAATGAGAAAGGGGAAATGGAAATGGACCATGTGGTTAGTGGTTCATCACCAAATAGCATGGCAGGTCATGGGCTTAGCCTGGCTAAGCCCGAGAACCTGGTACCTGGGACCAGGGCTTTATCAGCAGTATGGCTGAGTTCTCGTAGAGGGAACCTCATCTGCAGGAAAGGATAGGGGCAGATAGGCAGATTTAGAATGGAGGTAGGAAGGGACACATGGCCTTTTAGGGTCTACAAGAGACTGCAGTTTTGAAGCTCTAAAAATAGTGGGACAGAAACAAAGTAGCAAAAGCAGCTGGCAGTGGGGGAAACCAGAATTGGTTTTTTTTTTGTTTGTTTGTTTGTTTGTTTTGTTTTGTTTTTAAATAACCAAGATGGGTACCAATCATGTGGTTGCCCTTGATTGACTTAAGATGGCGGTGAAACCATGTGCTTGCCCTTAATGGAGATGGCAGTGAAGCTGTGGCTCCACCCTTTTTATCCTCAAATCAACCTGGTGGCTACCCATGTGTGGTGGGTGGCCATAGCAGCATAGTGAGACCGTTGCTTACCTGTAGAATGGCTGTCCCAGTCTGGTTCGAAACTCTCTGCATGCGCGTGGCATGGCTGATGGGAAGTCTGTGCAACTGAAAGCCTGAAAACCCTCCTCTGTAAGCCAGCCTCTCTCCACAGGCGTTCATTGGAGATTTAAAACCTCGCCAGTGGGGCCTGAGGCAGTGGTGCAATCTAAAGCCATCTCTGTGTGTGGGCGGGGTCCTCAGCAATAGTTTAGAAGCAGGCTGTGTCTGCGTCTGAAGCAGCAGTTTCAGTGTCTGGCATGAGAGTTTTAGTTTCCCCGTGCTGATTTTGGTGCACTGTGAGTGTCCGCCTTGTCCCGGTTGCTTGGAGCACAATGCAGGATGCCAAGTCTGAGTGGCCTTGAGCAGAGGGACAGGTGTGCATGGTAAGGGTAGGGCAGTTGAGAGAAAGTGTAGGTTTTGAGGCATATATGGTTGAGTGGTGGTTAGGGATAAGTAGAGCAGAAAAAAAATCTGTTGCAGGCATCATGGTCTGATTAAGGGTTCCTGGTGTGACCAGACCAAGTGGTACTGGGAGAGTCCTTCCCGGCCAAGGCATCAATTTTAGGACCAATGAAATGATGATGTGCACAGATTTTATATGAAAGAGGTTTAATGGATGGAGATGAAGAGAGAGAGAAGGAGAGAGCGAGATATGATGGGGGAAGGGAGGGGCACCCTGACGGAGAAAGGGGAGAGAGCAAGAGAGTGCAAGAAGTAAGAGAGTAAGAGAGCAAGAGGGCAAGAGAGTGACAAAGTGGCAGGTTAATACTTTTAAGGAGCAACTTAACCAAGCCTGCCAGGTGGAACACCTGGCAGGTGACACATGATGACATCATAGGTTGCTAGGCAACCCAGAAGCAGGCTGCCTAAATACTAGCAAGACATGCTGGTGCTTCGGTCAATTTCTCCTTTGTAAGCAGTCCAAGACTCAAACCCATGAGATGGGGCCAGCCATATTTAAGGTAGGTCTTCCCTTGTAGAAGGCATGAGAGCTCAGGTGATAAGCATTGCAAAAAGAAATGTTAATCATGAAGGGTTGTCTCCACAATGGAGGAAATGAACATCTGTTTTCCACCCAGAAGGTGGGGGTGGGGGATGGATGTTGTCAATGACTGTGCTATCTGTAGAGCCAGAACTGACCCGAGTCCCCTAGAATGTTTATCCCGGACTCTCTGCTCCTAGACCTTTATCTTTATCTTTGTTTCTCAGTCAATAGACCCCATCCTTAGGGGAGATGTCACATGTAGTTTATAGCTTGTATATTCTTGCGTGGTGAATGTCTTCTGCTTTTTGGATTGTGCTTTGAAGGAAGAGAGAGCACAGTTATAGTGATATGATGGTAACAACCACAGACTAGGCCACCTAAATCCAGAACAGGTGTCATTAATCCCAAAAGTGCTGAGAAAGCTCCAGGAGCAAAGGGGATGGGTTATTTTGGGGGACACTGACAAATGAAGAGATTTGAGACCTGAAACCCAGGAACCTGTCTGGAGAGCTGGGAGTCCTAAACAGGGACAGGAAGATCAATGTCATGGCTGGACTGTGTCCCTCCCCCATTTGTGTGCAGAGATCTGAACACTCACCATCTCTCAGCGTGTGGCTTTTCTGGGAGATGGTATGTTGATGATGTGATGCAGTTAAGAATATTGTGATGCTTAGCTCTGTCAACTTGACACAACCTAGACTCACCTGGGAGGAGAGTCTCAGGGACTTGTCAACATTGGGTTGGCCTGTAGGGCATGTCTGTGGGAAATTGTCTTTGCTGTATTTTTTTGTTTTGTTTTTGGAGACAGGGTTTCTCTGTGTAGCCTTGGCTGTCCTGGACTCATTTTGTATATAAGGCTGGCCCCAAACTCACAGCGTTTTGCCTGCCTCTGCCTTGGATCGTCTTAATTAAAGTTAATTGAGATGGAACAACCTAGCCCACTGTGGGCAACACCATTCCCTAGTTAGAGGTTCTGAACTATGTAAGGCAGAGAAATTGAGCTGAGCACAAGCAGGAAAACACTTATGCACTCATTCTCTCTACTCTCGGCTGTGGATGTGATGTGACTAGATGCTTCCTGCTGCCTTAACTTCCCCTCAGTGATAGACTGTAACCTGGAATTATGAGACAAATAAAACCCTTTCTCCTCTAAGTTGCCTTTGGTCAGGGTAGTTTATTACAGCATTAGAAACTGAACTAGAGCCGGTTGCAGTGGCACATACCTGTAATCCTAGCACTCTGGGAGGCAGAGGGAGGTGGCTCTCTGTGAGTTCAAGGCCAGCCTAGTCTACAAAGCAAGTCCAGGACAGCCAAAGCTACACAGAGAAACCATTTTTTGAAACCCCCTTCCCCACAAAAAAATTAAAAATAAATTAATTAATTAAACTAGGACAATAAGGTTATTAGCGTGGATGGTAATGACTAGGGTCTATAAAAAAAAGAAGACAGGTATTCATATGAGAGAGCACCAACTGGATATGAAGAAAGGACATCTTTATATACCAAGGCACACTGGAGACTGCTAGAACCCTGTACCAGCTACAGTCTCACAGGGCAAATTTCCCTCCTTCACAGGCCACAGAAGGCACCAACCCTTTTGTGAACTGTAGGTTGTTCTAGAAAACAGACACAATCAGCTTCCATTTTGTAAGCCACTGGTACTTGTTACAGTAGCCAAAAGCTCTCAGAGCATAAGGTATTGGAATGCTTTATTGATAATATTAGGATACCAAAGGGATAACAGCTCCCATGACCATGTCAAGGTCATGCTCTTTAAGTGATATTCAGTGTCTGATCTGTGTTCCGGCGGTGATGTCCTTCCCCACCAAATCCTTGGGAAAATATAAGCACAAATATTCATTCACAAGCATAAGCAACTACCATATGCCCAGTACCTTTTAGGATTAAAAAGAAAGATGATCTATACAACTGTGGGGTTCTCCCCAAACAGCATGACCAGCAGAGTGTCCATGTGTGTGAGACAAAAAGGAAGTCTAATTCAACAGGACTCAGTAGCTGGTATTGGTACAAACTTCGAGAGTCTGACCCCAGTAGTTTATTTCAGGCATATTTAAGCACAGCACAATCTGGAAAAAAAAATGTTTCCTGAAGATAATTATCTCCAACAAAGCTTAAGACATGATTGCATTGAAACCCTTTGTAAAGTACACGTGAGCTCTTCATAAAGATGGGTTTATTAGGTTGACTGAGAAACAGTGTTCAGGATAAGGGTCTGGGATAAACAAGAGGCTGAGATAAACAAGAGGCTAGGGAAGTCAGATGTGGCCTGGTGATACAGATAGCACAGGGGTCAACAGGATATTAAGCATATTCATTCCCACTCTTCCGGGTGGAAAACAGAGAGCGGCCCCACATGCTCATGGATTTGAATGCTTGGCTCACACAGAGTGGCCTTGATAGGGAGATGGCCCTTCTGTTATGGGAATGGAGTCTAACTGGAGGTTGAGCTAGGTGAATAAACAGTGCAGAAACTTTCTCATTAACCCTAACCTTCGATTACGTTACGGAATTTTCCCTTTTATGATTTTGAACAGGCCTGGATCTACTATCTTTCAGTCCGGTTGGAGGCAGTGGTCTTCAGCTGAATTCTGCTTTGTGTAATTGCCCTAAGTGGGTTTATCAGAAAATTCTTTATAGCATCAACTTTACTATTTTAAACACCTCCTACACCATCCATACTTCTAGAGGCTCGGCAGCATGACATTAAGGAGCTGGTTGTATCATTCACCGCAGGGGACATGACCTAGCTGGAGTAAGGAGCATCTGTGCTCAGGCCTCTGTCTTCTCATCATGTGCAGTTCCCTCTCTGAGGCCCAGTCTTCCAGCACTATCAGCACATACATTTGATGATTAAATTTCCAGTACAGGAGCAGCAGGAGACTCATGCAAACCATATTTGGCCGTTTGAGGTTTTTTTTTTCTAAAGCTTTTAAAAGTGCTTTTGTGGAGAAGGCCATACAGGTTGTTTCTAGATGGTCAGCTCATAGACCACAGTACACTGTAGTGACAATTATGGAATTTTTGTTTCTTTAAAAAACACTGACATATTATAAGAATGTATTTTTGTCCTAATCCCTGGTGTAGGGATGTGGGGCTGTTTCGGACTGTCCGCTGCAGCTGGCTATGGTTTGCCTCATGCTCTAGCAGAAGCTGCAGATAATTTCTGTGATGCCTGACATTTGGAATTCTGGGAATTTTTCAGAGGGTACAAAAAATGTGAGGGCTACCGAGAGGTGGTGGTCAGTGGGTGTTGGTTATTTATGGAGGTAGCTTGAGGTTTGTTAGTTGCCCTGGTCAAAGAAAAAGCAAAAGGAAAGAAATTATATTGAGGGATTTTCTTAATTCCTCTCTCCCCTCTACCCTTGCTTCTCTCCTACCTAGTGTTAGGGGGTGAAACAGGTGGGGGGGAATAAAGAGTGGAAAACAGAAGAACCCACAAAGCAGCAAAGGCCAGCTACAGTATACAAATGTTTAATCAAAAATTCCTAAAAGGAAACATTTTTCTTTTCGGACTAAGAATACGGTTCAGTGGCAGAGTGCGTGCCCAGCATGCGTGAGGCTCTAGGTTGAATTCCCAACACTGTGAATATGCAGGCACATCTCACAGAAATATATGTATTTAAAGAATGAATCTCTTCACTATGTTTATATATTTGTAAGTCACATGCCTACCCCGTGATTTAATATGCTACGCACATTTGGAACTACCCCAAACAAAAATTTTAAGTTACCAGGTCAAGATTAAATCATGTTTTAAAAATAGTAGTCTCTTCTGAGGACACTGGGGCCAGCTCTCTCTCTCTCTCAGTTACTCAGTAGAGCAGAAAAAAAAATCTCGGCCATGGCAGACAGCCCCACCTTTGCCTGGTGAGAAGCCAATTGTCATAAAAGGGACCAGACTATTGGCCTCCTCTGGAGCCTGGAGCTCACAGCCCTGTTTCCTGCCAATAGATAGAGGAGATCCCTAAAGCACCCCGGCCTCCTACCAGGTTCTGTAAACATCCGGCAACCTATGTGGCTGGCTTCACACACACAGGATCAGAATATGGCTTCTGTCTGAGAAGGCAACATTTGAAGCTGGACAAGCTTGACCTTGTTAAAAAGAATTGAAACAGAAAGTCACCAGAGGAGGAAATTCTTCCTTCTGTGTTGGTAAACGAAGCTGGAGAATAAACAATGGGGCCAGCAGGATGGCTCAGTAAGCTGCCACCAAGCCTGATGGGCTTGAGTTAATCCCCCAGGACTCTCCCCAGGAGAGAACTGACTTCTGCAAGTTGCCCTCTGACCCCCACACATGAGCACTACCCCTCCCCACTGCACATAAGCGAACAGAATGGCCAAAGGTCTGTGACTTGGGGATGACGAAGGAAGGATTTGTGTAAGAAACCTGAGGAAAAAAACTTTCAAAGGCTCACAGCTTTGGCTCCATCATCAGGAGCGGATTCTTCTTTGCGCTTCTGTGTTGACCAATTTGAACCAGAACGGAAGGGGCAGGAGAGATGACCAAGTGGTTAGAGCACCGTCTGCTCTTAGGTTCCTCCAACCACCCCATGGCAGCTTGAGCCCACGGTCCCAGGGGATCTGATGCCCTCTTCTGGCCTCTGTGGGAACTGCGCACACATGGCGCACAGACATCATGCAAGCGGAACAGCCATGCGCATACAATAAAAATGAAGAAGAAATAAAAAATAATGAGGGAAAATGTCAAATTGCTGTAATGTCCACCTAAAGTGCCTATGGCCGTTCATGTCAAAAAGTCGGAACCGTGTTTTAAAAGTGTGAGACATCGGGAGGCGTGGCGAGTTCGGGAAGCAGTGTGGCTCTGCCTGCTACTGCTTCTCACCCGTGCCTTGAGTCCGAAGTCTCAGACTTCTGTTCCCTAAGACAGTCAAAACCCAGAGCAATGTTTGGCGTTTAAAATGGTGACCACGTTATCTTCATTCTTTTTGTAAAGGCAGAAAGGGAAATTTGAACAACAACAACAAAAATTTTCTCCCCTGACAATTTCTATCTTAACTTAAGCATCTGAATTTTGCTTAATTGAACTTGCAGGCGGATAAGAACGTGGGGAGCCTCTCAGAGGGAGCAGATAGTTTTAACTGGCTCATCAGCTGAAGCTTGTGCTGAAGTAGTCACCTCTTTGAGCTTGCCCTTTGACCCCCACACGCAGGTAGTAGCATGATAGCCTGTACCCAAACCTTAAAAAAAAAAAAATCTAGGGTTTATATATGAGAGAAAACATACTGTATTTATCTTTCTGAGTCTGGTTTATTGTGCTTACTTTCCAGTTCCATATATCTTCCTGGAAATAACCATGACTTCTTTTTTTTCCTTGTGGTGAGAGACCAAAAGATTAAAAATCAGCCGTTATTATTAAAGTTTAAGGCCTGAACTAGCTGGGTGAGGTCCAGTAATGCCCTGAGGGGAAGAACCTGCCGTACTGCATTCTTTCCCCACCCACTAGAGATACAGTTGCTAGGAAACTGGCCCATCCCCCTAGGGAGGGACACCAGATCATTAATGGTTTGGGGACCTTCCGATAGCCAATCAATTCAAAATGTAGCATTTTAACCAGTAGATGCTTGCCAGGCAGGAATCACCCCTGCTTTGGGCATGCTGGGATGGACCAGAATCTTTAAATCACCCAACTAACCTGAGCACAGGGCGCTCGGCTCTCACCGCTTTGGCAGTGGGGGTTGTGGGTCCAAGCTGCTGCTTGTAGTTTGTAATAAAAAGATCCTCATGTGGTTTGCAACGGACTTGGCTCCTGGTGGTGGTCTTTTGCGGTATTGTGATTCGGGCACACAGTGGCTGAATAAAATGACATTTCATATATACCAAGCTGATATTGCTCCTGAAATTCTTGTATTTCCTGACCACTGACACTATATTTAAAATGCATGGAGCCATGAATACAGGCAAAGTTTCCTCATCTGTCAAGGCACTTCCATGAGGCCAAGAGCCATGGTTATCTATCTATCTATCTATCTATCTATCTATCTATCTATCTATCTAT
>NW_026596073.1:23684582-23696907 GCF_907164565.1 Psammomys obesus
TATCTATCTATCTATCTATCTATCTATCTATCTATCTATCTATCTATCTTTCAATCTATCATCTGTCTATGTATATGTCTAGGGAGAAAGGGGATTTATTAGAATGGCTTTACCAGCTGTGGTCTGGCTACTCCAACAATGGCTTTCTAACAACAAAAGTTCCAAGAATCCAGGCGTTGTTCAGTCCAAGAGGTTGGATGTCTCAGCTGGTCTTCAGTATATACCAGAATCCTGAAGAAGGAGGCTCCAATGCCGCTGAAGGAATGGACTTGCTAACAGGAACAAGAGCAAGCAGGCAAAGGGAAAGAAGGAAAGCTTCCTTCTTCCTTGTCCTTTATCTAGGCCACCAGCAGGAGGTGTGGCCCAGATTAGAAGTGGATCTTTCCAATTTAAAGATCCGTTTAGAAGTGGGTCTTCTCACTTCAAATGATTTAATTAAGAAAAAAAAAAAAAAACCCTCACAGATGTACCCAGCCACTGGGTTTTAGTTCATTCCAGATGTAATCAGGCTGACAACCAAGAATAGCCGTCACACATAGATTGAATAAACCATGACTGGTTGTTGATGCAAGTTGTGTTCTGGCTCCGAGAACAGGAACATTGGCACAAATACGGCTCGTGTGTGACAAAGGAACTAAATCCATTTTTGTGAAAGCAATGGATAGTAAACCAGCCTGCTTGAGTAAGTGAATTCTGGCCCCAAAGCTCATGCTCATGGGGATAGATCTGGTAAAGCCCGGTGCTTAGACCTGCCAAGATAAAAATGCCAGTGGAAAGCACGACAATAAATGCTGGATGACAGTGACAGAGCAAAGAAAACCACGTGCTTGCGTCGGGAGGTGGGAGCCCAAGCCAGCAGTTACAGAATTATCGGGGCTGCTCCCCATCCCCGCCTTACTGCTTAGGCCAGCCTCCTCCAACAGGAGGCTTCAATCCCAGCTTTTATTGTCTGCCACGGCCTGTACTTATCCATTCCCTACGTCATCCTTATAAATTTATAGTTGGCCTTTGTGACATATGTCTTCCCCAGGCAGAAGCACTTAAGAGGCCAGGGGCCAGTCCTCCAAGCCATCTTTCCTCACTGCAGTAATTGCAGCCATGGGCGTTGAGTTAGGGACAATGTGATTAGAGCAAGCAGGTGGCCTGTGTTTGTCCTAACTGTGCTCATTAAGGATACTGACCTGGGGCAAAACACTGTTAGAGACTGGGGTATGTCTCTCAGGCAAAGGCCCTGCTGTACAGACTTTTCTGCCTGGTAGGACAGAGAACACAGAGGTGTTGTTGTTAAAGACGATTCCACCCTAAGGTCCTGAGGAGTGAAGGCTTGTGGTAAATCTGAGGCAGAAAAGGGTGGGATAAGGGGAAATGGGAGATCTGTCCATCTGGAACAGGAGACGAACCTTCAAGACTCTTCTAACTCCCCCAGCAACTAAGACCACCTGGCATTCTAGGACGTTAAGTAAGGCTCTTCAGCAAAGACCAGAATGCACGCTGGCTAGATTAAGTAGAAAAAAGATAAGTCGTGGCTGTCACAAGATGACTGTAGGCTCTGTAACTAATAGCTTATAGAGAAATGGCTTCTCAGTTTTATTTCCAGGAATTAGTCTCAAAGCCTCCCTACATAACTGGGTTACCAAGAAAGTGATGAAGACACTGTGTAAATCATAATCAGCGGTCCTACCTGTGGGGTGAAGACTAAATAAACTAGAAGACTGTTCTCAGCTGCTAAGACTTGAACAAATACAAGAAATCAGCCCTAACTAAGCCACCTCAGAACCTGGGAAACATCATATTTCTTTGTAACTTCTGCAGTTAGAATCAAGCATGTATAGTTCATCACATCACGTGAAACAAGATGGAAGAAGAGGAACTGAGGCTGGCAAGTGGGACCCTCTCTTTGGAGTCTCCTTGACTTTCTCTTCTTTCTCTTCTCAAGGACGAGATCACAGCGAAGCACACATTCCCTCACTTCATTTGCATTTGGTTGAATCATGTTTTCCTGGATTTAGGAACGTTAGAATCGGTAGCAGGATGACTTTGTTCTTGTTGCCAATGAATGCTCTATTGACAAAGGGAAAATAAACCTTTAAAAAAATCATAGTTCTAAATCAAGTATGCTTCTTTGACTCCTTTTAAAAATTCTTTGAACATACCATATTTTAATGAATTATTTGAGTTCATACAGGCATACAACGTATTTTGATTGTAGTTACCCCTTACTCCCTGTCTTAACTTCCCTCAGATCTACTCCACCCCCTCCCAACTTCATATTCCCTCAGGTTTTTTTTTTTTAACCCAATGAGCCCAATTTGTGCTATCCCATATACTCATGGGCATGGGGTCATCCCCAAGAATATGGTTAACTTACCAGCGTCTATAGCCCCTTAAAGAAAATTGATTTTCTATCTCCCAGATGCCATCAATAGTCAATAACTCCTCAGCTAGGGGTGTCAAGAGTCCTTTCCCTCCATGCTGAAATGACTGGTTTGTTCTTGTGCGTGTTGAGCAGGCAGCCACAGTGGCAGTGTGTTCATCTGAGCAGCAGCCTGGCATGTCCAGAAGACACTGTTTTGAAGCTTATGAAATGGTGAGTTCTGTTTTGTCACGAAATGAAACCAGTGCCAAGAATGGTCATGTCTAGTTGAACCACTAGCCAAAGGGGCCCCATAGAAATCCCCAAATAACTTAGGCTATCGCCAAAGTATTGAATGCTCTCTATAGACTGATAGGGCCCTACTGCTAAAAACAACACTTACCTATCTCAGTGAACACAGAGAAGCTGAGCTAACGCCTAACTACAGACTTTACCCCTACTGATATTGTTCATGGTGCCGAAAGGTATTCTGCATCCTGCTGGAGGAGAAAGGTAGCCACCAACCCTTTAACAAACTTTTCAGCCTGCTATAGTGACCTGTCTGCAAGACATGCTGCTACAATAGTGGCCCAAAAGCTGTGGGAGTAACAACCACTCTCTGACTGGATTTTAAGGCATGCTCCATAAGATGAAATTCATGCCTGACACTGCTCGGGTGGCCAAGAGCCTAAAACAATGGGTCATGCTTAGAGGAAAGCCAAACACTATTGCTCTGCTAAAGGGGCATCGTAATAAAACGATTCCTGCTCTGTCCACAGATCACTGCCTTGATCAGCCATCATCAGAGAAGTTTCCTTCTGCAGTGTGTTCATGGGAACTAACAGAGATACCCACAACTGGACAATGTGAAGACAGTGAGAGACTTCGGAACCCTCAGTCCTCAATTCTTCATCAAAACCCCCTCAGGGATCAGGGAGCTATGTGGAAGAGGAGGCAGAAAGGATGTAAGAGCCATAGAGACTCCAAAGAAACAGCATTTTCCAAGCACAACAGGAATGATGGACACATGAGCTCACAAAAACAGGCAACATGCACAGGCCCTGTACAAGTTCAAGTCAGACAGGGTCCCAGGGCTGAGAGGGGGAGGGGCCCCAGCTCTCCCTAACCAAGAGGCCATCTCGAATAGACCTCTGCTTGCAAAGGAAAAATTACATTTCTCTAATGGAGTCTTGCTGAGCATATTAACCACACTTCAGGGCAGGCCCCATGCCAGCAGTATGTGTCGGACACAAAAAGAGCTCAATGGTAGTTTTGTAAACTTTTTATCTTGTTTTGTTTGGGCAGTTATTTTTTGTTTGCTTGGTGTTTGGTTGGTTGAGGGTTTTTTTTTTTTTTTTTTTTTTTTTTTGTCTTGCTGATCTTTTGCTTGTATCCAATGGTTTCTGACTTTGTGTTTTATGATGTTTCTGTGTCTGTATGCCAGTAAGTGTATGATTCTTGCGCTTTTTTTTCTTTCCCTTTTTCTCTAAATTCTGGTTTGTTTTGTTTGTCTATAAAGAGAAAAAATAAGTTGTAAAGTTGTATGTGTGGGGGAAGGCGGGGAGGTAGAGAGGATATGGAAGGAGTTGGTGAAGGGAAGTCATGATCAGAATATTATAAAAAGTAAAAATAAAGTGATAAGTTTCTATATGGCTTTTTTTTTTTTTTTGGACATCCATAGTGTGGGTAATTTCCTTCCCTTTTGTTTTGTTTTATTTTGGCTCTGGTTTTTCAAGACAGGGTTTCTCTGTATAGCTCTGGCTGTCCTGGAACTCCTTCAGTAAACCAGGCTGGCCTTGAACTCAGAGATCTGCGCACCTCTCCAAACCACCTGTGTTCTACTCTCCTCCCTCCCTTAAGCTTTTTCTCCCCCCTTCCCCCATGTCATGGTCCTGTATTAGTGAGGGTTTCTAGTCCTGTGACAAAACACCATTATCAAAAGCGACTTGTGGGGGAAAGAGTTTATTTTGTCTTGTAGTTTACTGTCCATCACCCAGAAAAGTCAGGGCAGGACCTCACTAAGAGAGGGAGCCTGGAGGCAAGAACAGATGCAGGGGCCATGGAGGAGTGCTGCTAACTGGCTTGCTCAGCTTGCTTTCTGGACCACCAGCCCAAAAAAGCACCTCTCCCAGCGAGCAGGGCTTGCCTCCATCAGTCACCAATCAAGAAAACGCCCCACAGGTTTGCACACAGGTGAATCTGGTATGGGCATTTTTTTTTTTTTTTTTACCCAAGGTCCCCTCTCTTGTGTCAAGTTGACGTAAAATCAGCCAGCACAGGCCTCCTTTTAATTTCCTAGAGTCTACACGTACTCTGAGTCAAGCACACAAATCTAGATAGGGTGCTAAGATCCACATGAGTGGGAACCTGCAACATTTGTTTTTCTGTGTGTGGATTACCTCAGAGGATGACTTCTTCATCAGGCGAAGCCAGCACTGTGTAGATTCATGCACGTGCTTACTGCACCAATATCATTAGTCTCACCGGGTTCCTCTATAATGAGGTCAGGTGGGCTGTTTAGGGAATGCTTACAGGAGAGAATGATTAATGCAGCAAGAATGAGCTGCGTTGAGCAACCAACATAAGGGCTAGACAGAGAGTTATTTCAAACTATTCTGGGCCACTTAAACAATATTTTGTAACCCCTTTACTTCTTCTGCAATGATTGTTGAGATTAAGATATAAGGTAGACTTAGTTCTCAGCATTTTGCACAAACCTTGATAGTCTCTGGGTACTGGCAAAGGGGAGGCAGTATCCAGCTGAAGCTGTTGCAAACATCTGATATTTTCCTCATCTCTTTACATAATGTTTTCTTTTATCATATTCACCCCCATTATCCTCTCTTGTCTGACTCCCATTCCTGCTCATCCTCTTTTACTTTCTGTATCGTCCCTCTTCTACATTCATGCCTTTTCCTCATGGTCCAATGGTGTTGATCAGCATTGCTCATTAGTGAGCATGAGTGGGTGACATTTACAGGCACACAGGCACCTTTCCTATGGCTGTCCTACCAAAGAGCATGTCTCTCCCATCAACCATTAACTGCTTATAAATCTTCAGGGAAGAGGGAGGCCTCCTGATCCCTTCTGTGACAGGATGTTGATGGGCTCAATCTTATGCAGATAATCACAGCTGCTGTGACTTCAAGAGTCCAGCAGCCACATCACACCCTGAAGACAGTATTCCAACTTACTCCTGGGGATTTTGAGCACAAATGGACATGTCATGTTGTTAAAACTGGCTAAGGAGGCTCGAGAGGATGATGAGAATTCTCTCCAGATGGGAGCTGAGAATCCTCTTGACAGGCTTTGGTGGTTCTTACTGGGATGTGGGATGCATGGTTGTGTGATGATGCCAGTAATCCAAGGGTTATGGAAAAATCCAGGAAACATGGTGTCGGCTGAACCTAAGGTCCTGCACCCATCTGCTTGTTACCTAGGGGTGCCAAGCACAAAGGGCAGTGTTCCACTGTAAAGAACACCTGCCCTCACCAGGACACAACTCACTCCTACTTGTCCAATCGGGTTGGAAATGTTAGGACAAAGGCCCTCTACCCATATTATATAGCATGGCTATGACTTATTTTACATCAGAACGTGGTGGTGCTTTAGCTTACAGTTGTCCTGGATCACAGTGAGACATCACCAGAGCCAACTTGCTGTCCTATTTGCTCCCATGACAGTCACCACACAGTGAAGCGTTTTCCTTTTCTCGTGGACAACAGCTGAGATTAAAACATTTTGATTGTTGCCTATTGTTCCTGCAAATGACTCCAGAAACTATGGGTATCTTTCCCAGAAAGATACATTTGATACCTACCGGGAACAGATGACTGTGAAACTCCTGTGAAAAGCATTCTGAGTAACTTTCTCCTGGTCTGACATTAGTAGCAAAGACTGAAGAAGAAGAGCTACACCTCTTTGGGCTTCTCCTAGAACAGGTGATAGAGAGATAATCAAGTCAGTCTCCCTCGGGAGAGCAGCAAAAAGAGACTGAGTCTCTGGTGTGTGGTTGGATTGTGGTGGTGGTGTTTTTGTTCAGAGCTGGTGTCTCATGTATCCTAAGGTAGGCTCGTGTAGCTGACGATGACTCCAAACTTCTGATTTTCCTCTACCTCCCAAATTCTGGAATTATAGGCATGTGACACTACGCCTGACTGACTCTGCCTTGAACCTTTTGTTCTACCTCCCCCAAAGCTCAGAAAGTGGAACCAGCACAGGAGAAACATGCTTTGGACAATGCCTAAGAGTTTTTAAGTTAATGTTTACTCAGCTCTGGCAACTGAAACAAAATATCCACTGTCCCTTGCGCAGGTTTTATAAGTAAAATGAGAGCAGTTTAGGAGGCTTGACTCTTTTTCCTTTTCCATTTACCCACTGAAAAGCAACTATTGTGGGGGCCTGTGAGATGGCTCAGTAGGTGAAAACACTAGTGACCACAGCTGGTGACCTGAGTTCCATTCCTTGGATCCACTCAGAGGAAGAAAGCCAACTCCTGAAAGTCCTCTGGCGTCCACGTGTGCACCATGGCACTTGTGACCCACTCCCTACTAAATAATTAGATAGATAAATATAAGAAATGTTTTTTTGAATAAAAAAATTATTGTCTGTATGTAAAGAATGTAAGTGGCCACCTCGGTCAGAAACAGCGAGCTTTGCAGAGACAGTGAACCCAGCAGAGGTGAGCTAGTGCACAACCCAAGCCTCATTATCTCTCATCCCGAGGAGGCCTGGGGGACACGGAGGAGCTCTCAGCTTGGAGGTCTTTCTGCCTGCTCCCCAGCTGCCTGGCCCACCTGGGACACAGCCAGTGAGCCCAGCAGAGGGACTACCAGGCTGGCGAACACCAGAGTCAACCAGATGGCTAGAGGCCAGTATAAGAATAAAAGCAACAAAACTCAGGGCCATATGACAGCACCGGAAACCAGTGGTCCTACCACAGCAAGCCCTGGAGATACTGCTATACCTGAGGTGCAAGAAAATGATTTTAAATCTGAGGTTGTGAAAATGATAGAGGCATTAAGAAGATAAAGCTCTCAAAGAAGCACAGGATAATGCATTCAAACAGATGATAGAATTGAACAAATCCCTTAAAGAAATTAAAGAAACACAGGAAAGTACAATCAAACAGAAGAAGGAAATGAATAAAACTGTTCAAAAAGACCTAAAAATGGAGCTAGAAGCAGTAAATAAAACACAATCTGGGATAATCCTGGAGATGGAAAACCCGGGGAAGGGAACAGGAACTATAGACACAAGCATCACCAAAAGAATACAAAAGATGGAAGAGAGAATCTCAGGAGTAGAAGATACGATTGAAAAAAATCAATACATCAGTCAAAGAAAATGTTAAATCTAAAAATCTCCTGACACAGAATTTCCAAGAAATCTGGCACACTGAAAAAAGAGCAAATCTAAGAATAATAGGAATAGAAGAAGGAAACTACTCTCAGCTCCAAGGCCCAGAAAATATTTTCAACAAAATCATAGAAGAAAACTTCCTCAACCCAAAGAGAGAGGTGTCTATAAATATACAAGAAGCCCACAGAACACCAAATAGATTGGACCAGAAAAGAAAATCACCTTTCCATATAATAATCAAAACATTAAATGTGTAGACTAAAAAGAGAATATTAAAAGCTGTAAGGAGAAAAGGCCAAGTCAAATATAAAGGCAAACCTATCAGAATTACATCTGACTTCTCATGAGAAACTCTAAAAGCCAGAAGGGCCTGGACAGATATCTTACAGACACTAAGAGACCACAGATGTCAGCACCAAGTACTATACCCACTAAAACTTTTAATTACCAAAGAGGGGGAAAACAAGATATCTATGACAAAAACAAATTAAAACAATACCTATCCACAAATCCAGCCCAACAGAAGAAACTATAGAGAAAATTCCAACCCAAGGAGGCCAACTATATCTAGGAAAACACACATCAGCAAAATCAAAAGAAGGGAATCACACACACTCTACCACCACCAACATAAAAATAACAGGAGGTAACAACAACTGGTCATTAATATCTCTCAACATCAACAGCCTCAACTCCCCAATAAAAAGACACAGGTCAACAGAATGGATATGAAAACAGGACTCATCTTTCTGCTGCATACAAGAAACACACCTCAGCAATAAAGATAGATATTACCTCAGCGTTAAGAGCTAGAAAATGGTTTTCCAAGCAAACGGACTCAAGAAGCAAGCTGGAGTAGCCATTCTAGCATCTAATAAAATAGCCTTTCAACCAAAATTAATCAAAAGAGATAGAGAAGGATGCTTCATACTCATCAAAGGGAAAAATCTAACAAGATGACATTGTATCTAACAAGATACATGTTCTCAATTCTGAACATGTATGCCTCAAATACAAGGGTACCCTCACTTGTAAAAGAAACATTACTTAAACCACACATTGAACCCCACACATTAATAGTGGGAGACTTCAATACCTCACTCTCTCCAATGGACAGATCATCAAAATGAAAACTAAATGGGGAAAGAAAGAAACTAATAGGCACCATGAACCAAATGGAATTAACAGATATCTACAGAGCATTTCACTCAAACACAAGAAAAAAATACCTTCTTCTCAGCACCTCATGGAACCTTCTCCAAAATTGACCATATACTCGGTCACAAAGCAAGCCTCAGCAAATATAAGAAGATTGAAATAACCCCTTGTGGCTCATCAGACCACCATGGGTTAAAACTGGATTTCAACAACAACAGAAACAAGAGAAAGCCTACAAACTCATGGAAACTGGACAACTCCCTACAGTGACCAGTGGGTCAGGGAAGAAAGAAATTAAAGACTTTCTAGTATTCAACCAAAGTGAAGGCGCAACATACCCAAGCTTATGGGACACAATGAAAACAGTGCTAAGAAGAAAGTTCATAGCACTAAGCAATTTCATAAAGAAATTGAAGAGATCCCATACTAGTAACTCAGCAGCACACCTGAAAGCTCTAGAACAGAAGAAAGCAGACACACCAAATAGGAGTAGATGACAGAAAATAATCAAACTAAGGGCTGAAATCAATAAATTGGAAACAAAGAGAATGATACAAAGAATCAATGAAATCAAGAGCTGGTTCTTTGAGAAAATCAACAAGATAGACAAACCCTTAGCCCAGCTAACTAGAAGGCAGAGGAAGAGTAGCCAAATTAACAAAATCAGAAACAAAAAGGGGGACATAACAACAGACACTGAGGAAATCCAAAAAATCATCAGGTCTTACTTCAAAAGCCTATATTCCGCAAAATTAGAAAATTTAAAGGAAATAATGATTTTCTTGATAGATTTCACCTACCAAAGTTAAATCAAGATCAGGTAAACAGTTTAAACAGTCCTATAACCCCTAAGGAAGTAGAAACAGTCATCAAAAGTCTCTAAAACAAAACAAAACAAGCCCAGGGCCAGGTAGTTTTAGTGCATAATTCTACCAGACATTCAAAAATGAGCTAATACCAATACTCCTCAAACTATTCCACAAAATAGAAACTGAAGGAACATTGCCAAATTCATTCTATGAAGCCACAGTCACACTGATACCTAAACCACACAAAGACTCAACAAAGAGAATTTTAGACCAATTTCACTTGAACAATGATGCAAAAATACCTAATAAAATACTCGCAAACTGAATCCAAGAACACATCAAATACATCATCCACCATGACTAAGTAGGCTTCATCCCAGGGATGCAAGGATGCTTCAACATATGAAAATCCATCAATGGAATCCACCATATAAAAAAAAAAAACCTAAAAAAAAATCACATGATCATCTCATTAGATGCAGAAAAAGCCTTTGAAAAAAATCCAACATCCCTTCATGATGAAAGTTTTAGAGAGATCAGGGATACAAGATACATGATAAAGGCTGTGGAGAGCAAGCCGATTGACAACATCAAAGTAAATGTAGAGAAACTTAAAGCACCTTCACTAAGTTCAGGGACAAGAGAAGGTTGCCCACTTTCTCTGTACCTCTTCAATATAGTACTTGAAGTTCTAGCTAGAGCAACAAGACAACTAACGGAGAACAAGGACATACAAATCTGGAAGGAAGAAGGCAGATGATATGATAGTGTACACAACAACCCCCAAAATTCCACCAGAGAACTCCTACAGCTGATAAACAGCAAAGGGGCTGGATACAAAATTAATTAAAAAAAAAAAAATCAGTAACTCTCCCTTGTAAATGCTCATCAGCTGAGGCATTTCAATAATCAGGTGGATAGGATGACCCATTCTGCGGAAAGTCAGCCTCTTTCCCTAGCCATTCCTTCATTGCTCAATGGACCCGTGAGCAAAGTGGTCACGGTGACAGAGATGGGCTCATAAGAAACACCATGTACTTTCACTCACCGAGGCTGACCCGGCTACAGCTGCTGCTGAGCGCCAAATCTGCCAACAGCAGAAACCAGCACTGAGCCCAAGATATGGCACCATTCCCCAGGGTGAGCAGCCAGTGACCTGAGGGCAGGTTCACTGCATTGGACTACTCCATGAAGTTGCCATGTAGGCATGTGTTTCACTGTAACCGGCTTACTTCTCGGCAGAACGTTCTCAAGGCTCACCGTGCATGTACATGCAACAAGATTTCCTTTCTTTTTAGTAGAACATATTTTGACGATGGGGAAAAATACATCTCTCCTTGATAAGCAAGCAATGATTATACAATTCTTGTTGAAACACTGGATCAAAAACAAGAATTTAGAAGTGCTCTTCAAAAAAAAAAACAAAACAAAACAACAACAACAACAAAAAAAACTCCAATATGTGTTAAGTCCAAATATAATGACAGCAAGGAAAATTACTCCTCATCTATTCAAAAGTAATAAAATAAAAACAGCTTATACGAGAGAAACATGTCAAATATTAATTCCTGGGATTTCAGAGAAAATAATCTTAACCTACCAATAACATATTAAACATTGAAAGTAACAAGTTGAAAGTGAAAACACGGCCGCTAGTTTTCTCCGACCCGTTATTGAAGAAAAAGAAATAAAAAGTTTCCTGCGTGTGAGGGCAGCAACTTTCTGCTCAAAAGACCGTGTGCCGAGAACCAGGCAGTTTCCTGTCCCTGACTCCTCAGGCCCTTCCCTGTGCTCCTGTGCCTCCTTCCTCCATTCCCTGCTGGCCTTCCAGCTGGTGAGCTCTTCTGTGCTTTGGTTTCCACTTCCTTTGTCTGGCCTTCCCTGGGCCTCTGCTCCAGGTTTCCTTAACCCTGCAGACAGCCTGGCAAGGCTCGTTAACTGGGTGGGGTCCTGTTTGATCAAACATGGCCTACATGCCACTAAGCCACCTGACAGGGCTCATTACCGGGTGGGGTTCCATTTGATCAAATGCCTGGACTCCGATACACCACCTGGAGATTTTTCCTGCAGACCTGGGGAGCTGGGATCAGTGTGTTTAGGAAGAGAAAAAACTGAAACTGTCCTGAGAGCCAGTGCTCTAAGAAAATGGCCCAGCGTAGATCTTCCGAAGGTGAAGCCTGGTAAAGGTGAGCCTAAAGGAAAGTCTGGGGTTGGGACTGGAAACCCACCAAAGGAAGATTAGGTATCTTCCTGTAGACAGGAAGATTGTGGCATCTAGGCTGCAGGTGATGGCTGGGTTTTGGAACCAGGCTCTGTAAAAGTCCTCCCTGCCTCTTCCTTACCTAACTTAGGAGACTTTGGTGAGCTGCAGGGTATGACTGCGGCTGGGGGCACATTGTCGGTTCCATTGCTGTTTGTGGGTCTATCAGGGCTAACGGCTGCTGTAACCCGAAAAGGAAAAAGCAAGTAGAGCCAGGTGTGGTGATGCACACATTTAATCCCAGCATCCAGGAGTCTGGCAGGAGGAGCTTTCTGAGTTTGAGGCTAGCCAGGCTTATATAGTAAGACTCTGTCTCCAAGATAAAGGAAGGAAGGAAGGAAGGAAGGAAGGAAGGAAGGAAGGAAGGAAGGAAGGAAGGAAGGA
>NW_026596073.1:23696917-23699971 GCF_907164565.1 Psammomys obesus
GGAAGGAAGGAAGGAAGGAAGGAAGGAAGGAAGGAAGGAAGGAAGGAGAGATAGAAAGAGAGAGAATTTTGGAGTATCATTTTTTTTTTTCTTTTCAGGCAGGTTTATGTCTCAACTTCATAATCAGCCGACAGCTTTCTCTCTTTCCCCAGTCATAGACACTGTCGCTCACTGTGCAGAACCTGACTCTAAGGAAGGCTAAATTCCCCTGGGGTTCTTTTCCTCCTGTGTCTCCCCTCCCTGATAGCCTGGCCCCAGGTAATCACTGATGTGAAGGTTTAGAGTTCACTAACGAGAAAAGCTGTATCCTGTTCATCATTGAACCTCTTTTGTCTAGAGCAGCTATTGTCTAACGGTATATATACATATATTTTATTATGTTCAAGTAATGAATTAATTCATTAGTGTGCCAGCGTGTTTTTAAAGTGGTGGCAGTGCAGAACAAGAATGGAGAAAGCATGAAAATGACAAAGGGGACCTTATACAAGGAGAAGAGGTTAGGTCACCTCTGGGGACAGCTTTGCAAACGGCCGGCCTATTAAGAGATATGGGGAGATCCTTCTGCACCATTTTTTCTTTTAAACAAGGAAACTGTGATAAGATCAGTCATTTAAAATGTATGGACACACTTTATTCCCTCGCCAGAGTGTTTAATGATCTATGTGTCACGCAGTAAAGTGGGGCACAATTGTACACTCAAATCTGCTTTGGGTTTGTATCTGATAGCCATCTATTGGTTCCTGGATCCTGGGTCATGCACCACTCCTATTGGTATATTAATTATTAACGACAATGAAAACAGAGAAGGTTGAGAGAAGGAAAATATGTTTTACGGGCTTGATGGTCTGTTGCTTCTCAGAAATTCTTGAAAACAGAAAGTATCAGGAAGCCGTCCTGCTGAGAAAGGCCACATTCAACTTGACCGTTGAGGAAGAAAAACTCATCGGCTGGAGAAGCTAAACCCAGAGTTTATTTGCCAACAAACTCTTCAGAGGCTCAAAAGTCAGGTCCTCCAAAGGCTGAAAGTAGAAAAGAGAAACATGACCTTAAAACTGAACCCTGGCCCAGCGACAGGCCTCAGAAAGTGTCCAGCTTGGACACTGGCGGTTTGGCTGCTGTTTTTCATTATTTTTGTGTATTTTTCCTGTGTATGGGCATGCCAGCTGCATGCATGTCTGTGCACCCTGAGCGTGTGTGTGCCCACAGGAGAGCCGAGGTCCTCTGCAAGAGCAGCCGGTGCTTTTAACCACTGAGCCATCTCTCCCACTCTCGATCTTTCTTTCTTTCTTTTTAGAAGAATTTACTTTGCTAGAGATCTTGTGGGTTAAAACAACTTTCATGTTGGTCTCTGTGGTATGTATTTATTACTTGACGTAAATGCTTTAGTTTGCATTTTTACTTTTATAGTATAAAGGATGATATAACACCTCAGAAGGACCACAGAAGACCCCTAACTTAATTTCATTAAGACACGAAGGAGCTGGGTATGGTGGCTCACGCCTTTAATCTCAGCACTTGGGGGTCAGAGGCAGGTGGATCTCTGTGAGTCTGAGGCCAGCCTGGTCTACAGAGTAGATTCCAGGACAGCCAGGGCTTGTCACACAGACAAACCCTGTCTTGGAAAACTACAGAAAGAGAGAGAGATTTTTTTTTCCTTTTAAAAAGTTATTTTATTACTTGGAGATTTTATACAAATATATAATGCATTATAATTACTCTAGTTCCCACCCTTTCTTTATTGCCTTCATATCCTTATGAAAACTCCCCCTCCCTTTCAGTCTCTGTCCCATATGGGTGACTTTTGATTTGGTTTTGTGGCCCATTTAGCTTGGTCAGAGCCATCTGTGTTTGCATCGGATCAGAAGTATACACTAATGCCAGGCGAGGCCTGTGGATACACAGCGGAAAGAAAGCAATAACTCCCCCTCGCCCTGCATCTATTAATAGCCAACAGTTCAGCAGTACATGGTAGAGCCCCTCCATCTGCTCCTGTGCCTGGGGGTCAGAGAGGGGGGTCCCGATTTTATTGTGTCCTAGTGTATGTATCAACAGCTGCTGTGAGCGCCTGACTGATAGCTATTCTCAGATGTCTTTCCCAGCCCTGTCTTCCAGCTCCTACACTCTTTTCACAGACTGATTTTTTTTTTTTTTTTTTTTGAGACAGGGTCTTACAATGGCGCCCAGACTTTACCTCAAATTTTTGTGTTCAAGTGATCCCCTTGCTTCAGTCTCCTGAGCAGCTGGAGCTACAGGTAGCCACCGCTACACCCTGATCTAATACTTTCTTCAAGGTTCTTTTCAGGGGTTTTCATTTTGCTATGAACGCATCTATTTACGCTCAGTCAGCAAACATTTATTTAAAAAAATTTTTTAAGGTTAGTTTTGTGTCTTTTACTTGCCTGTATGTGTGTGTAGTGTTTGTGGTACCCATAGAGGCTGTAAAAGGTCATCACATGCCCTGGAACATGTTACGCATGGTTGTGAGCCACCACGAGGGTGCTGGGAACTGAACCTGGTCCTCTGCATGAGTATCATAAAGCATCAGGGCGTTGGAGCAAACCGTTCTGAGTTCAAATGCTGGCTCTGCTTCCTGCTGTTAAAGGTTAGTCTTCCAGGTCCCCAAGACTCTGAGACAATCTAATTGTGATTGCCAGGACTGAGTTTGGATAAGACGTTCTGTATCTGCTGGCATGGTAGATACAGAGGTCCCTCCGTGTGCCCTGCCCGACTCAAAACTAAAACTGTCTGATAGATTACATGCAGTCATGAGGCATACTAAAAACAATTCCCTGTGTATCTAAAATCTAACTTGGCTAAGCATGGTATTTGTATTTTTCCTACATCTCCCCGCTCTAGCAGCCCTCCCCCAAATACCGTGGCTCCAATGAGCCATGATAAAACTTAACGGGCTGTAAGGAAGATGTGAAATGATGTGTTGTGCTGCCCCCTACTGGTAGGATATGGCAACACTATCCAACTTAATAGCATGTCGCCTTTATGGTGTGTGTGTGTGTGTGTGTGTGTGTGTGTGTGTGTGTGTGTGTGTGTGTGTGT
>NW_026596073.1:23699981-23721760 GCF_907164565.1 Psammomys obesus
TGTGTGTGTGTGTGTGTGTGTGTGTGTGTGTGTGTGTGTGTGTGTGTTTGTTTTTGTTTTGTTTTTATCAGAACTTCAGGTCATAGACACATAGCTAAGTGGAGTTCGGTTACTTCGAGTCCTTTAGTCTAAACTTACAATCACATTAGTTCTCACTAACACCAAATGCATTCTTCCTTAGCTATGTGGCTTTACAACTTTTCTTTGTGTTTTAAGAGATACAGTCCTGGCTGGCCTAGAACTCACTATAGACCAAACTGGCAGTCCTCCAGGCTCATCCTTCAGGGTGATGGGATTACAGATATATGGCATCATACCTGGCAGCTCTTACACTCTTTGGTTAGGGCGAGTGAAATGCCTGTACATTTAGGACTTTCAGTTGTATTGGATTTCAGTATGCTGTGTATATCTCTTTAAAATTGTGCATCTTCACTTAACAAAAGCACGTTAAGGCCACCATCATGCATGCACATCCTTTTGTTATGACAGAAGTATGTTGTGTGACTTAAATGCTAGTACGTGCAAATACATGAAGAATTGCTATGTGATCAGTGTCTGGTAAAGTCACTGGCTTTTGCTGGGGTGTGTGTGTGTGTGTGTGTGTGTGTGTGTGTGTGTGCGCGCACACATACTAGATCTATTAGTGTGGTGTTGTTCCAGAGGAACTTGGTGATGTACATAAATCATCCCTGTTAGAAGGACACACGTGGCTTTTTGAAGGCAACCCCTGGCAGGAGCAGAGAAAATGCTACAGCTCTCTCAGGGACTACTGTCTCTCTCTCCATTTCATGTTTCCCAGTTAAATGGTCTGTGTCTAGAGACTGACCTTCACATTTTTCCTCACTTGGCCATCTGGAATTTCTTGATAATGATATCTGTTCCCAACATTCTTCACTGGTTGAATTTTGGGAGTTACCTGCATTTCACTGGCCAGAGGGATGAACGTTCTTCAAACAGGACATCTTTGAAATGCTAGACCAAGCTGCTCAGTGCATAACTCAGTTCTATAGCTCAGAATCCCAGGGCTGAGCAGGAGAGGAAATCCACTGACTGCCTCGGGCTGGAGGGCACTGTCAGAACAGTGAATGGCCCTGGTCCTCTCCCACCTTTGGAGGTTTCATAAGGGAGCTCAGGGCTGTTATCTGTCTCCACACCTTATCACAGAGAGGATACATATATATTTATACAAATGTATATGTTTGGTTTTACTGTCCTGGACTGGCTTTGTAGACCAGGCTGGCCTGGAACTCACAGAGATGGCCTGCCTCTGCCTTCCTGAGTGCTGGAATGACAGGCACGAGCTACCACGCCTGGCTAGTATTTATATTTTTAACTGTTGTTAAGAGAAAATTATCTGTTCTTATATAGTGATGCCTCTTGATTTAGAAACTGAAATCCAATATGGAAGACAGTGACCAGTTCCTGAAGAACACGTGCAGAGAGGCTTCGGACTTGAACAGCTTCGGATTAACAGCAGCAGATGCGCAGGAAACAGGTCTGTAGGACTTTACCTTTGAATCAAGAATGCAAGGCCTTTATCAGAAGAGGAACGGTCCAGACCTACACAGTGACCCATGCGGTACTCCCAGGTCTCCCCAGTGGCCCTAGACACCCTCAGAAAGTGGCAGTGCCACTGTTTATTTAAAAAGCAGACAAGCAAACTTATGTCAATCAAGGGCCTGGAACATAGCTTAGTTAAAAGGGAATCTGCCTAGCTTTCTCGAAGTCCTGGTTTCTACCCAACCTCTGCGAAAACCTGTACCTGCAGCCCTGGGGAGGTGGGGAGGACAGGATCAGAAGTTCAAGGTCAACTTTGACTACTTAGGAAGTTTCAAGGTAGCCTGGGATCCATGGGCTCACTATTGTGAAACCAAACCAAACCACTGTACCTTCTAATAAGAATCAAGGTGTTGGGATTGTTTCTTATTTTACAGCAAAAGGTATTGGTGTCTTTGAACAAATAAAAGCTTTCTGTGGTTGCTCTCCTTAAAAAAAAAAAAAAAAAATCAGTGGCTTCCCTAAAGCCTCACAGATTTGAGGTAACTTAGGAGATCAGTTCACTTGTTTTCTTCCTGAGCAATTTTACCTGTCTAGTGACTGCATCTTGCTCTTTGAGATAAGTCTGCTCCCGAAAATTATAAAGCCACCAGTCTAGCGCATGAGACAGGGTCCCCCTGAGGGTGTGGAGGGGTATTGTCTTGTTCAGAATTGTGGAACAAAAAGTCTAACCTCCAGCAATTGTTGCTCACATCTTTTATAAACAAAAGTAACAATGTCTGCTGTCATGACATGCCTTGGGTGGTCAAGAGCTCCTCCTCCCACATCACTCTTGAATTTGGCTTTTCAGAGACCTTGAAATGAGCCCCTGAAGACACCAAATCTCTGCCAACAGAGAGACACCAAAACTGCATTCGAAATTAGGTGCCCTCAACTTAGTCTGTTTTTTGTTTGCTTGTTTTTTGAGATAGGGTTTTTCGGTGTAGCCCTGGCTGTCCTGAAACTCACTCTGTAGACCAGGTTGGCCTCGAACTCAGATCCACCTGCCTCTGCCTCCCGAGTGCTAGGATTAAAGGCTTGTGCCACCACCAACAGGCTCAATTTAGTCTTAATCTACATGGGCTGCGATGGGAAACAGTCTGTTTGGAGCCAACGTAACTTGCTCTCATGAGGTCTTGGTGTGTGCTAGCTGTATCCTGCCACAGTGGAACACAGTCCTTTGAACTTGCTACTCTCTCAGAAGGGCAGCGCATTAGTCACTTTTCTAGTGCTGTGGAAAAAAACAAAAACAAAAACAAAAACGCTGTGACCCAAGCAGTTTCCTGAAAGAAGGGGTTATTTTAGGCGTATGGCCCCAAAGGTTTAGAGTCTGTAGCTTTGGGCTGGAGGTTGCAGTAGCAGCTTGCAGCGCTCATGTCCAACCACAAACTGGAAGCAGTCTCTTAGAGAGTGTCCCAGTGACACACTTCCTTCATCAAGGCCCCACCTCCTAAGTCTTCCTGAACAGGACCAAGGATTCAAATGCCAAAGACTTACAGACACCTCATTCAAACCACTACAGACACTGATTATGTTCATGAGGGCTCCAACTTCCTTAATTAATTACCTGATAAGAGCTTGTCTTTCTCTTTAAATTTTATTTTATTTTATTATTTGTTGGCGCTAGTTGTTTTTTTTTTAAACTCTTTTATTTATGTTTCTTATACCTCTTCCTCCTTTCTCCAACCCAATCCCTTCCAACATCCCAATCCCAGGTAAGAGAGAAAGGAGGTTAATGAGGACAGGGGGCAGCGTTCTCTTGGGCTACTTCCTGTTGGTTAGGGTCATATGGTTCCTTGTGGAAAGTCCAACTTCTTCTTGTCAAGCTGCATCAGCAGCAAGCAGAAGCAGCAGAGGGAGGCAGCAGCAGCAGCTTTGTTCTTTCTTGGAGCCCTCAACACTCTCTGGGCCCTGGCATCTATTCCCTCTCAGAGTCCTCAGAATTAAACTATCTGCAGCTGGCAAAGAGCCCCTCTCAGAGCCCCCATGAGGCAAATAGTTTGCTGCTGCTGTAGACAATCTGAATCAGTCCCATATCCTACACCTGGGATCAAAACAAAACTATGTTTACATCCATAACAATTATAAGTTTTTATGTGCATGTATGTATATGCATTGTGTGCCTGATGCCATCAATGCCAGATGATGGCACTGGATCCCCTGGAACTGGAGTTGCAGACGGTTGTGAGCCAGCATATGGGTACTGGGAATTGAACCTGAGTCCTCCAGGAAGAGCATCCAGAGCTCTTAACTGTTGAGCCATCTCTCCCGCTCAAGATCCTGTCTCTTAATACTATTACACTAGGATTAGCTTTCAAAGCTTGCAAGGGGAGGAGAAGAAATAGATATTTAGGCCATAGCAGTATTTTCACCAATCAAAATTAATTTGAGTTAAAATTTACACTGTTACGTCACAGGGCTCTTTAAAAACTGTTTTTAAGTTACATTCATTACTTAATTAACATTGTGTGTGCGAATATGTGTATGTGCACGTCATATCTCATGTGTATTGGTCAGAAGAGAGTTGAGAAAGTCAGTTCTGTCTATATGGCACAGGGCCTCTGGATCAGACTCAGGTCTGCACGTTGAGTGGGCAAGGCAAACCCACCGAGTCATCTCACCAGCCCTAGGATGCGGCTCGTAGCCCGGGAACTATAAGCCAAAGAAAGCCTAAGGGATCAGAAGCAGTTGAACTGCTGGAAATACCGTCAAACCTACAGAACCGGGCTCGTTGAGCCTCAGGTCCTGTAGCTCCGCCAGCCCTCAGCAGACTCTGTGCTCTAACCTGTGCTCTGAATGTGGTAGCCATGCTTCCATCACGAATTCAAACAGAAGTCGTAATGAAAGCAGTCGGCAGCTAACTCAGTGTTCCGTGGAGAGCAAGGTGTTTCTTTCCCTGGATTTCTGTTGTTGTCTTTTCCTTATGTAGTCGGTGGTTTTATCCTGGTTTTTTCGCTGCTCTTAGAAGAAAGAGGCACTTGCTGGAGCTGTGGATTCAGAACTGGCAACTTCAGACTCTCTGACCACAGCACCCCAATGCGCTGCCTCCTTCAAGCATGGCTTCCTTCCCCCACTCAGCCATCTCTACTTGCCATCGTCCACTCAAGATAAAGATGCTGTTTGAGAATTTTTACACAGAGGGAAACTGCTTTTTAACAAGCTGTGACAGAGACTCAGTGAAGGCTGTACCCATAAAAACCTTCACATCACTCTCCTTTTATGGTACAAGATAGTGCTGGGTGTGGTGGTGATGGCCCATGCCTTTAATCCCCACCTTCCGGAGGCAGAGGCAGGTGGATCTCTGTGATGCAAAGCAAATTACAGGCCAGCCGGGGCTGCATAGTGAGATCCTGTCTCAAAATAGATAATAATCAACACGTATAAGGTAGTGATGGGTGGGTGGTCAAGATAAGAAAGAAAATGTACAGATACTCCCTGTCTCTGTTGACCTGGCCCTGGAGCATTTTCCAGCTTTCAGTCTGAGGGTCCTCTGGATCAAGGCGGGTGCCTGTCAGACAGAGGCCTGGCAACACAGGAAGAGCAGTGTGCACAAAACAGTATCAGCAGCAGCAGCAGGAACAGTTTCTACCACAGGGTCCAACAGTTACACAGAGAGTTCCGTAGAACCCTGTGAGGATATCACTGTGTTTACAGAGTGCACTTTTGGGGCAGAAATAGAAAATATCCCAAGGGATAGGAAACGTAAATGAGGCAGATTCCTCACTTGCAGCCAAGACACCCCTGCTTTGCTAAATGTCAACATGCCTGCTCCCTGTGTTTTCATATAATTCAAAACTACATCCTGGGCATGCAGGTGCTGGGCTCTGTTTACTACCAATCAGAGAGCACACACTCGGATCTGAGTTTTCTTCTCTCTTCAGCTGTTTTTCCGCCTTTCCTCTCAGACTTGGAAGAACTGGACGTTTCCTGGAATGATTTTGTCAGCGGAACCCTCCATTCGCTCACTCAGCAAATGCATCTTGTCAGCAACTTAAAAGTTCTGCGGCTGAGTAGCTGCAGACTCACCACTGAGGACCTTCAAACACTGGGTATGGTGACTCCTCCCCTAAAACGTGACTTCTCTTGGTATGCCAACATGAGAACCCGAGTTTAAAGCCCAGAACCCATGTAAGCTGAACATGACGGCACAGGCTGAGAATCCCAGTGTCATGAGGAAGAGACAGCAAGATTCCTGGGCCCTCTAGCCAGCCTGCTCAGCAAGCTCGGGCCAGTGAGAGACCCCTTTTCAAAAACAAACAAACGAACATAAGGACAGAGGCACCTGAGGAACACACAACAGCTTCCTGTGTGTGCACACATCATGCTTATATATACACAAACTTAAAAATGTAAAACATGGCTTTCCTTGAAGCGCCTTTTCAACCTGACCCCTCAAAGGCAAACAGTTTTGTGTCTGCATGTATGGATGGTCAAGAGCATGCTGGGAAACAGTGTTATGATGAGGCCTTGAGTGACTGCTGAAAGGCTCTGTGCCTTGGAGCCCAGCTTATGCTGAGCTCTGTGAGTAAGGACAGAGATAAAGATGACCTGTCTGCATGGCTCTTAGCTGTGGCTACTGTAAGGCCAGCTCACTCTGGGTCTCCTGACCTCATCTGTAAAACAGAAGAATTGGAGTAGATAACAGTCAATCTGCTTTTAAATTCCAAAATAATACCTACCTGCTTTATTTTTCTAGTCCACCTTAAGGAATTGATCAAAATGAGTCTTTTTTCTTAACTAAAAAATTATTTAATTGTAACTAACGCCTTAATTGCATTAAATTATACGCTGAAACAAAAAGATAAATTTTGTGAAAATTCATACTATTTATCCAAATGCTTTAACTGGAAATGTTTGCTGGCTTATGTATTCTTTTCTAATTTAATGAATTATTTTAGTCATTCCCATATCTTCAAAGATTTGTGTTTATCAAATGAAGGTCAAATGTCCACACTCTGTTTGTCCCTTGGGAGGATCTCAAGAATCCCACAAGTCTTGTTGGTTGCTGTCCCACCTCAGCTGTCCATCCATGTCTCCCTTGCTCCCCCTCCCCACTCTCCCTGCTTCCTGTGAAATGGTATCAGGCTGAGCTCCTCCCTCAGGACCTGGTGGCTGTCGCCACTGTTAGTGCCTGGCCATCCATCACTACTTCTTCACTGGCGGCCAGGTCAGCGGTGTCTTAGTGTCAAAATGAGCATTACCAGTGTGGTGGTCAATTTCCTGTTTGCTTCTCTTCCATCCACCTTGGGTCCAATCTGATGCCAGGGAGAGCAGGTGGAGGCTGCAGCGGATAATGACCACCACGGAACAGCCGAGCAAAGAGTCATGGCTTCCTGTCTCATTCTATTGTTAGGGGCAGGAACTGTGTCCCTTCCTTCTCTTTTGTTCCTTCAGCTAACACAATATCTGCCCTAGCTTCCACACTCCCTAAACACCAGCTGTTCTGATTGTGAATTACGTCTCTGCCTTTATGAGCCAACATCCACTGGGGACATTTTGTACTAGGAGATGCTCTTGAAATGATACCTGAACTTGAAGAACTGAGTTTATCCTGGAACAGCAAAGTGGGAGGGAAGCTGCCTCAGGTTCTCCATACGTTCCAAAAGGGGAGCAAGATTCGAACCCTTGAACTTATGGACTGTGCCCTCACATCACAGGATGGAGTGTTTGTGGGTAAGTAGAGTTTGGAAGAGTCCTCCCTGGAAAAATATAGAGGATGCCTGTGATTAGAAGCTGGGGACTCCCCCCCCATGCTCTCTGTCCCCAAGGCACAGGGAGCCGCAGTAGTCCTCCTGCTGACCTCTGACTTCCCAATGGAAGCTCTTTCTGTTTGTACTTATTCCCTTTCAGGTCGCCTGCTGCCAAAGCTGCAGAGCCTTGAAGTGTTTGACCTTTCCATTAACAGAAACATTGGCAGCAGTCTAGACATCATAGTGCAAGGGCTAAAAAGTACTTCAGGCCTGAAGGTATTGAGGTTGCATTCCTGTGGATTATCCAAAAAGAGCGTCAGAATATTGGGTGAGTTAACAATGGTTACATTGAAGATTGTACATGTAAAGTATAAAGCGTATCAGATATCAGGGTCGGTGAGATAGCTTGCGCGGGGTGAAAGTACCCCAGCCTGATGAACCCCATTCTGCCAGGGCTCAGGGTGTAAGGAGAGAACCGACTCCCGAAAGTTGTTCTCTGATCTCCACACACACACCGTGGCACTCACTCCCATACATTCAGAAATATTCTTAAATGTATAGTATAAACATATAGCATATACATTATTTAAAACTACAAACTTAAATATTCTTTGTTTTGTTTGTTTGTTTGTTTATTTATTTGCTTCAGAGTTGGGAATTTAAATGCTAGACTTATTTATCTTTAAACTCTTTCACAGTAACTATACGTTTTCATTATTAGAAAAAAAAACAACAGAAAAACACAAAACAAAACCCTCTTTAGTCAGTTTGGCAGTGTAGACCTGAAATCCTAAAGGCTGAGGAAGGAAAGTCACAAGTTCAAGGCCAACACAGGCAACTTAATGTAATAAAATAATAAATAAATGAAAATTTAAAAAGTGAAAAGAGGGATCTAGGTGTGGTCCATGCCTTTAATCCCAGCACTCAGGAGGCAGAGGCAGATGGGTCCCTGTGAGTTTGAGGCCAGCCTGTTCTACAAAGTAAGACCAGGACAACCAAGTCTATACAGAGAAACCCTGTTGGGGTGGGGAGAGGATGGGGTATCTTGGAGGTAGAACTCTCACTTGCTTAGCCTGTGTAAGGCTCTAGGATCAATACCACAGAGCAGACAAGCTTCTAAAAGGACTCGCTCTGAAAAGGCTGGGACATCTAGGGTATGGACACTGGGTAGGCTTCCTGTCGCCATTGAAGACATCAGCATTATTTTGTGCTCAGTGCTAGGAAGGTATTGATATTGGTAAAGTAATAATAGAGGCTCCTGTGACATCTACGGTGAAGACTTACTCTCAGGGAAGAGTAGCCCTATTATAGGGAATGACGCTGTTTCTCCCTGCGACCCTCAGAGCCTGCAACATCCTTCTTACTGGCAGCCTGAGTAAATCTAAGGTCAGTGCTCAAGTGTGGTTGGCAGCATAGTCACGTGTCCTCATAGACAAGAAGTAGTGGCAGCCAAGGGGTGTCTTAGAGAGAGAGGGAGAGCTTGTGACGTCATTTTGGGTCTGCTGAGGCCTAGTTGGTAGGGACTCTGCATTCACCCCCCTCTGGCTTTGGCAGGACAGCATATTCACCTAACCTCCTCTCTTGCTCCCTCCTCTCCCTTCCCACACTCCTTCCTACTGCCTCACAGTATGAATTTCAGGACTGGGGTTGGGCCTTGCTTTGTAGATGATGCTTTTGCATCGTTGGATGTGCTGGAGACACTGGATCTCTCCTGCAACAAGGACCTGGGTGGAGGCTTTGAGGACGTGCCTGCTCGGCTGGCCTTACTGAAGCAGCTAGAAGTCCTAGACCTTCACCAGTGTTCGCTCACAGAAGAAGATGTGTCGTCACTGAGTAAGTGTGTCCTGTGGGGCAGAACCCGTGGGATGCCTGGAGAGTCAGAAACTGGACATTGTGTGCTTAAATTCACTGAGCAAGTCATCAGAGTGTTGTGTGTGCAGCGAGCGCCCAGTAAATGTTAAGGAATCCAAGCTTTTGTACTTGAAGGAGAAAAAATTTGAACTTCTCTTGCTTTTTAGAAACAAGTATCTTAGTGTTACAACTTGATTACATACGAGTATGTGGAGACAAGACTGAAATGAGGCTTTTAAACAACAAAGTCAAGACACTCAGAGAGAAAGGCAGTTACTGAAAAGGAACCATATAATAGATAGACATTGCAACTTTAAATAATGACAGTTATTTTCCTGCCATCAACATCCTTCTGTAGTTATTACCTTTAATATATAAATGCAATTTCTCCTAAAGAAGCTAAGCAAGAAGGAGGGCCCTGGATAAGATGATCAGTCCTCACTCAGAAAGACAAACGGGATGGACATTGGAAGAAGGGGAAAATAGGGAACAGGATAGGAACCTACCACAGAGAGTCTCTGAAAGACTCTACCCAGCAGGATATCAAAACATGCTGAGACTCATAACCAAGCTTTAGGCAGAGTGCAGGGAATCTTATGAAAGGAGGAGGAGAGAGAAAGACCTGGAGGGGACAGGAACTCCACAAGGAGAGCAACAGAACCAAGAAATCTGGGCTCAGGGGTCTTTTCTGAGACTGATACTCCAACCAAGGACCACAAATGGAGAAAACATAGAACCCCTGTACAGATGTAGCCCATTGCAGTTCAGTATCCAAGTGGGTTCCATAGTAATGGGAACAGGGTCTGTCTCTGACCTGAACTCAGTGGCTGAATCTTTGATCACCTCTCCCTGATGGGGGAGCAGCCTTGCCAGGCCACAGAGGAAGACAATGCAGCCAGTCCTGATGAGACCTGATAGAGTAGGATCAGAAAGAAAGGGAGGAGTACCTCCCCTATCAGTGGACTTGGGGAGGGGTGTGGGAGGAGATGAGGGAGGGAGGGTGCAATTGGGAGAACTGAGGGAGGGGTTACAGCTGGGATTCAAAGTGAATAAATTGTAATAAATAAAAAATGAATAAATTTAAAAAATAAATGCGATTTTTCATAGCAAGAAGATCAGAAATTACTCTTCCTCTCTCCATATGTGGCCGTAATGAACCTTCAACATATTTGGCATGGCTTACCATACAGATTCCTGCTACCATAGCTTGGGGACCTAACATCTCATGCCTCAACTGTTACAAAAGCTCAAATATCTTCCAGTCAATCCATCTCTCTGCCTTTCTTCTCCACCCCTCATCTCATGAAAATCCATTCAGGCCTCACTATTCTCAGACATCCCAGGCATGCTATGGTCTTTGGACCTTTGTTCTTTCTCTGCTCAGACAGAGGGCAACTTCCAAGGTAGGAGGGGGGCTGGTCCTGAGTTTCCCCATTGCTCAAATGTAGGTACCAGGACATTCCCTAAGTAAGGGGATGCTCAGTATGCAAATGGGTGGCAGATAAGAATAGCACAGACTTTAAAGACAATGTGGGGGAGGAAAACAGCAAAATAAAAATTCCGATCTAACAACCAACTTTTGGGTCTGCTGAATTATTCCTCAGGCTCTTGTCCCTCATTCTGGAAAAAAAAAAAAAGGCAGAGTTCCAGAGCTTCATGAAGACCTTAGAGGAGAAAAATCCCCCTTTCGCTCTCCACAGAGCGCTGTGCACTGTTCCTAGGCCTTTACTCGCAGGTGGAGGGAACACTCCTAGTTAGCTGGCCACCCATCCTTTGTGGCACACCCGCCTCTCACAGTGTTCCTCTCACTGCGCTAGAGGCGCTTCACTGCCGCTGCCCACACAGTGCAGGAATACGCCCTCCTCGCCTAGGGCGTGGGGGAGGGTTGCCGTGCAACTATTATTAATGTTTAATATTGATTCATATGATTATTAATGCAGTGGTTGTTCCTTAACATGCTACTAGGAAAATGCAAGATGCAGACACCGATTAGACTTCTAGCAACCTTAACCAGTGGGGCTGGTCAGATATAAACCCACCTAACCTACCTTGTTATTTCCCGGCCACACATCCCAAGTCACCTGTTCCAATCACTCCTCCCTGGGAGACTTCCCATCTATCATTCCCATAAGTACTCCCACGTTCTTTTCCTCTGGGATGCTTTTCTTCATCACGCCAATCCCCAGAGCAAGCTCCTTCTCCACATGTGCTCCTCTTTCATGCTAACTCATGGCGACCCGCTCCTTTCTCTTTCCTCTCTTCTCCTCTTCCTTTCCTTCTCTCTCTTCTCTCTCCCCCATGATCCTTCTGTATCTAAGCCCTTGAACCTTAGTTCTGCCTACCGCTCTTCCTCCCAGCGCAGGTGTAGGCATTTTTATTGGCCAATCAGGGATAATTGTGGAGGCAAGGTTGCACATCCTCACTTGGTGCACATGAGCATTTGCTTATAGAACAGTAAAAAAGATCTTGGTGGACAAGCAATTAACAATTAAATACAAAGCGCAGGACCATGCTGCAACAGAATGTCCTGGGGAAGCTAATGACCATGTAAGAACTGTAGCGAGTAGCATTGTTCTGTTGCTTTTGATTAAAATAAAAAAAATGGAAGGGAGATGCTGCTGTGCCGTGCATGGCTTTGGACTTGACCTGACAGGGGTGAGGCAGAACAAAGAAATGACAGACACGGGTGCAGAAAAGCTGTGATCAGGTGGGCCATGAGCTTCGATGAGGACACACTGGCAGCCTGGAAACTCAGTGCCTTTATTATATACCATGGAATGAGGAGGGAGTTTTATTGCATACAGCTGAATAATAAGGAAGGGCTTACTGTGGCATATACATTTGAATGAGGAGGAGGGATTATTATATACCGCTGAATGAGGAAGGTTGGCTAGTCTTGGTAGGAAGTCTCCATAGTGAAACAGTCTCAGGGTATATTCATCAGGAGGAGGAGGAAGAGGCTGTGGCTGATACTTTCTGTACACACTGTCAACATCCATACTTAGTCCTGGGGAAGGCCTTGCCGTTACCATGGACTGAGGCCTCGGGGTCCTTGACATGGATGCCCTCATCCAACAGTGCAGCTTCCCTCAGGACTTCATGGGCTCCCCACAACATGCACCCTGTTTTCTACCTTAGAATGTCAATAATCGACCATTCACTTATCACTGCAAATAACTTGATTGGAACAGAATTACTGATCATTTAGCCAGTAACTGCTGACTAATTTCCCAGTTGTGAGGCACTGTGCCATGGCCTACAGGAAATTCAGACAGAGCGTCAGTCTTGTAGAGTAGGAATAAAACAAAGGGTCAGCAAGAACATAGTGTGCAGTCATAGATGCTATGGGAATAGCATAGATGCTATGGGATAGTTATCAGTTACTTTTCTGTTGCTGCGATGAAACACCATGACCAAGGCAACCTATAGAAGGAAGGGTTTGGGGGGCTCATGGCTTCAGGGGTATAGGAGCCCATGATAGTGGAGCAGAGCTATGGCAACAAGGGGTAGGCACAGCAGTAGGAACAGGAAGCTGAGAGTGCACATCTTGAACCTCAAGCACAAAGCAGAGAGAGCAAACTGGAAATGGTTTTGAGTCCTTAAACTCTCAGATATCACCTCTTTTGGAAGGCCACACTTGCTAAGCTTCCCCAGACAGCACTGCCAGCTGTAACCGAGTGTTCAAACGTCTAAGCCATTGAGGGATCCTCTCGTTCTTGACAGTGACTGAGGGGTGACTTTGGCTGGGTGGCCTAGGAGGGCTCCACAGAGATAAGCCAGCTCCACCAGTCTCCTGGGATAATGCTTCATATGGTGAGACGTGCTAGGGAGAAGCCTACGAGTAGGCAAATAGTAGAAAGAGAGTGGGCCAGGGCTAGCTGTGGTTGATTACTGGGCCAAGATGACCTGATACGGCCCGTGAGGAATGAATCTTTGACAGGCACAGGTTGGGCTCACAGCAAGAGTGAGGTTGTGACAAGTTTGTTCCAAGCAATCAGGCTTTTTATGCCTTTATCAGAAATATATTGGCAATTGCCAGAATGAAAACAATGGTAGTTGCCAGGATACAATGACATTTGAGAGCTACATAGGGTACACGGGATTAATGTCTAAGACCAATTGTCCTGTGAAGTTTCTATATGCTTTGCTGAATTCTAGGGAAGCATAGTGAATCAGGAGGTGGCCTGAAAGTTCTACCGCCTGAGGGTATGCCTCCATTGCTCAGGAACTGGAAGGCACACAAGCGCCCCGGAAGCCATGGACGCCCGTCTGAAAAACCTATGATGCATGCTTCTCAAGGCAGCTAGACCAGGCCAACTCCTTCATTCCCTGCTGCCTTCGGGCTCAGCAGGCCCCTTCGGATCCCAGGACAGGGCTGTTAAGACAAGAACATGCTCTGATTGTTTGTCTCACTTGCCTTACTGGTACTTATGTTCTGAGGAAAGAATGATGTCAGATATTAATTTGTGCCTGCACTAAAGGACACTACAAGGAAGAAGCCAACCATCTTGTGATTAAGAAAACTAAGGTTTAGAGTAGCCAGCTACTGCAAAAATCATACAGGGGTTATTTTTGTCATGGTATTTGTGATCCTGGAGTTTGAACCTAGGGCCTACTCATGCTAGCAAATACTCTACCACTAGGCTCTGTACCCATTCCTTTTTTTTTTTTTCTTATTTTGAGACATGTCTCACTATGTTGATCAGGTAGGTCTTGGACGACCAGCCCTTTCCTCATTTCCCAAGTGACTGGGCTTACAGGCTTGGAGCACCAAGTCCAGCTAATTACACAGTTCCCAGATTAGAACTCAGTTCTCGGTCTCCTAAACCTTTGCTTTTACCTTATGGTCCATGGGGAGGCTTGGGAATAAAGAAGCCGGGGAAAGTCTCTGGCGAAAGGCTGATATGGTGGTGGTACATCTGTGTTTGGGTACCGGGGAGGGTTGTGTCATGCAGATGAGTTCGGTAGAAGCCAGGTCAGGATGCCTGTGGGAGCCAGACGTTCCTGCGACTCTGTGAAATAGTGCCTCAGATGTGTCATGGTTGATATTTCAACAGCTCGGATTATTCCTTTACTCTCAAACCTTCAAGAACTGGATTTGTCATCCAACAGAAAGGTAGGCGGCTCCTCTGCAAATCTCCTCAGCAGGCTCCGATCATACCAGCCCTGAAGTCCCTGCTTATCAACAGCTGTTCTTTGGAAACTGAGACTTTCACAGCCCTTGGTAAGAAAGCTTCCAGGCTCCTGGCAGGCACTGGGCAGTGACTCAGAGAACCCCTCCCCCACCCACAAATTTCATTCCAAGATTAAGGTGCAGAAAAGTCACTAAAGACCATGGGGCTTCTGTTTGTTTGGGTTATTTGTCCCCCCTGCCCCCAGGAAATATACGGTCCTATGAAATACATTGGCATTTATTTTACTTGTATTACTTATTTGAGACAGGATCTCATATTTAGCCCAGGCTGGCCTTGAACTTGCTAGTTAACTGACAGTGACTTTGAACTCCCAGTGCTGACATTACAGACGTGCACCAGCGTGCTCAGTTTGTATGGTGCTAAGGGTAGAAGCCAGGACTCTGTGGCGTATTATGCAAGCACTCTACCAGCTGAGCTGCACCCTAATCTCTGAGTGGCACTTCCCTTTAAATGCTATGAAGGCAACTCTAGACGCCTCTGTCCGGTGACTTGTCATTTTGCTGAGTGGGAGCATGACTTGAGGATGCTGAGGGTCTCGTTGGAAAGTGAGAGAGTTACTAGTGTCCGAGTCTAGCTGCCCACTCAGCATTCATTCCCCACGGGACTTACGCTGTCTTAGGAATCCTGAGGTCATGCATCTATCCTGGCCTATACCAACGGTCTACCAGATCTAGAATTTCTTCCTGTCATGGCTGGCAAGTGAAGGAGGTGCTTAGAGGTGAGGGATGTTGCAGAACTTCCCCAAACACCACACTTAGGTAAACCAGCACTGTGTGCATTCAGTCCCCAGAACCATTTCCAGCTTCACTGATTCTGAGGAAAAGTCAAGTCTCGGCATGTGGTTGTACTCACATTTCAGGGAAAGGACACAAAATAAGATCAGGGAAGAAAAAGGTCTGTGAGGCAAAGCCCCAAGGAGGCCAAGAGCAGTCTCCCACGTTCTCTCTCAGTAGAGTTGCACAGGTATACTAACTACTCCAGCAGTACACTGTGACACGTGTGTGGAATAGTCTCCTAGTGAAGCACATGTGGATGGATCTCTGGGAGTTCGAGGCCAGCCTGGTTTGCAAAGTGAGTCCAGGAGAGCCAAGGCTACACAGAGAAACCCTGTCTTGAGAAACCAAATATATATATATATATATATATATATATATATATATATATATCATAGATTTAAAAGGGCTGGAGAGATGGATCAGTGGTTAAGAGCACTGTCTGCTTTCCTAGAGGCCTGAGTTCATATTCCCAGCAACCACATGGTGGCTCACAACCATCTATACTAGCACCTTATGCCCTTTTCTGTGTACATGCAGGTACACATGAAATAAATAAACCTTTAAAAGAGAAAAGAAGAACAGAAATTTTGACTTCCGTTTGTTGCAGACCTCATGCCACGGGTGAACAAGATTTCCTTTTGAGCACATAATATTCTTTATAAAGAAAGCAGAACAATTAAAAATGGCTTTATTGTGCTTGGTAATGAGTCATGATTAATTTTAATTTAGGAGCCAACTGAGAATTAATTAGCATCTAAGCACTCTATCCAAAATGTGTTCATGCCAATAGTGCCCCAAACACAACCTTTTCAGCCCTGGGTACAGTCATATATTGTCCTAGTCCTCTCCCCACAGATGAGGGACTTATGGTCCTTCGTGGGATCTGAGTTGCTGATGCTCTTCTCATTTCAATTTTAGCAGAAGCGTCTGTTTACCTTCCTGCCCTGGAGATGCTCAACCTTTCCTGGAATAAGTGTGTTGGTGGTAGGCTGGAGCTGCTTCTACCAACATTAGAGCTGTCACGGTCACTCCGGGTGCTGAGGCTGAGCAGCTGCTCCCTAATGACAGAGGACTTGGTTCTTCTGGGTTTGTATTAGCCCCTCCCAAGGTAGTGTTGGCACAAAGCATGGATCAGGTGGTGGACCTGGCAATGAGGCAGCTTCCTTTTCCTCAGCGGTAGCTTAGGAGAGAGCTGGTTAAACCGAATAGTGTAATTCTGAAGCCACATGGCAGGGGGAGGGTGTTTCGGAAAAGGATCATGAGGGAGGGAGGTTCCTGCCAGGGAGCTTCCAGTTCAGCCATTCACGGAAAGTCCATCACCTGCAGTTTGCTTACACTGACTGTGCACTAGCTACGTGGTACTTGCACTGTTCACTTTTCCCATAAATTGGCCCCCAAATGCTTTGATTTAAATAAGAAAGGGGTGAGAGTCTGAGGCTGTATCTCAGTGGTAGGGTGCTCGCCTAGCATGCACCCTACCTGAACCCTGGGTTCAGTCCCCAGCATCTCAAAGCTAATAACATAAAAAATTAGTTACAGCAAGCCGGAGAGGTGTCTCAGCAACTGAAAACGCATAATGCCCTTGCAGGGGACCCAGCCCCACACTAGGGGACTCACAGCTTCCATGGGCACCTGCAGTTAGGTGTGCATAACCCAGCATAGACACACACACACACACACACACACACACACACACACACACACACACATGAAAATGTGTCTTTTAAAGTAAGTGCATAAAAATTACCTAAAATAAAGAAGAAAACACGGTGAGCAGTGGCGGCACATGCCTTTAAGCCTAGCACTTGGGAGGCAGAGGCAGGCAGTTTAAGGCCAGACTAGTCTACAGAATGAGTTCCAGGACAGCCAGGGCTACACAGAGAAACCCTGTCTTGAATTGGAAATAGAGAAAAAAGCAAAATCGTCAAAATTGAAATCTGAGTATCGATTATTATAGATATTAGTCTGCTGAAGGCTTTCAGTAGAAGCTCATTCTTTCTGTGTCAAACCAAAACCAACACCAAAACCATGACATGAGAAGCTTAAAGGGATATTGTAGCAGAAACCTGACACTTTTCCCAGGGCAATTTAGAAGTACAGAAATAAAATTAAATAAGAAAAAAATAATTTAAGCTGTCAGAGTCCACGCAATGTACCTTAGCCCAATATCAAATTACAATAGCATTGTACACTTTCCATCTGGGAATGATGGGAGCATGGGGCCTCCCGCCTCACTTAATAACCCCCACCATTACTCTGCTACCAGCTGCCTGATTTCTGGAGCCACAAGTATTTCTTGAGAAGAACTGACCAAAGAGGGGAGTGATAGGTCAAAGTCCCTAGAAGATAGGCTGGGTTCCTAAGAAGGGCTTTCTTCTGTAAGATCAGCTACACAATGAACTGAAAGAGGATGGGGCAGAGGACAGAATCAAAAAGGACAAACCATCAACCCGTAGGTTGGATAAACAGACTCCAAAGATCCTTTACTCTGAGATACTGTGTCACTTATGCCTTTTCTCGGTTCAGCTGAAGAAGGTGGGTGCCCTTTGCCTTGGGTAACTTGCCTCCTTCCTCCTACAGAAGCCACCAGCTTCTCTTGGGCCACAATATGATAAAAGCTCTTCAGAGAGGAAATGATCTTGTGTGTTAGGAGTCTCTCAGGTGAACTTGAAATTATCCAGAATGTTTTGTACATTGAATTTACTGTTAGGGATGGTGATAGAGCTCAGTGGTATGAGATCCTAGGCTCAGTTCCCAGCACCTCTGAAATGAAAATACTCAGTCAAATAATTGTTGGGTCAATAATGACAGAATTAGGAAGCTATGAGTAACTGATCAGCATTAAACAGCAAGATGGCTGTGTACCAATGGTTCTTAATCAAAGCCAGGAAGCCATCATTCTGGGCATTAATTAGGAAGAGTCTGGGAGAGCTGGGACTCCATGAGAGCAAAGAACTTAAACTGATATAAAAAAAAAATTCTTCCAGTTGAGGCTTAGAAAAAGAAGGCAGAAATCTATTTTTGAGCTGTATTTTTGGGATGCAAAGAGGTAAAATTTCTTCCTGGAATACTTTCTGATGCCCCAAATAAAACAACTGGCTAGAGTAAGTCTTTAGCAATTGTTAATTCTCTCAGCAGTGGTATGTTACTGGAAAGGGGGAACAGCCAAGGGAGACAGTATCCTTATGACTTAGAGTAATTTTGTTTTCCAGCCTCAGTCATACAGACAGGCCATTTAGCCAAGCTGCAGATGCTTGATCTGAGCTACAATGACAGCATCTGTGACACAGGATGGGACGTCTTCTGCCAAAGTCTCTGCTTCCTTAAAAACTTAACTGAACTAGACATCAGCCTTCGGCCATCAAGTTCCTGGGACTGTGGGCGATGGTTTAGGTGCTTACTGTGTGCTGTGACCCTACTTCCTTTGATCACTGAGATAGAGATGAGAAGATGGGTCATCCCAGCCTCACAGGAGGAAGAACTAGAATGCTACATTCAGGACCACAGAAGGGACCTTCACTGTGAGCATGGTGGGCTTCAGTGGGCTGCTCCCTAAGCAGTGACCAATTCTCCAAAGAAGGAAAAGAATGTGAACGAATGTTGCCATCAGCTGAGCTCAGCCTGTGGTTGTTTAGTAGCATTTTAAAAATTTGTTTGGTAGCATTTATGTTGTAAGATATTTGTAATTATATGTATATAATAGTGATTCTCAACTTGTGGGTTATGACCCCTTGGGGGTCAAATGACCCCTTCACAGGGATTGCATATCAGATATTGTGCATATGAGATATTCCCATTTTGATGCATAACAGTAGCAGAATTACAGTCGTAAAGTAACAACAAAATAATTTTGTGGTTGGGCACCACCACAACATGAGGAACCTGTACTAGAGAGTTGCAGCATTAGGAAGGTTGAAAACTGCCGCAGGATATTTGATCCCATTGTGAACCCTGAGACTATGAACTGTAAAAACCTGTTTCTTATTTGGTGTGGCTCAGCCCTAACACACACTTTTAACCCAAGAGCTTTCTGTTTACTGTAAGCAAGTATTTGTGGTTTTGGCTCAGTCCTGGCACACACCTTTAATCCAAGAGCTAAATAAAGTCAACCTTAGGTCAAGAGGCAGAGCAAGAAACCAGCTGACAGGGAGTAAACAGAAAGAAGAGACATTGAGAGAAGGGTATTTAAGACATCATGGGGGAGGAGGAGGAGGAAAAGGAGGAGGAACAACTTTTAGCTTTTGGCTTTTGCCTTTTTCCATGTGGGACATGAGCTGAGTAGGAAAGGCTTTTTCTATCTGGGATGTGAGCTGAGCAGGAAGGTCAGCTGGGTGCTTCCTCTGCCTCTCTGAGCTAGAAGGCTTTCACCTCAGCATCTGGCTCCTGAGTCTTTATTGGCAAAATCAAATGACTGGGACTTTTAAAATTTCAAACAACAGAGAACCACTGGTATATACCAAACAAATATGGAGCGGGGGAGATAGCTCAGTCTAGAAGGTGCCTGCCATGCAAGCATGAGAACCTGAGTTTGATCCGAGTAGCACATGTAGAAAAGCGAGGAGTGATGGTGTGTGTATAGTCACAATGCTGAGGAGGTAGAGACGGGCAGATCCCTGAGGCTCCCCAGCCAGCCAGGCTATCCGAACTCCCTAGCCGAGTTCCAGGCCTAGGGAGAGACCATGCCTCAAAACAGCAGCTGGGTGGTGCACCAGAGGAACAGTGCAAGACGTTGCTCTCTGGCTTACACACAGCTATATAAGCACACTCATTTGAATACACACGTACACACACAATTGCACACATACATGCATACATGTATAGCAGTACATGCACACACATATACACACAGAAAATAATGATAACAATAATGTGTATCTTTAGCCTTTGTCTTACAAAACAAAGATGACATTTAGAGCAGAATTATCATCTATTTTAGATGCATAATTAATCCACCTGTTGAGGAAGCCCACCACAGATGTTCATATTTTGGCAATGCATCTCATTTATTTATTGTTCTGAGGTTTTCTGCCTTGTTTCTCTATGTTACGTGTGTTCCACAAAGGTGTATATGTGTGCACACACACAGATTTCTATGTGTATAATTCTGTGAAAGGCACTTTACCAAATTATCTTTTTTTTTGCATGTGTGTGTGTGTGGTGTGGGTATGAGTGTTCACATGTGTGTTGGGGTGTGTGTGCGCGCACGCACGCTTGCTGCACATGGAGGCCCAAAGATGACGGCAGCTATCATTTTCTACTGCTCTCTGTCTCATGGGCTGAGGCTGTTCTCTCACTGAAGCCCAGGCTTGATGGTTCCAGCTTGTCTGATCAGCAGTTTCCCCAGGGACTCCTTGTCTTTGCTTCCAAGTGCTGCTACCCCTGCCTGGACTTTCTGTGGGCTCTAGGGATCCACACTCTCCTTATGCTTGCACTCTCTTTATGCTCTGAGCCATGTCCCCAGCACTCGGGCTATGTTAAGTCTTATTGTAACATAGAAAATGTGTCCTGTTATATTTTTGTCTTAGACATAAACTATCCATAGTAACAATGGCTACAAGCATATGTGAGGTGTTTTTTGTTTTTTTGTTTTTTTTTCAAGTAGCCAACAGTTTAAAAGACAGTACCAAAATCATATATTTCTAAAACAAAATGAAACAAAATGTCTATGGCTGGAACAAACAAATTCCAATAAACATTTCCTCTGGGAATTTCTTGCTTTTTTGTTAATTTAAGCTTTTGTGTTCCACTATGCAAATTTGAAACATTTTTATTTCCTAGCAGGTAAGTCACTGCATGGCAAGGATGTTTGCTATAAATTTGTATTCTGATACATGCAAGTGAACTTGGGTTTTCCTCCCCCTACATGACACGATATGAATAATTAGAAGTGCAACTATTGCTTAGAGATATATAATGTAAAATCTGTGTGATGGCTCAGAGTGAAGAGCGCTTGCTGCCACATGATGAAGAAGGAAACTGACTGTGGCAAGCTTTCCCCTGGCCTCCACACAGGTACCATGGCACACACCCCCCCCCATAATAAATAAATAATACATGTGATAAACTTACATTTAAAATCAGTACTGTTCCAAAAGCAAGGCCATCAGGATGAGGCAGTTTTGAGAGAAGTAGAAGGCGGCGCCCTGCTAGTTCCTCTCTCTTGAGTATATTCTTGTGAATTCATAAGCATCTATGTTTATGCAAAGTCCAATGTGTGAATATTCACTGAAGCTTTATTCATAACAAAGCACCTTTAGTGACAAGTGAACACTTAAACAGATTGCAAGACTAGGCCATATGCCCAGCAACAAAGGGCATAAGCTGGAGAGACTGCCTCAAGGCAATCAGTCAGAGGGCCAGAGAGGATGGCACCCAGTGTCCTGTTACGACCTTTGAATGTGTGACCATGGACCCGTGCATCTGCACACTCATGTGCATGCTAGAGGGATAAACTGCTGATCTGTGCAACAGGTTGGATGGACTTCAGTAACCTATGCTGGCTTTGAAGGCCAGGCTCAGGGCTGGCAAAATAAGGGGTGCTTGTTCTGAAACCTGAGTGTGTGCCCAAGACCCACAGGGTAGAGAGAGAACTGGTGACCCAAAAGTTATCCTGTGACCTCCATGTGTGAGCTGTGGCAGGCAAACACACTCACAGAACCTCTATGTGTGAGCTGTGACATGTACACACACACACACACACACACACACACACACACACACACACACACACA
>NW_026596073.1:23721770-23854166 GCF_907164565.1 Psammomys obesus
ACACACACACACACACACACACACACACACACACACACACACACACAAAGTAAATAAATATAATAAAAATTTTAAGAAAATTGCAGGTCCGTATTGTTTGATGGAAAATGGAGGGTAAGTTAGGATTTGGTACATAGCGGGAAGTGTGGCTACAGAAGAATGTGAAGAGCAGCCTGTGTCTTGACTGCAGTGGTGTTTGTTCAAAGCTGTGTGACACAGTTGCAGTGAATTCCATGATGCACACACGGCTGATCAAACCGGAGTCAAGTGCTGTTGTTGGCAACAGTGCAGTTTCCTAGTTTTGTTTTCATGCTAGCATTATGTATGACGTTAGCACAGGTGGAAGGTGCTTGGGCATGTCAGCATATTTCCATGGACTCCTTGTCAGTCCGTGACTTTGCAGAATAATGCAGGCGCCCCCATGTGCTTCTGTGGTCATCAATTCACAGCTGCTTCAGTTGCACTCACGTCTCCTTGTCTCTAGAACAAGCTATATGGAAGCAGTTCCCAGATGCCATATCATTCTGTCCATAAACATTTCAGTAAAATTAAGACTTTTTATTTTTTACAAAGAAGCTCAATTCTATGGATAATTTTAGTGTGGCCATTGTCTGGTCACATTCATTTACACAGTTATTTTTTATTCTCCTTTGCAGGTTTTCCTTTTTCAGCCTTCTTTCCTTTCTTATCTTTTGGGGAACCTTTTCCCTTTTTTCGGGCTTTTAGTAGCTCTTCAAAGGACCCAAATCCTTTCCGCACCATGATTCCACGCCACCACGCCTGAATCTGAAAACAAGATAGACCCCCCCAAGTCGGCATTAGTTGGAGTTATGATTGCTATGGTCTGGCTGTGGCTTATTCCTCAAAACATGTTGAAGGGTTGAGGGCATGCAGTGGATGAAAGCACTGCTGTGTGAGTGTGAGGGCCTGAGTTCAAATCCCCAATGCCCTATATTTAATATGCCTGTACTTCCAACTCTGAATGGCACACTGGGCAAATCCGGAGAGCCCACTGGCCAGCCAACCTAAATGAAATGGTGTCCTTCAAGTTGGCAGAGCGACTTTGTCTCAAGGCAATCAGGATTTTGGCTGGTAGAGGGCTGGCCCAAGTATACATGGAGTCCTGTGACTGATTCCTAATACCGCTTAAGCTGGTTTGGTGGTCTGTGCCTAAAAGCATAGCAGTTTGAAGATAGAGCTAAGAGGATCAGAAGTTTAAGGATATCCTTGGCTAAGTATTGAGTTCCAGGTCATTGAATTTAACCCTCATAACTGAAAGGAGAACATGTCTACATAGGTACAAAGCACCAAATGGAGTAGGCCAGAAAAGAAAGTCCCCTCACCATATAATAATCAAAACACTAAACATACAGGGCAAAAAAAAAAAAAAGTATATTAAAAGTTGCAAGGGAAAAGGGCCAAGTAACATATAAAGACAGACCTATTAGAATTACACTCAACTTCTCAACGGAGACTCCAAAAACCAGAGGGCCTATACAGATGTCCTTAGACTCTAAGAGGCTACAGATCAAATTAAATGGAGAAACTCAAAGCAATTCCCCTAAAATCCAGAACAAGACAAGGCTATCACTCTGTCTCTATCTATCTATTCAATATAGTAACCGAAGTTTTACCAGGAGCAATAAGATGACCAAAGGAGATCAAGACGATACAATTTGGAAAGGAAGAAATCCAACTATCACTATTTGCAGATGATATGCTAGTATACATAAGCAATTATAAAAAAAAATCTACCAGGCCTGTGGAGAATGAAACACCAGGCAAGGACTGGACCCAGGCTTTCTACAAAGACGTAGTCGATGGGCAGCTCAGTCCTTATATGGGTTCCCTAGTAAGGGGAATGAGGGCTGACTCTCACATGGACTCTGTTGCCTGCTTTTTGATTACTTTCCCCTTGTGGGGCTACCTTTTCAGGCCACAGGGGAAGAGGATGTGCTCAGTCCTGATGCAACTTGATGAGCTGGGGTGTGTGTGTGGGGCAGGGGGGATCTCTCTTCTCTGAAGAGTAGAAGAATGGGGATAGAAAAAAACAGGAGGGAAGGGTGGGACCAGGAGGAGAAGAGGGAGGGGGCTATGACCGGGATGTAAAACGAATAAATAAAAAAGAAAAAAAAAAGAAAAAAAAAAAAAGAAAAAGAAACCTACCAGGGTACTCCTACAGCTGATAAGCCTCATCAGTGAAGTGTCTGGGTATAAAATTAATTAAAAAAAATTAGTAGCCCTCCTACACACAAATGAAAAACAGACTGAGAAAGAAATCAGGGAAACAACACCCTGCTCAGTAGCCACACATAATATAAAATATTTCTGGGTAACTCTAGCCAAGCAAGTGAAAGACTTGTATGATAAAAACTTCAAGTCTTTGAAAAAGGAAATTAAAGAAGGTATCAGACGATGAAAAGATCTCCCATGTTCATGGATCTATAGGAGTAACATAGTAAAAAAGGCCATTCTACCCAAAACAATCTATAGATTCAGTTCAATCCCCATCAAAATTCTAACAGAATTCTTTACAGACCTCGAAAGTACAATACTCAACAAAAAATGAAAAAACAAAAAATCCAGTGTGGTGGTTTGAATAGGAATGGCCCCAAAGACTCCTGTATTTGAATGCTTGACCCATGAGGAGTGGCACTTTTGGGAGGTGTGGCTTTGCTGGAAGTAAGTGTGGCCTTGTTGGAGGAAATGTGTCACTGTGGGGGAGGGCTTTGGGGGCTCCTATGCTCAAGCTCCACCCAGTGTGAAACACAGCCTCCCGCTGCCTGTGGATCAAGATGGCCCTTGCAGCACCATGTCTGCCTATGCACTGCCATGCTTTCTGCCATGAAGATAATGGATTGAACCTCTGAAACTGTAAGCCAGCCCCAGTTAAATGTTTTTCTTTATAAGAGTTACCTTGGGCTGGAGCGATTGCTCAGCAGTTAAGAGCACTGACTGCTCTTCCAGAGGACCCAGGTTCAGTTCCCAGCACCCACATGGCCCCTCACAACTGTTTGTAACTCCAAGATCCGACACCCTCATCCAGACATGCATCCAGGGAAAAACACCAATGCACATAAAATAAAAAATAAAAAATGAAGAAAACAAACAAAACAAATTTTAAAAAGCATCACCTTAGTCATGGAGTCTCTTCATAGCAATAAAACCCCAACTAAGACACCAGGATAGCTAAAACAGTCCTGAATAATGAAAGAACTTCGGGAGGCATCACCGTCCCTGACCTCAAGTTGTACTACAAAGTTATAGTAATAGAAACCACACAGTAGGTTGATCAATGAAATTAAATCAAAGACCCATAAGTAAATCTACCCACCCACAAACACCAGATTTTTGATAGAAAAGCCAGAAATGCACAATGGAAAAAAAGAAAGAATCATCAACAAAATGTGCTAGTCTAACTAGACATCAGCATGTAGAAGAATGTAAATTGACCCACATCTACCACCCTGCACAAAACTCAAGTCCAAGTGGATTAAAGACCTCAACAGAAAACCAGATACTCTGAACTGATAGGAGAGAAAGTGAGGAATACACTTGAACTCACTGGCACAGGAGACAACTTTCTGAACAAAACATCAACAGTGCAGGCACTAGGATCAGTGATTAATAAATGGGAACTCATGAAACTGAAAGGTTTCTGTAAAGCAAAGGACACAGATACCTTAGAGGAAAAGGCAGCATACTGAATGGGAAAAGATCTTCACCAACTCTATATCTGACAGAGGGCTAATATCCAACATATATAAAGAGCTCAAGAAACTAAGCATCGACAAACCAAAAATCCAATTAAAAATGAGGTACATAAGAGAGAATTCTTGACAGAGGAATCTCAAGTGGCTGAGAAGCACTTACAGAAATGTTCAACATTCTTATCCATCAGGGAAATGCAAATCAAAACTACCTTGAGATTCTGTCTTACACTATCAGAATAGCTAAGATAAAAAACACAAGGAACAGCTCATGCTGGTGAGGATGTGGAGCAAGGGGAGCACTCCTCCATTGCTGGTGGGAGTGTAAATTAGTATAGCCACTATGGATATCAATATGGAAGTTCCTTACAAAATTAGGATTCAGTCTACTTTAAGGCCCAGCTATACCATTCTTGGGCATATACCCAAATGATGCTCAGTCTTAACACAAAGACACTTGCTCAGCCATGTTCACTACAGCTCTATTATAATAGCCAGAAACTAGAAACAACCCACATGCCCCTCAATAGAAGAATGGATAAAGAAATTGTGGTATATTTACACAATGGAATACCACTCAGCTATTAAAAAGAAGGACATCCTGAAATTTTCAGGCAAATGATAGAACTAGAAAAGATCATCCTGATTGAGGTAATGCAGACCTAGAAAGACAAACATGATATGTACTCACTTATAAATGGACATTAGCTATAAAGTAAAGGATAATCATGCTACAACCCACAGATCCAGAGAGGCTAAGTAGCAAGAGGAGGTCTGAGGAAGGGGAGGGGATTGGGGTGAGCATTATCAAGATGCATCATATACATACAGAAATTGTCTAAGAGTACATTTTTAAAAAGGGGATTTGTGCTGAGTCTACCTTTGTGGCCATTTGTTTTTTAATTCTGTTTTCCTTCAGGTACTTCCATATGGCTTCATTGCCTTGGTCACACACTTCCATTGGAGGGTCTTGCATGGGATTTTTTGTCAGTGTTAGGACCTTAAGATTTATCAGGTGGTCAAGGTCGGATGGCAGGCGGATAAGCAAGTTGTCCTCCAGCAACAGCTCCCTCAGACCTGGAACGATTTTCATTTTAATTGGTTCATTTAGCTTAGAATCTCAGTACCTAAACTTACCCAGGTGAGACCCACTGGTAAGTGGATGGAGCATCCGGCAGGCACAGAAGCCATGGCTGCTTCTTCCATCTTATCTGTGTCTGCTCTTCCACAACCTAGGAGGGCCCAGTCCATTCTTGCTAAATGGGAGGCTGAATTGCTAAACAGCTAAGGAAGGCTGCAGTCAGACAATACTTGAGTGCTTGGCATCAAAAGTGATTATCTTTTCTAAGTCGATCATGTAATTTAAAAATCCTATTTGTTGATTTGTTCATCATTCTGGGTCAGTAATTTATCTTTCATTCAAATGATTTAGTAACCTACATAAATATTTACATCAGCACCCCAACTCCAAATGCAGTCAAATCATATGCACTCAGTTTCTGCTGATGGTGGCTGTATACTAATCTTCTTTCCTTGTTCCTTCCTTCCTTCCTTCTTTTCTTCCTTCTTTTCTTCCTTCCTTTCTTCCTTCCTTCCTTCCTTCCTTCCTTCCTTCCTTCCTTCCTTCCTTCCTTCCTTCCTTCTTTCTTGTTATGTTTATTTTTCAAGATAAGGTTTCTTTGTGTAGTCTTGGCAGTCCAGGACTCACTTTGTAGACCAGGCTGGCCTCAAACTCACAGAGATCCACCTGCCTCTGCTTCCCTGAGTGATGGGATTATAGGCATGTGCCACCATGCCCAGCTGCATACTAATTTTCTTAGCAACTGCTATTTGCTTCTCTGTTTCATTCAGAGTATAAACTACCTTGGCAGGACTCTCAGCTACACAAGTATTGATGCACCTGGCTCCCCCCCGTGTTGCTGGTGAGCTTGTAAGTATGTGATGGTATAGGACTCTGAAACTCGTCTTTCATATGACAAGGGAGTGATTCATGGGAAATATGGGCCTCATTCTGCTGGTGTGTGGATCTAGGAAGTACCTTACCTCGAGCATGGCAAATGGCATTTGGGAGCTCCTTAAGACGATTATGGCGGCAATCAAGAACTTCCAGGTTTGGCATTGACCCCAAGGATTCTGGCAGCTGTTCCAGATCGTTGTTTTCTATGTATAGTTCTTTAAGATTCTGCCATAACATGATAGTGTATGGTGAAGATACTTATGTTGATAATTGAATTTCAATAACCAGACTTACCTGTGTGTATGTGTGTGTGTGTGTGTGTGTGTGTGTGCGCGCGCGCGCATGTTCGTCCATTCCTGAGAGCTGGGACAAGGGAAGAAACATGCTTGTTGTTTGGATCTGAAATTTCCCTCAAGGCTCATGTTTTCATTGCCTATTTCCCTATTCGTGGTGCTTCTTGAAGCTGATCAAGCCTTTGAGAAGTGGGCCTGACTGGTAGAATCAAGCCCGTACACACAAGCCTTTGGAGGTCACACCTGCACCTAGCTTTTGTCTAGCTCTCTTGGCTTCCTTTCTGCCAGGATTAAGGAACCTCTGCCACACCTTCCTGCTGCCATTGACAAAGCCACTCCTGCCATGATGCTTTTCCCACTGCAGTGGACTGAAATCCCTCCAATGTGAGCTGAAATAAACCAATACCTCCTTGGATGGTTTTACTCCTAGTGAGGTGTATTGGTCCCAATGACAAAAGAAATTTATAGAATTTATTTACAGAATTAATATCAGGCAATATAATTGCTTTTGAGTAAAGCCATTGGATTTAGTGTCCATTTATGCATGAAAAGTAGAATACTGTGAGTCACTGTATTAACATCTAAACAATGTCATTATCAAGGGGTTACTTATGAGAGATATAAGTTAAATAGAAAATGGTATGAGTCAATTTCTACAAAACATACCGAAATACAGTAGAAAGACATATTGAAGAGCCACCAAGTCAATGGTGGCATGAAACTTATGGGGGTAACCAAGAGCTTTCTGCTAGACTCTAAGGTCTACTTCACAGGAGGGAATGTATACCTGGTACTATAAACCTAGTCAAAAGCCTGTGGCTGTAGAGGTCATAGGTGCTTAGTGAAGAAACTATTACTGTTGTTTTTCTAAATGCTCTTGTTGTCAATTGTCTTTATAATGCTTAGATTTATCCCACAGATTAGTTCTGCCCTCAACTTTGGCCAGAGAAGCTTTTTTTTCTGTAGTGGACAACAGTCAATGTAAAGACTCATAGCTGGTCAAATGGCTGAAAAGTGGATTTAAGTGTCCTAAATAGGACATCAATATCAATCCCATCAAACTTGGGACTGTAATAGAAGAGGAGGTAGAAAGAAAGGTAGAAGATGGGGGGAGAGGGAGTGCTGTGAAGTGCTGTCTTCTGGACATGACATAACTTATGAATTCACAGAAGCTGTGGTTGTCTCACAAGACCTGCCCAAGATCAAATCCCATGAAGGTCAGACATCATTCTAGCCAGCAGCAGTAATGGACACAGTGGTGTTGTTTTAAAGAAAAGAAATGGACATGAAGGTTGGAGGGGTGCTGACACAAACTAGAGATGTCTAAAAGGAGAGAACAATAATTAAGAAAATGCCTCCATAACTTTCAGCGGTAGGGGCATTTTCTTAATTCGTGACCATGGGGGAGGGGCCCAGCCTATTGTAGATGGTGCCATCCCTGGCCTGGCGGTCCTGGGTTCTATAAGAAAGCATACTGAGCAAGCCATGAGAAGCAAGGCCAGTAATCAGCATCCTTCCATGGCCTCTGCATCAGCTACTGCCTGCAGGTTCCTGCCCTGCCTGAGTTCCCACCTTCACAGCTTTTGACGATGAACTAATGTGGAACTTCGAGTGAAACAGACCCTTTCCTCCCCCAAGTTGCTTTTGGTCATGGTGTTTCATCACAGCAATCGTAACCCTGAGACAGAGACAGATGTATTGAGGGTTATCTTGGGGGGATAAGCAAGGAAGTTGGGGTGGATTGGATGAAGATGCATTGTATATATGTATGAAACTGTCAGAATAAATAAATGATATCTTTTTTTTTTTTAAAAGACATTGAATAACAAGCACAGTAGACGTGGGGGCTTTACACAGTAACAGCGAGAGGCTCAAAATGTGAAACACCCTGGGACCGAAAAATCTATTGCAGATTCATCCTTTACACAATGAAGGAGACATTGCCCCATGCTCTCTGCTGTCAGTGGGGTGGGGGTGGCATGGCTTCTCCGCTGTTCACTGGGAAGGGCTTACCTGCAGTATGTTGATGTTTTCTGGCAGTATGGAAAGTTTGCATCCCTGGTCTTGTCCAAAGTGTAATTTCTCCAGAGATGGTAGGGAAAAGATTTCCTCTGGGAAGGTCTGGAAGTAATTTCCTGTGAGCCCAAGTGTCTTCAGTTTTGAAAGTGAGCCCAGAGACGATGGTAACTGGAAGTATTCCAAAAGGCTAAAGTTAAGGTTGAGCTTGTTTTTAAACACTCAAAAATAAGTTCCCTGGGTGGTCTGGAGGTAGTAGTTTACCAATAGTGACATCACTGTCAAAAAGTTGTATATAAACACCCAGCACTGAATTTACCTGGCTTTATGACAAGAATTTAAAAAAAAAAAAAGTTGAGTTTTTGGCTTTGAAACAAGTTGCTAAACAAAAAGTAGAGGTGCTTAGCAATGGACAGCATCTATATCTTACTATATCGTTTACATAAGTACTAGTTAATTTACCACGTGTTTGCAGACCAGCAGTCTGGGGTTCCACATGTATTTGGTTTGGGGTAAAGCACATCTCTTCTGCTTTTTCACCTTCAAACATTATGTACACACATCCCTCTCCAAACAATGCACCTAGCAAGCTCAGAAAACCTGGACACCCCCCCCCCCCGAGCAATGAATGAGCACCCTCACTGCTGTTGTCTATATTCTGTTTCATCACTTTGCTACAGTGAGATCACCTTGCTTCTTTTATAAATTGGTGTGGGCTCTCATTTTCAAATCTTTGGATGAGAAGTCCAAGAACCTGAAAACATAGGGTCAGACCTTGGCCATTGCTAACACTGCCTCCCCCCTGTTTTTTTACAAGTTGGGTCAATTTATGTTGCTTCATTGTAAATGAGCTCCTTAGGGAATGTCAAATTCTTGATACTGTTGGAAGAAAAGGCACTATAATTATATGGAATATTGTACAATAATATTTGTAATACATTTATTTCTTGGAGTTGACACATTTAGCGACATCTGCTTCTTTGGTCCCAAGGTCTTTCACCTGACAATTTTGAAACTTTTGTTGAACTCAGTTGGAAACAAACACATGTCAGTGTTTCTAATTAGGATGTTTCCTGTAGATACTGGGATCCATCTTGTTATGTTTTGCCTTCTTTTGAACACCAAGGCTTTTCTGCCTTATTTGGGAGTTAAGTGGTTATTTTGCAAACTACCAGACTTTAAAAGAAAGCCTTAAGAAGATCCTGTGTTCTAGCCTTCCGATACAGTGGCTGAATGTGCTCCTAGCTAGCTATACAGCCCTCTTTTCCTCACCACTTCCAGGATAGAAAAGAGCATCACTTTAAGTGGAAATTCTTATTAAGCCACGGTTCGAATCATTGTCAGTTTTACTACTTTTCTCATTCTGGTCCTCTAGAATTTCATGGAAAAATCTTACTCTAACTTATATAAACACCCTACTCACTGGACAACAAATATGCTTTCCTTTATTGTTAGAAAGAAAATTCTAGATGTGTACTCAATAATTTCTTTTTTATTAATTAATTCAATTTGCATCTCAGTCATAGGGCCCTTCCTCCTCTCTTCCCAGTCCCGCCCTCCCTCCTGCATCCCCTCTCCCCTATTCCTCAGAATAGAGGAGCCCCCTTATCCAGACACCCCAGCTCATCTAGTCACATGAGAACTGAGCTCATCTTCCTCCCCTGTGGCCTGGTAGGGAAGTCCCATCAGGGGGAAGTGATCAAAAAGCAGGCAACATAGTCCACGTCAGAGATATCCCCCATTCCCCTAACTAGTGGGCCCACATGAAGCCTAAGCTTCCCATAGGCTATTTATAAGTAGATGACCTAGGTCCAGACCATACATTGTCCTTGGTTGGTGTTTCAGACTCTATAGCCCCCTCTGGGCTCTGGTTTATTGGCTCTGATGGTCTTTTTTGTGGAGCTTTTGTCACCTCTAGGTCCATATATTCTTCTCCCCCTTTTTTCCAGTAGATTCCCTATGCTTCACCCAATGTTTGGCTGTGAGTCTCAGCATCTGTTTCAAGCTGTTGCTGGGCAGATCCTCTAAGAGGACAACTCTGATAGGCTCTGTCTGCAAACATACCGGAGTATCCTTAACTGTGATAGGGGTTGGCTTTCTTGATGGGTGGGTCTTACGGTTGGGCCTGGCATTGGTTGGATGTTCCCTCAACCTCTACTCTGTCTGTCTGTCTTTGTCCCTGCAGGTCTGGTAGGTAGGGTAAATTTTGGATTGAGGTTTTAGTGGTTGGGTTGGTGGTCTCCTCCATCCACTAGGAGTCTTGTCTAGATAAAGGGTGTGCTCTTCAGTTTCCATGGTCCCATCTTCTAGGAGTCTTAGCTAGAGTCCCCCTCATATCCTCCTGTGGGCCTGTTCTGATTTAGGTCTGCAGCTTGTCGCAGAGATGCTCCTGCCCGCCATTTCTCTTTTCTCTGCAGGTCTTCTGTGCTCCTGCCCCTACTCTCCCCAGGTCTGATTCCACCCCTATTGCTCTCTGCACTCCCTCTTCTACCTTGTTCCCACTCTTCAACCACTACCTCTGTCTGTTCTATTTCCCCTTCTGAGTGAGATTTACGTGTCCTCCCCTGAGTCCTCCTTGTTACTTATCTTCTTGGGGTCTATGCATTGTAATATTTCTATCTTGTATTGTATGACTAAAATCTACCATACCATGTGTGTCTTTCTGGGTCTGGGTTACCTCACTCAGAATGATCTTTTCTAGTTCCATCCATTTGCTGGCAAATTTCATAATTTCCTTGTTTTTTTAAATACTTTATTAATTACACTTTATTCACTTTGTATCCCCCCTGTGGTTCCCTCCTTCCTCCTGTCCCAATCCCTCCCTTCCTCCACCGTCTGCATGCATGCCCCTCCCCAAGTCCACTGATAGGGGAGGACTTCTTTTCCTTCCTTCTGATCCTAGTCAATTAGGTCTCAGCAGGAGTGGCTACAGTGTCTTCTTCTGTGGCCTGGTAATGCTGCTTCCCCCTCAGAGGGAGGTAATTAAAGAGTAGGCCAATCAGTTTATGTCAGAGACAGTCCCTGTTCCTATTACAATGGAACCCACTTGGATACTGAACTGCCACGGGCTACATCTGTGCAGGGGCCTTAGGTTATCTCCATGCATAGTCCTTGGTTGGAGTATCAGTCTCAGGAAAGACCCTTATGCTCAGATTTTTTGCTTTCCTAACCAGAAAGGCAAAGAGGATGGACATCAGAAGAAGTAGAAAAGAGGGAACAAGTCAGGAGCCTGACACAGAGGACCTCTGAAAGGCTCTGCCCTGCAGACTATCAGTGCAGATGCTGAGACTTATAGGCAACCTTTGGGCAGAGTGCAGGGAATCTTATGAAAGAAGTGGGAAACAGTAAGATCTGGAGAGGATAGGAACTCCACAAGGAGAGCAACAGAACCAAAAATTTCCTTGTTTTTAATGGCTGAGCAGTATTCCATTATGGAAATGTACCACAATTTCTGTATCCATTCTTTGGTTGAGGGACATCTATGTTGTTTCCATTCCTGGCTATTCATAATAAAGTGGCTAAGAACATGGTTGAGCAAATGTCCTTGTTGTTTGATAGAACATCTTTTGGGTGTATGACCAAGAGTGGTATAGCTGGGTCTTGAGATAGCACTATTCCTAATTGTCTGAGAAAGCGCCAGATTGATTTCTGGAGAGGTTGAACAAGTTGCACACCCACCAGCAATAGAGGAATGTGCTCTTTTCTCCACATCCTCGCCAGCATGTGTTCTCACTTGAGTTTTTGATCTTTGCCATTCTGACAAGTATAAGATGGAATCTCAGAGTCATTTTGATTTGCATTTCCCTGATGACTAAGAAAGTTAAGCATTTCTTTATGTGCTTCTCCACCATTCGAGATTCCTCTGTTGAGAAGTCTCTGTTTAGCTCTGTATCTCATTTTGTAAATTGGATTATTGAGTTGGTTGGTGTTTAATTTCTTGAGTTCTTTATATATGGACATTAGCCCTTTGTTAGATGTAGGATTGGTGAAGATCTTTTCCCAGTCTGTAGGCTGTCATTTTGTTGTGTTGACAGTATCTTTTGCTTTACAGGAGCTTTTTAGTTTCATGAGGCCCCATTTATTAATTGTAGATCTTAGAACCTGAGCTGTTGGTGTTCTGTTCAGGAAACTGACTCCTGTGCCAATGAGTTCAAGGCTCTTCCCCACTTTCTTTTCTAGAAGATTTGGTGGATTTGGGTTTTGTGTAGGGCGAGAAATATGGATTTATTTGCATTTTCTACATGTAGATACCTAGTTAGAACAGCACCATTTATTGAAGATGTTGTCTTTTTTCCATTGTATAGTTTTGGCCCCTTTGTCAAAAATCAGATGTGCAATAGGTGTGTGGGTTTATTTCTGGGTCTTCAATTCAATTCCATTGATCAACCAGTCTATTTTTATGCCAGTACCATGCAGTTTTTATCACTATTGCTCTGTGGTATAGCTTTAGGTCAGGTATGAGATACCTCCAGAAGTTCCATTATTGTAAAGGATTGTTTTAGCTATTCTGGGTTTTTGTTTTTTTTTTCCATATGAAGTTTAGAATTTCAATTGTGTGGGATTGCATTGACTCTGTAGACTGCTTTTGGTAATACTTTTTTTTCACTATGTTAATCCTACCAATCCATGAGTGTGGGAGATCTTCTCATCTTCTGGTATCTTTTTCAATTTCTTTCTTCAGAGACTTGAAGTTTTTGTCATACTGGCCTTTGACTTGATTGGTTAAAGGTCCTCCTACTTCATATTATTTGTGGCTGTTGTGAAGGGTGTGGTTTCCCCAGTTTCTTTCTCAGCCTGTCATTTGTATACAGGAGAGCTGATTTTTTTTTTTTTTTTTTTTTTTTTTTTTTTTTTTTTTTTTTTTTTTTAGTCTTGTATCTAACCACTTTGAAAAAGCTCATCAACTGCAGGAGTTTTCTGGTGGAATTTTTGGGGTTGCTTATGTATACTATCATATTATCTGTGCACAGCAATACTTTAACTTCTTCCTTTCTGATTTGTATTCCTTTGATCTTCTTTAGTTGTTTTATTGCTCTAGCTAAGACTTATGGTACTATATTGAAGAGATATAGAGAGAGTGGGCAACCTTGTCCCTAATTCTAGTGGGAATGCTTTGAGTTTCTCTCCATTTAGTTTGATGTTGGCTATCAGCTTGCTGTATATAGCCTTTATTATGTTTAGGTTTGGGTCTTATATCCCTGATCTCTCCAAGACTTTTATCCTGAAGGGGTGTAGGATTTTGTCAAAGGCTTTTTCTGTATCTAATGAGATGTTGATATGATTTTTTTTTCTTTCAGTTTGTTTATATGGTGGATTCCATTGATGGATTTTTGTATGTTGAACCATCCCTGAATCCCTGGGATGAAGCCTACTTGATCATGGTGGATGATGTGTTTGATGGGTTCTTGAATTCATTTTGCAAGTATCATATTGAGTGTTTTTGCATCAGTGTTCATAAGGGAGATTGGTCTGAATTTTTGTTGTTGTTGTTTAGTCTTTGTATGGTTTAGATATCAGAGTGACTGTGGCTTCATAGAATAAGTTTGGTAATGTTACTTCTGTTTCTTATTTTGTGGAATAGTTTGAGGAGTATTGGTGTTAGCTCTTCTTTGATAGAAGAATTCTGTGCTAAAACCATCTGGCCCTGTTTTTTTTTTTTTTTTTTTTTTGTTTTTTTTTTTTTTGAGATCTTTGATGATGGCTTCTCTTTCCTTGGGGGTTATACAGCTGTTTAAACTGTTTACCTGCTCTTGATTTAACTTTGATAGATGAAATATATTAAGAAAATTGCCAATTTCCTTTACATTTTCTAATTTCATGGAAGATAGATTTTTGAAGTAAGACCTAATGATTCTTCGGATTTCCTCAGTGTTTGCTGTTATGTCCCCCTTTTCATTTCTGATTTTGTTAATTTGGATACTCTCCCTCTGCCTTCTAGTTAATTGGGCTAAGGGTTTGTCTGTCTTGTTGATTTTCTCAAAGAACCAGCACTTGGTTTTGTTGATTCTTTGTATTGCTCTCTGTTTCTAATTTATTGATTTCAGCCCTGAGTTTGATTATTTCCTGCTGTCTACTCCTCTTGGGTGCATTTTCTTCTTCTTCTTCTTCTTCTTCTTCTTCTTCTTCTTCTTCTTCTTCTTCTTCTTCTTCTTCTTCTTCTTCTTTTTTCTAAAGCTTTCAGGTGATAGGTTAAGCTGCCAGCATGCACTCTTTCCAATAACTTTATGAAGCCACTTAGTGCTATAAACTTTCCTTATAGCACTGCTTTCATGGTATCCACTTAAGTTTGGGTAAGTTGTACCTTCATTTTCATTGAATTTTAGGAAGTTTAATTTGTGTGTTTATTTCTTCCCTCACCCAGTGATCACTGAACAGGGTGTTACTCAGTTTCTGCGAGTGTGTAGGCTTTTTGTTGTTTCTGTTGTTGCTGGAGTCTAGCTTCAATCCATGGTGATCTGATAAAGAACATTGGGTTAATTCAATTTGCTTTGTGACCAACTATGTGATCAGTTTTGGAGAAGGTTCTGTGTGGTGGTGAGAAAAAAGTATATTCCTTTGTGTTTGGGTGAAAAGTTCTGTAGACAGCTATTAGGTCGATTTGATTCATGACCTCTGTTAGCTTCATTTTTTCCCCCTATTTAGCTTCTGTCTTGAGGCTCTGTTCATTGGTGAGAGTGGAGTGTTGAAGTCTTCCACTATGAATGTGTTGGGATCAATATGTGATTTAAGCTTCAATAATGTTTCTTTTACCAATTCAGGTGCCCTTGTATTTGGGGCATAGATGTTCAGGATTATGATGTCCTCTTGGTAGATTTTTTTCTTTGATGAGAATGTCCCCATCTCTTTAGATATTAGGATGGCTACTCCAGCTTGCTTCTTGGGCCCTTTTTCTTGGAAAACCTTTTTCCAGCCCTTTACTCTGGGGCAGTGTCTATCTTTTTTGCTGAGGTGTCTTTCTTGTATGCATCAGAATATTGGATCCTGTGTCGGCAACTATTCCGTTAGCCTGTGTCTTTTTACTGGAGAGTTGAGTCCATTGATGTTGACAGATAATAGTGACAGGTGACTGTTAGTTCCTCTTATTGTGGAGTTGGTGATGATAGTGTGTTTGTGTGCTTGTTTTCTTCTTGTTTTGCTTTTGTGAAGTTATCTGTATCCTGTATTTTCTTGGGTATAGTTAGCCTCCTTGGGTTGAAGTTTTGTTTGTTTATTTTTTGTATCTTCTGTAGGGCTGGGTTGGTGCACATAAATTGTTTAAATTTGGTTTTGTCATGGAATATCTTGTTTTCTCCATCTATAGTGACTGAAAGTTTTGCTGGATATAGTAGTCTGGGTTGGCATCTGTGGTCTCTTACTGTCTACATGACATCTGCCCAGGCTCTTCTGGCTTTCACAGTCTCCGTTGAAAAGTCAGGTATGATTCTGATAGGTCTACCTTTATATGTTACTTGGCCTTTTTCCCTTTCAGCTTTTAATATTTTTTTCTTTGTTCTGTAGATTTAATGTTTTGATTGTTATGTGACATGAGGAATTTCTTTTCTGGTCTAGTCTATTTGGTGTTCTGTAAGTCTCTTGTATGTTTAAGGGTATCTCTTTCTTTAGGTTGGGGAAATTTTCTTCTATGATTTTCTTGAAAATATTTTCTGGTCCTTGGAGCTTGGAATCTTCTTTTTTTGTCTATGCCTATTCTTACATTTCTTCTTTTCATGGTGCCTTGATTTCTTGGATGTTTTGTGTCATAAATTTTTCCATTTTAGTATTTTCTTTGAGAGATGTATCAGTTTCTTTGATTGTACCTTCAACATCTGAGATTATTTCCTCCATCTCTTGTATTCTGTTGGTGATGCTTACCTCTGTGATTCCTGATCTCTTCTCTCCAGGGTTTTCTCAGTTTGTGTTTTCTTTATTGATTCTAATTCCGTTTTCAGGTCCTGAACAGTTTTATTCATTTCCTTCTCCTGTTTGATTTTGGTTTCCTGTTTGTTGTCACTGGCCTCTACTTGTTGGTTGTATTTTCCTGTATTTCTTTGAGGGATTTATCCATTTCTTCTTTATGCATAGGCATAGATTTAAGGTCAGATCCCTCTGTTTCAGCTGCATTAGAGCATCCACTGTTTTCAGGGTTTCTGGCAGAGTCATGATGTCCTGGTTTTTGTTGATTGTGTTCTTAGGCTGGCCTTTAGCCATCTTGTTGTCCGTAGCCTTGGCTGTTTGTTCCTGAAACCTGCTGGGTTTCTTGAGCCTTTATGATCAGATGAGGACCAGTTGAGACCAATTCTTTGGTCTCAACTCAAAGAATTGTACCAAAGACTGGATTTCCAGTCTCTGGAGTCTGGAGTAGTCCTCAGGATGGCAAGAGAAGTCCAGGGAAACATGAATGGGTGCTGGCATTTTGCATGCAGTCACGCTAGAGTGGGTGTTTGGGAAGGCAAGGCATGGGCATGGGTACCTCAAAGGGCAGGGACACTGGTGCTGATGTCTTAAAGAACAGATGTGTGGGCAAAGGTATCTCAGAAGGCAGTTGTGGGCACAGGTGCCTCAGGTGGCAGCTGTGATTTACCGGCCTAACAGACGTGTGCTCTTGAGACTCAGATTTGTCTGGGCTCTACCATCTTGGATCCAGGATTCCATGATTTTATTGTCTACTTGGTCTCCACAGGGGTTGGGATGCTGTTCTGGGAATCGAGAGGCTGCCCTCAGGGAGCAGGAAGGATCTGAGGTGTAGCTGATACTGGAGTGGAACTGAGGGCTTGCACTTGCTTGAGTATTTGGAAAGAGCAGGGGGCTCATTGTTAGTGACTTCAGGACCAGGGGGATGGCCATGGGGAACCTGAATCTGACCATCAGTATTTTGGATTCAGTCATCTGTTTACTCACTGGTTTCACAGTGTCTGATCTTCTGCCCCTTAGATATGGCACACACTGGTCATTGCCATCTTGGAAGGCCTCAATAATTTCTTAACTTGCATACTCCTTTTTCTGACTTCACTCTTAAGTGGGAACACCTTCCTCATTTCTCTGTGTCTGTCTCATCTGTGCTGTCCTCCTTGCCACTTCGGTTACACTGCAGAGCTGCTCAGGACCCCTATCCCCATGCCTTTCTATAGCTCATCACTAGGGAAATGGTGACCATTTATGGTTGGAAAAAAAAGAAAGCAGACCATAAAAATAAACTAAATTTCTGTAAAAGTTCTGCAGAACTAGAATCTCTCAAAAACCTTTTTTTAAATGTAAGATGGCTTATTTTTCTAAAGCTGCTACAAATATCTCCATTTTTTAAAAATTTGCATGGGGTTGTTAGTTTGTTTCTGTTCTTTTGAGACAGGAACTCATGTAGCCTGGAACTTGCTATGTAGCTGAGAGTGACCTCAACCTTCTGATTCTCTTCCCTTTATTTCCCAAGAACTGGGAGTATAGGTATAGGTTACCAAGCCCAGCTTATTTATTGACTTAAAAAAAATCAAATCCAGGGATCTATTCTGAGACTGATACCCCAACCAAGGACCATTCATGGAGATAACTTAGAACCCCTCCACAGATGTAGCCCATGACAGTTCAGTGTCCAAGTGGGTTCCCTAGTAAGGGGAACAGGGACTGTCTTTGATATGAACTCAGTGGCTGGCTCTTTGATCACCTCCCTCTCATGGGGGTGCAGCCTTACCAGGTCACAGAGGAAGAGAATGCAGCCAGTCCTGATGAGACCTGATAGACTAGGATCAGAAAGAAGGGGAGGAGGACCTCCCCATCAGTGGACTGGGAGAGGGGCATGGGTGGAGAAGAGAGAGGAAGGGTGGGGGTTGGAGGGGAAGAGAGAGGGAGCTACAAGTGAGATACAAAGTGAATTAACTGTAATTAATAAAAATAAAACATTTTTAAAAATAAAAATAAAAAAATAAATCAAATCAAGTTGATCGCCAGAGAAACCATGTTTAAGTCTTAGCAATTTAAAAATTCTTCATGAGGTGCTTGGCTCCCCCTCAATACCAAGCAGCTGAATTCAATGAAATAAAAAACAACAGGGAAAGACTTTTCCACCTAATCTGTCACTACAACCTGGTAGTTCTACTCTCATTGTTGTTGCCTTAACACCCTGGCTTAGCTTTTCATTTTCAAAGCATCCTGACTGTTCACAGGTCTCCATTCTTTGTCCAGGATTTTCAAGACCTCGTATTTCCTTTCATCAATTCATGTTAATACACAATGAAAATAAATGTAGACACACAGGGCCTGGTGCAGTGGCTCGGGGGTAAATGTATTTGGTGTTGGCCTGAGTTCCACTTCCAGAATCCACACAAAGGTTGAAGGCAAAAATTGACTCCACAAAGTTGTCGTCTGAGTCCCGTATGTGTGCTGTGGCACATATACCCATGTACACAGATCATATCATGAACCCATCCATCCATCCATACACACATACACATACATTTATAAAAACTGAAAAATCTGGATGCAGAGAATCTACGGAGCATCAACTTGAAACAATCATTTATGGTGCTATAATTGACCATTTTGGGTTGAATACTCTGTTTTTGCTTTCTCTTTTAACAGTAATTTGCTATACAGGTAAAATTCATTTAGGTTCCTATTGAAAGCTGTGTTCACACTTAGCTGGACAGGAAGGAGCTCCTGGCCATGCTTCAGGAGCCTGAAACCAATCAGATGAGTCTCCGGGTAGGAGATGTAAGGAGCTGGTTGAAAGCCACGTACTGCACACAGAGGGAATACCCTGACTTTGAGTTACAGAGTTAGACAAAGTTGAGAGTTGGGAGCAGGGGGACAAAAGCGCAAAAAATGTAATCAGAACAACTCTGAGGAATCGTTCATGAAGACTTCATGCTCAGCACAATACTATCTGTGGACAGGTCTACACTCTGGCACAGTTTGGTTGGCCGGGTGAACTGGGATTTCTTCTGTTAGCAAGCACAGTTCATGCCAGTCTCTCCTCTTAGAACTTGAAGTTTCTCTCAAAAAAGGCTAGCAACCGTTCATGACTCCAGCCACGGTTAGGCTAGTGCGCTATCCTTCCGTGATGGCTAGGTTTGGTTTTAACTGGACACACCTGAAAGATAAACCCACACTTGTGAAATTGCTTTCAGCAGGCCTGGGAACGTGTTCTCGAGGACATTTTCCCGATTGCTAACTGATGTGGAAGGCCTCTGCAGTACCCTATGGCAGCCACACTTTTACCCAGGGGGCCATGGCACTGGCCTGTGTATTTGTAAGTTTGTAGGGCTCAACCATGAATATGCTGTTTTGTGGGGGGGGGGGGGGGGGGGAAGGTGGGTTGTTGTTGTTTTGGCTTGTTTTTCTTTCTCTGTTTGGCAAGCATCCCAATTTGGGTTGTCTACACTGGCACACCCAGCTTTGGGTAGCTTACATTATATACCCCATTCTGTGAGCACCCTGTGGCTTCTCTGCCCGTGTTCCCACTGACGACGGAGGAGAGACACAGTACCTGTTCCAGTTTGTTGTCATCCAACGCCAGGATCTCCAGGTTCTTGAGAGCGCAGACCTGCAGGGGAAAGTGTTCCATGCAGTTCTGACTGAGATCCAGAAAGCGCAGGTTGACCAGGCGCTTGAAGTTGCGTTGCAGCCTACGCAGGCCGATATTGGACATGTATAACAGGATTAGCGATGTCCACCGGCACAGGAGGCTCGGCATCTTCTCCAGCCGGTTCCCGCTCAGACCGACCTCGGTGAGCAAACTCAGCTTCTCCAGGGTGGACGGGAGGGAGTGCAGAGAGTTTTGGGTCAGATCTAGCACCGTCAGCTTGCTGCACTGGCTCAGAGTGTCGGGTAGAAGGGGCAGGTTATTGGACGCCAAGTAGAACTTCTGCAGCTTCTCCAGCTGACTGATTTCTTCCGGGATGGCCTTCAGCTTGTTATTGTCCAGGTCGATGACCTCCAGGTTGGAGAGGACGCAGAGGTCTTGAGGGAAACACACGAACTGGTTCTGTTTCAGGTAGATCTCCCTGAGCTTCGCCTGGTTCACGATCTCCTTGGGCAGCGCCTCCAGGTAGTTCCCGGACAGTCCGAAAAGCTCCAGGTGGTGCAGGGCCTTGCAGATCACCGTGGGAACCTCTTTCAGGCCAGTGCGGTAGAGCCGCAGCTCCCGGAGAGTGCGGAGGCAGCTGATGACCCGCAGGGAGCAGCTGAGCAGCGGGTTGTCACTCAGGTCCAGAAACTCCAGCTTGCTCAGCTCCCTCAGCTCCGGGCACAAACTCTTTAGGTTGTTGTTGTGCAGGTAAAGGACCTTGATATTCTTTAAATACTGAATATCCTGGGGGATTTCTACAATCTGGTTGTTCTCCAGATGCACTTCTTCTATTTCTTTTAATGAAAAAATCTCTGACGGGATGTTGGTCAAACTCTGGTTGGAACTGTCAATGAAAAATTTTCTGTCAGTGACCTGATAATGTTCGGGTGCATTTCTCTGAAGTGAACGTCGCTTCTGTGCTTCCATTTGTTTCTGGACTTCCATTTGTTTCTGTGCTTCCATTGACATCGTTTTCATGGAAAGTTCATACATGGTTAATCTGAAATACCTGTCGTGAAAAGGGAAAAATCAGATCTCCGTAACAACCAGACTAAATAATAGAGGGGTGTGGGGGAGAAAACAAAAACAAAAACAAACAACACATGGTTTAGTGACTGAAATTATTCTGCAACATAAAATTTAGATTTTCTTTCTTAAAATTTTTATATCAGGGTGAGAGTTGAAGTACAAGCACCTCTTTCTAGTACATTTTTGCATGTGCATTAAGACACAGATTGGGTAATTTCAGTTAAAAAAAAAAACAACTCTTTGCTTAGGGGCTAAAGACATGGTCCCGCCTTTAAAGGCACCTGCTGCTGTTGCAGAGAAACCCAGGTCTCAGCACCCAAATCTGGAGTCAACTGCCCGAAATTCCAGTTCCAGAAGGACCCCATACCTTCTTTTGTCCTGTGAGCACCTGTACCCATATGTACATACCTTTTTCCAGCCCCCCCTTAAAGATCCATAATTGATTTTTTTTCCAAAGCTGGGCATAGTGGTTGCACCCCTTTGATTCTAGCACTGCAGAAGCAGAGATAAGTAGATCTTTGTGAGTTCAAGGCCAACCTGGTCTACATAGTGAGTTTCAGGACAGTCAGAGCTACATAGCTTGATCTCTGTCTCAGAAACAACAACAAAAAATCAAAAACAAATTAACTTTTTAAGATGCTTATTTTGATTTAGTTTCAAAAGTTCTAGAAGGGCCAGGCATGGTGGTACACGGCTGTAATCCCAGCACTCAGGGAGGCAGAGGCAGGCAGATCTCTGTTGAGTTTAAGGCCAGCCTGGTCTACAAACTGGAGTCCGGGACAGCCAGGGCTACACAGAGAAACCCTGCCTTGGAAACAAACAAACAAACAACTTCTAGAGGCTGCAAAAGATCATAGCTCTTGCCATCACCCACAGAAAACATTGAGGAAAATTCTGTTTCATATATTTTCATAAAGTCACCAGAGTTGTAATCTGCAAAAACAGGCTAAGGGGGGAAAAAAAAACCCTAGTGAATCAGCAACCAGTTTTTCTCTGTTAAGTAGAGAGCAATGGGGAAAGCCCTTTCACTCCTGGTGAGGCTGGTAGGCAGAGAAGCCAGGCTTCCATAGGCAAACAAAAGGCTAACGGAACCAACCATGTCTAGGACAGGAGAACCAGGCAAAGAAACCAATGTTTAACATGTGGGTCAAATCTGGCGTACACTCAAGCACAGGGTCAGTTCTCCCACTAGTTCTGCACTAGAAAGCGCCAAGAGGCCTTTGAGAAAGGCATAGGCTGGATCAAGAGGGGCCCTGGGCTCTGCTGTGCTGCTTGCTCCCTTGTGCAGAGCACACCCTCACACCCTCTCCCCCTCCTCCGCCCCACGCAGCATCTTTAACCTTTCTTCTCCCTTCTTAATTCAAAAGCATCTGGGAGAGAAAAGGGCAGAGGAGAACCTAGGCCGCTCCTCCACTTCCCTGGAAACCCAAGGGATGAGTGCACACACTTCCACACTCCATCACGTTACATATGCAGAAGGGACCTTAAAACTCAGTTCCTGTGCCTACCCAGATTCTGCCTTGCCTGAGCTTCCCTGGTAGTGGAGTCACAGGGACGGAATGAGGAGGACTCAGGTATTTTTAAATTCACGTTTTATTATTGCCTCTTCTAGACTTCTGTGAGTGTTTCAGACCCTGCTTCCAGGCCAGGTCCTTCAAATTCACCATTAGTGGGTCTACAGCCAGCATCTGAGGGGTCGCTAGCATCTTGCCCTGACCCTTCACAGCCTTACCACAAAGAAGACGCTAAGACTCCACATGAATATGACCTTGCCCGTCTCCATATTCTACGTACCTGGGCACTTCCGCTATCTCAGACGAGTCCGGAAATCGCCTTCTCTGCCAGAGGGCTCACTCCTTCACAAAACCCTTTGGGTACTACACCCCTTCACACTTAAGAGGTTCTACCGTGATATTCCAAGCTTAGCTTTCCCGTATGGGGAGAAAGGCTGGGTCACCAGGGTTTGTAGTCCTGGTCCCTAGCGCAGGAGACGAGGCTCCCAACCTCAAAGCTCCCAACCTCGAAGCTACTCCTTCACTGTCTGTATCCCAGAGTGGGTAGGCTTAAAGTGAACGGTCAGGGCCTCCCAGCTCAGGCCTCTCAGTTAGAAGATGCCCCGCCCTCTCAACCGTGGTCCCACCTCCTCCCTCTTCCTCCAGAAGGACGCTCCTGTGGTTGCCATGGGAGCGACTTGGGTTGCTAGACATGGGTTGTGGCCCCAGCCGTGTGAGGACGGAACAGGAGCCGTCGTTAAGGGAAAGCCCAGCCGCAGCCTTACTTTTCAGCAGTCCTGCCGCCGGCAAAGCGTGCCTGAGTAAGGGTCACCCGACCCTGCGGCTCTAGGCCAAGCGACGGGCGTTGGATCCTACGTGCAGAAGCCCAGGTATGGGGGCGCCCTTGACCGCTGTTGACTTTGTGAGGAGGGTATGGCAGCTCTCCTGTGGCTTTGCTCTAGGGTCTGGGGAAGGCGTGCTGGGGTTCTTCTGCGCCCCTGAGTTTGTGGAAGCCCCAGGAAACCACCCCAGATAAGCAAGAGGCTCCTGAGACATTTCTGAGTTCCCACTTCTAGACCACCTACATTTGCTTTCCTTTTAACCTCTATTTTTTTTTCATTCATTTTAACATATAGAAGAAGGGGTTTCTTCTTTTTTCCTTTCCTTTTCCTTCCTTCCTTTCTTTTTTTCGAGACAGGGTTTTCTCTGTGGAGCCTTGGCTATCCTGGACTTGCTCTGTAGACCAGGCTGGCCTCGAACTCACAGAGTACTGGGATTACAGGGGTATGCCACAACTCCTAGCTAGAAGAAGGGGTTTCATAGTGATGGTTTTGTTCGTGTTTATCATTCTTCCGCATGCACTCTGAGTATGACTGCGTCCATGAACTTAGCAAATTGAACATAAGACTAGGGTGAGAATAAGGAGTATGGGTGTTACTGCTGCCTCCTCGGGTCACTGGGCCTTTGAAGAAAGCGCAGCTTAGAGACCCAATCCCTGCCTTCAAAAAGGAGGACAGACACCTATTCTATCCTAGGAATTTAGTAGCCTGAGGCAGGAAAGCAGCCCAGTGGGGGGTGGGGGAGGGGGCGGGGAGCCCAGCTCCAGCTTCTGTTGAGAAACCCTGGGAGTGTCTGTGTTTTCAGGATGGCTGACACTGCCCTTGGTGGATGGTGTATTCCACACGTGCCATAAACATCTCAGAAGTGGGGCCTTCTGACCCTCCAAGCCCAGCAACTCAACGTGCACCTAAATGCTTTAAATATCCCAAGAAGTGACCTAGTTAGGCCTTTGTGTAACTTCATTTATTTCAGCCCTTCTGAAAAGTAGTTGACCAAAGGAACTCATTCTTTTGGCGGTGTTGGGGAGGGTGCATCTTTGCTTATTTTGGAAATTTTCATGCTATATTATTTAAATAGCCAAAAGTTTTCCTAAAAGAGGTGACAGGATCTAGTATGTATGTCTATGAGACACTATCCTGATGTATTTTTTAGAGAGTAATGCCATGAGAGAACTACCTACAATATAACAATAACTGAAAGGTATAAAACTAGACCAAAGATTCTAATTCTGTCATACATACACACACACACACCAATAAAGTAAAATAAATATTTAAAATTTTATTTAAAAAGTTAATTTATTTCATTTTAGATATAAAGATCTTCAGTCTTGTTCTGCAGCGTTGGGTGGCAAACTCTTCTAGTGCAAATGGCCACTCAGCAGCAGTGGATACTTCTGAGATGTAGAGATTTAAGGAAGATGCCAGTATCTAAGAATCCAGGCTAGTTAAAGTTCGCGATTGCAGAGTGTATTTTGAAATAGACACAGAAAGTGGCAGAAACAGACAAAGTCAGCAGCATGTGCTGCTTACAAAAGTAAGACCATAGCTTCCATTCCGGGAGACCGGGACTTCGCAAGAGATATTTTTGAAGTAATACTGAAGCCAGGTGTGGTGGCACATACCTGTGATTCTAGCACTCAGGAAGATGAGGAAGGAGGACCATGAGTTCAAGGCCATTGTAGGCTACACAGTGATACCCTGTGTTTAGAAGAAGAAAAGAAAGGTGACCATGAAAAGCAGTAGGTGTATGAGGGAAGCGCTTACGTAAAAGAGAACAGAGATCTCAGCTCCTATGTATCATTATTAAAGGCGACGCAGAGATGGGGGTGGGGTGATAGCTGGCTGGGTAAGTTCTCACAGCGTAAATGTGAGGGTCTGAGTTTGGATTCTTAGCTCTCAGATAACAGCCAGATATGGTAGTGCATGCCTGAAACCCTAGCACATAGGGGTGGAGACTGGTGGATCCCAAGGGCTCTCTGGTGAGTCAGCCTAGCCTAAATAGTGAGGTAATGGTTCAGAGACCGGTAGACCCATTTTGAATAGGGTGGAAGACAGTAGAAGAAGACACTGGATGCCAGTCTCTGGCTTCCCCATGAACCAACACCTGAATTCCCCATCACACACAAAGGAACTAAAGGAGGAAATCAGCTCTCGAAAGAGGAAATGGGCTGGATGGTGTGGAGTTTAATGCCAGGACTTGGGAGGCAGAGGCAGGTGGACTGTGAGTTCAAGGACAGCCTGGTCTACATAGTGAGTTCTAGGACAGCCAAGAGAAACATTGTCTCAAGAAACCACAAAGGAAGAAAGAAAGGAAGAAAGAAAGAAAGAAAGAAAGAAAGAAAGAAAGAAAGGAAGAAAGGAAGGAAGGAAAAAAGAAAGAGGAAATGGAAGAAATGGAAGGTTGGGACAGGAAAAGTGCTTTAATGAGCCAGGCCTCAATCTGCTATGAAAATGCTATCAAATTGGAATGGTGTCAAGGTATTTAATCTGTTGTGGTGTAATAATATTTACTATTGATACATCTTTTAGTTAAGCAATGGTTAGTCCTAAACAAGCTGAATACCCAAATCACCACGCAGAAACTTGGATTTATTTAATTAACCTAGAACACAGTGCTAGGCAATAGTTACTACATCCTAAATCTCCAAGCCCGTATAGTTTCCTACCATTCAGATTCACCCATTATACTTGCTCTTAGTGATATCTTAGGTCTGTTTCATTTCTCCAGGAGTGGTTCTAAGCCCTCTACTGTAGATTTTCTGCTCTTCTCCTCCCACCTGCTTCCTTCCTCTTCCTCCCACTCTGGACCAGGATGTCCTACCCTATCCTCTCCATTGCTCAGCATTCTGGCTGGTTGTTTTAATTGACAATATAGAGAGCAAATGGTAGCATGTGATAAACTTGAGACAGGTGATGCTTACAATAAGCATCACAATGCAATGTCCGGATTGAAACCCAGTAGTGAGGGAGAGAAATCAGCATTTGAATGAGCAAGGGTAAATTGTATATATTCCAAAAGAACATTATTCCAACACTAATCCAAGTGTGTGATTTTTCAGGTCCTTCTTGAACTGGATTGCTGAACAGAATTGTCTTCACTTGAGGCTATTTCCAGAAACCCAGTCATTTGAACCTAAAGAGGCACATGCAGTCTTTAGATTTAGTTTGATTTTGCACACTTCCCTTGAATGCTTGATTTTGCCTAGCATAATTTCTCTGGACACCTTTTCCTCAGCTACCAGACCCAACACATGGCACAGGTCAGTCGCCCCCTTTCAGATAGGGTGCTGATCAGTTTGCCCACCCTAGCAGGAGACATTTACAACCTGTTTGGCTCCGCCCTCCCCATCTTTAGTTCCCTCTTCTTCCCTACCCTCACTGTATATCCATATTAATTTATTTGAAAGAAGCGTGGTTGTTGTTAGCTTTGGGGATAATTGACATGTGATAATGGATGCATTGATGTTTCCAAGTAGTTTACGGAGAGCTTCCAGATACAGTACAGGCACCTTTGTTCAGAAAACTCACGGGACTGCAATCCTTTCATACTGAACATGCTCGCAAAAGTGGATGAAGATATTAAAAACGGGTAAGGAAGAGAAGTATTCTGCTGTAGCGTAAGTACTCACTGATTCTCATTTCTGTGAAGCCCTGGGCCATTCAGCAGTTTTATCCCCAGTTGGAAATGGCTTGGTAAATGGAGATAGCTACCAGGTAGACATGTGACACTGTCTTAGGTATGGCATCTGACACTGAGGCGAACATCAGACCAGGAGCCCTCAAGCCAGGGCTCCTGCAGTTATGCCTTAGTTGCTGTGAGCTGAGCGAATTCAGGCATATCCTTTGTTCCGGTTGCTGCTCTCGTTTCTGTTTTGTTTTGTCAACTTGACACATTAAATTTACCTGGGAAAAGGCACCACAGTTGGGAAAATGCCCTTATCATATGGCCTGTTGTGTAGGTCAGTGGGGACGTTTTATTGTTTAGTGATGAATATAGAAGGGCCCAGCCAACACTGTGGGGTAGCCACTCTAGACATGTGGGCCTCGGTGGTATAAGAAAGCAGACTGAGGAAGTCAGGGAGAGCCAGCCAGCAAGCAGAGTTCCTCTATGGCTTCAGTTTCAGTTTCTGCTCCAGGTCCCTGCCTTGAGTACCTGCCATGACTTCCCTCAGTAGTGGAATATGACCAAAAGTTGTAAAATGAAATGATCCGTTTCCTCTCCATGTTGATTTGGCTGTGTTGTTTTATCACAATAGTTAGGTCTCCTCAAAGTAGTCAGTGTTCTTATGTCTAAAGTGGGTTTGACATTAGCTCCATCATCCTGACACAACCACCTAGAATCACTCTGGGGAGAATGAAGACTTTTCTATATTTGGTTAGCTTTCACCCATAGCTGTAGAGGATCTTCTTGAGTTAATCGGTGTGGGTAGACCCAGCCCACTGAGGGCAGGGTCATTTCTTAGACAGGGGTCCCGAACTGGATAAGACTGAAGAAATCAAGCTGAATACATGCAAGCAATTGAGCAATTGTTTGTTTGTTTCTGTATGCTCTTAACTGTAGATATGAAGTAACTACGTGCTTAAAGCTCCTTCCACTATGTCTTCTTATCAAGGGCAGATAACTTGAAATCAAAACCTAAAACCAACATTTTCTTCCTTAAATTTCTTTCCTTTTTATTCCCCTTTCCTTCCTTCCTTCCCTTTTTATTCTCCTTCCTTTGTTCCTTCCTTCCTTCCTTTTCTCTCTCTTTCTCTTTTTCTTTTGTTCATTCATTCATCCATTTGTTTGTTTGTTTGAGACATGGTTTCTGTGTATAGCTCTGGCTGTCTGTCTTAGAACTCACTTTGTAGACCAGGCTGGCCTCAAACTCACAGAGATCTGCTGACCTTTGCCTTCTAAGTGCTGGGATTAAAAGCGAACACCACCAGAGCCCAGCTGTTAACTTTGTTTTTGTCCAAATGTTTTATCAGGACAAATTATAGTAGGATAGTGGGATGTATGAGAGAAATTTAATGGTAGAGAAATTAGCTATGTTAAACCAGATTGCAAGGTCTCTGATATTACTATTCACACGTGAAAGGTTTCAGATTTTGTGTTAACATTGTCCTCCTCACTTTCTTTGTCTTTATTTTGACAGACAAGAGGAAGAAATCACATTACACATTGGTGGTAACAATCGCTTAGTCCCAGTACAAAGAATAACAGGTGAAGATTTTTGGATTCTTTCCAAACTTTTAAGGAACCAGTCATGGATCAATGGTATGTTTGACTAAGAGTAAACACTGCCTGATTTTCATTTTCCTGATTTTAAGTATTTTTTTTTTAAATAAAGAATATCAGTTTCTTTTCAACTGTATGTTTCAGGTGTGGATGTGAGGTATAACCTCATAAGCGATGTTGGTGCCTACTGTGCTGCAAAACTGCTTCAGGTATTACAGTACCACCAAATACCTTTATCCATTGTTCTGCTGAGAGATGAGACTAAGTAGATAATGGCACACAGGAGAACACTAAGTGTGGAAAACACAAGGGTCCTAAATCCGGGCTGTAACCCCAACTCTTTAAATACATGGAAACCTACTTGTATTTGGTCTCAGGAGAACTGATATCAGGAGCTCCTGAGGTGTCTTTTTGAAAACCTGTATGCCATGGTTAAATACTCAAAGATGTCCATACATACAATTGTTGATGAAACTGAATTGTCTTTTTCTTTCAATAATATTACAGTTGCAGCATTTGAAAGAGAAAACAGACTGTTTCTTCTTAAATGGTGATTGCCTTTGTTGGAATTCTGTTAGATTTTATATGGAGATAAATACTTTTAGCTAAATAAATTGTGTACATAGATTGATTGAATTCCAGTAATTTCTTTCTCTTCTAATAATCACTTAGAATTATCACTTAGAATTATCACTTCTAATTATCACTCTTCTAACCAAGTATCACTTACTTAAACCTTGTTTAACGACCTTGGATAAATTCTTTGTAGAGATTGATTGATTTCTAGTAATACAAATACAATAGCTTCTTTATTTCCTTACTGTAGAAACAACCGATTATCACTTACTTAAACCTTATGTTTAATGATATTGGACCAGACGGTGGAGAAATTATTGCTAATGCGCTACATGTAAGTATTTATATATCTCAAAGTAGTATTTCATTTGTGGATTTCAACTCCTGTAGTTTGGAAACAACCAAAATTAATACGGGCTTATATTAGTTCAACTATTATTGAGGCATTTGTGGGAAAATGTGATTGTGTATGTGCTGGAAGGAACGCTTGTTCTTGCAAAGGGCCAAGGTTTGCTTCCCAGCAACCAAACAGCAGCTCACAACTGTCTGTAACTCTAGTTCCAGAGGATCTGACATACACACAGGCAAAACCATAAAATAAAAATAAATAAAATCTAAAAAAAAAAAAAAAAAGAAAGAAAAGAAATGAGGACAGGGGAGACAGGGCTGGTGAAGCTCTGGGTGGACAGATCTACCAGGAACTGGCTTGGAGGGCGCTTGGGTCGTAATCTGGCAAAGAGTCTAGTTGTCTCAGTGTGCTGAAACCTCGAGTGAGACTGAATTCAAAGGTGATGACTGGACTACACTGTTTGGTGGAGGCAATTTCAAGACAACATAGCAAGTGAGCTGCGACATGATGACGGCTCAGTCAGTGCCCTTAGTCAGGTTTAGAGGGGAAGAGGGCTGGGGTATACAAAAGAGACACTGGGAAAGGAGGTAGGTGTGGATAGAGCATTGGCGGCATGTGCTCACAGGCCATCTGTAACTGTCAATATTACTACATGAAGTGAAGCCTCATGCTTTGCACAGACAATAGAAACATTGCCTGGAATGCAAGACTGTTAGGTGGAGAGCTCCAGTAAATTTCCTGAAAAACAAAAACAAAAAACCAAAACCCCAAAAACTACAGCCTTCAGGGCACCCTGTCAGAAAACCTAAGGAAGTTTTCATGCCAGCGTCAACTATGTAGGCAGGCAGAGGTTGCTGAGTTCCCGGGAGGCCAGTTAACGTCATGAGCTGCAGCCAAGCTCAGGGGCACCGTCCATGAAGTGCAGGTTTTACAGGTATGCAAGCGACAAGTGTGTGGAGACTCGCACCAAAAAGGTTTCAGAATAATGCTGAAGGTGCAGCAGGTGCAGCAGAGTCAGATCCTTGCACGGGGCTTCTGAGCTGTGCATGAAGGTGTTGTTGTAAATAAAATGGTACGGGGCTAAATAATGTTTATTATTATTAGCTGTATAATTGTTATAGTGGTATCATTTAACCCACTATCATAATCAATAAGACACAGACACCTGAAAGATTTTATAAATGCCTTATAACACCTTGCGCTGGGCAGATATCATTTTCCATCTATGATATCTCAATAGCCTCACCATCCATCTCCTAGCCCCCATCTGATGCCGTCTGCCTTATCCTATCCAGTCTTATCTGGGCTCCCTTCTACCCATAATTTTAGAAATACTTGCTTGTATTTTTCATCTGGGCCTTTCCATGCCATTATTGGAGTCCTTCCTCCCGGGCCCACGTGGCTACTTCTCCCTTCTCACCTATAGCAGAGTCCTTCCTCCTTCTCACTTACCATGTGTCTCTTTCCCATCATTCTCCTGTCCCCAGAGCCCAGGAAACTTAGCCACGCCTACCTCATTCTGCCCTGCCCAGGTTTTAAGCCTTTTAAACAACCAATCAGGAATAATGTCTTAGGCAGGTTTACACAATAACGGTAGGGCAGTAATTAGCATCAAAATACAAGCATCAGACCAACCCCTAACATAAAGGTATGGGGTGAAGTCTAAGTGGTAATGGAAAGCCATGATATTGGAAATACCAGAAACATGGGGTGTTTATCAAGGAAAGCTGTAGGTAGCAAGAGGAGCCAGCCCATCAAAAAGGCCCTAAGTGCCACAGGGAACAGAGCTGGAAGGGCAGAGTGACCCGGACGCAGTGGAGCCCCAATGCTCGATATGCAGCCTCAGGTTTGATCTTGCTGTGGTCAGGTCCTTCCATGTTGTTCTCTCATTTATCTCTGTTGGAATGCGAATGTGTATGGCATCGTATATGGGAAGAGTGTAACTTTTTCTCTCGTTTTACAGGGGCTCACAGTTAAAAGAGTACCTTTTTAAAAATTCAGCTTCGGAATGAAATTGGAACTGCTAAGACTTAGGGGGATCTTGGGAATGAGCTCCGTGCAAGTTGCTTATGCAGGACTAGTGGGATGTAGTTTATAAATGATATGTTTAGATATCAAGTTGACAAAGAGTTGGTTTATTGTAATGTCTCATGTTCACTGTCAACTCGACTGGACTTGGGCTCACATAGGAGACACACCTCTTCGTGTGTTGTGAGGGCATTTCCAGAGGCTTAACCAAGGTGTGGGAGAACATACTGTAAATGTAGGTGGCACCCTTCCATGGGAGATGGGATTTAGATTGAATAAGAGAAAATGGAAAAGGACATCAGGCACGGTGGTGCATGCCTCTAATCGTAGCACTGGGGGAGACAGAGGCAGGTGGATCTCTGTGAGTTCGAGGGCAGTCTGGTCTACAAAGTGAGTCCAGGACAGCCAAGGCTACACAGAAAAACCCTGATGAGCACCCGCATTCATCTCTCTCTGCTCCTTGACTGTAGTTGCAGTGTGACCAGCTATGTTGTTCTTCTGCTATGATAAACTCTATCTCCTGAACATTTTCTTCCTTAAAAACATTAACAAACTTAATTGCAATATAATTCACATATGTAAAATATATTCTCCCAAAGTTTTCAGTTCAAAGGGAAGTTTCAAAGTGTATTTAAGAGGCTGGGAGTGGCGGTTCATGCCTTTAATTTTACCATTTAGGAGACAGAGACAGGCAGATCTCTGTGAGTTTGAGGTTGGTTTGGTTTACAGAGTTCCAGGGCAGCTAGGGTTACATAATGAGGCCCTATCTATCAGTAAATTTATTTTATTCACAGAGTTGTGTAAATAAACCATTGTTATTTGCAGAATATGTTTATTCTAAAATCACCACCACCACCATTATTTTTAGAGTATTTTTATCTGTGTGTATGTGTGTGTGTGGGTACTTACAGGCATGTGTGAGTGCGTGTGACCATATGCTCCCATGTGGAGGCCAGAACAGGAAGTCCAGTGTTGTAGATAACTTATATCTTGTGGGTCTTTTTTAAATCACCCACTCTAGCTCCCAAATAAATGACACAGAGACTTATATTTCCTAATAAGCTTTAAGCTCAATAAGCAGGCAGATAAACATTTATACTAATCCTCTATGCTAATCTTGTTATTTCCCAGCGACATGCCCCAAGTTACTATCCACATTGGTCCTCCTTGGACTGTTGATCCATCTGATCAATTCCTCATGGTGACATCCTCCTCTATCTCTTCTTTCTTTTTTCTCCCCCCCCCCTTGTGGTCCCCATCTGAGACCCCAGGTCTGGGGACAGAAACTCTACCTACCTCTCTTCTGCCCAGCTATTGGTTGTCCAGCTTTTTTAAAATTAACCAATCAGATATAATTGGGGACCAAAGTTTATACAACATTGATCAGAATATGTGACAATGCACTTGTCATGACTGCAGCCAGATCTCAGGGCCCAGAATTCAGCATTTGTATACACAGAGCCCCAGACCAACCCACAGCATGTCCCCCTTTTGTCTAAATTAAAAGGCTCTTTCTCTTACAATTATAAACTATATACAGTAAGAACAGTTATGAAAACTATCATGTAATAATAACATTCTCAATGTCCAGTCCATTTGTGTTTGGCAACAGAGAAAACACTCTACTATCAATCCTGTCTTGGTGAGTTCAGAGTTCTATACCTAAATATTTTTCTGTCAGTTTGCATTTAACAAACTAAACATTTTCTTAAATCCAAAACATATTAAGCTTAATTGTGAGACTATAACTGTCTAGTCTTCAACCCCATCAGAGAATTAAGGAGGAAAAAATATTGCCTAAGTGTGTAGGAAGTGCAGAGTAAGCAGCTTCCAAAAATATAGAAATGGGAGATAGCTGGCTGCCTGGACAGTCACCCAAATTTTCTCTGGAACATTGGGGCATCATCTTCAGCCCTCTGGCCCAGTATCTGAGACCTTTGTGTGAAGCAGAAATTGAGAAGGACTGCCTACTGTCCTGGGCTGTCCAAGGACTAGCTTGGCAAGTTTTGGCAATCAACCTCTTTGAGTCCTGCTTGCTCATAGCTTGGATAGCATGCTGTCTGCAGTTGAAGCAAAGGCAGTTTCCAGTCCAGTGGCTAGCTTGCCACATTTGAAGTAAACTCCATATGGAGGTTCTTCGATGTCCTTTATCTTCTTTGAGGTAGGCTGGGGGTTCTACCAGGAACTGATATGTCTCAGTATCAAAAGATTCTTTTATTAATAAAATGACTTTAACTGCCATATTTTGTGCATCTCTAAAGGTTTTGAGAAAATCCAAACTCTCAAATGTCTTCATTGTGGCGAACAAGGTCATTTAAAAAGAATTGCAAAGAAAACCAAACTAATTCTGACAAAGATCCTGTGACCAAACCCTAACAGTTCAGTATCTTCTTTTACCACCCTCAGCATTATTGCCATAAGACAAGTTTTCTTGGTAAACTGTAAGCCTGCCATTTAGATTAGGCTGGCTAGCCATGAACACTCAGGATCTATCTGTCTCTGCACTTCATTGCTGGTGTTACAGGCATATACGGCCATGCTTGGCTTTTTACTTGGGTGCTGGGGACTTGAACTCATGCTCATGTTTGCAGAGCAGTGCTCTTACCTGCCAAGCTATCTCCCAGCCTTTATTTCCAGCCAGAGAAAATCCTTATACTTGTTAGTACAGCCTCCTTTCTACTCTCCAGCCTTTGCAGCCAGTAGTCATAATTCATGGCTTAATATTTTCAAGATTCATCAATGATGTTGTAACATACTTTGAATTTTTCTTTACGTGCATGAGTGTTTTATTTGCTTGCATGGCTGTGCACCACACACTTGCCTGGTACACTGGGAGGCCAAAAGAGGGTGTCAGATTCCCTGGTATTGAAGTTATGGATGGTTGTATACCATTTGGATAATCAAACTTAGGTCCTCTGGTACAGCAGCCAGTGTTTTAATTGCTGAGCTATTCCTCCAGTGTCATAATAATTTTGAGGGACCGTCAAATTGTTGTCCCAAGTAGCTACATCTTTTTACAATTCTGTCAACAATGTGAGTGTCCTAGGTCCTGCCATCCTCCACAGAACTGTTACTGCCATCTTGGTCCTCACCATCTGAGTGGTGTAAGGAGGCATCCCTAATGAATAATGGACTCAATCTTTCCATGGTTGTTTGTTCTTCCTTTGGAGGAACCTTTGTTCAAATCACATGTATTTTTAAAGCCTGGATTTTGTCTGTTTTGAGAGGATATCTCACCTCCACTGGAAGTCCCACCTGGCTAATGCAAGCGGTGAATCCCCAGCTGCTAGGAGTCCCAGATAGATATCTCTCACCTGGTGCTCTCCCTGAACTTATCAGTTTGAACAGCTATTTCAGGGTTGGACTACTTAGGACTTTCCATACATGGTGTAAAATCATGTCAGACATAACAATTTTACCATTTTCTTACCTTATTTTCCTTCATGGTCTCTTGATTTAGTTTTGGTGTTTCACTTGTACCTATGAACATATTTCTTCCAGATTTCCCAATTAGTTGGAATATGTTTCCACACAGAACCTTAGATTTCATCTTCTGTTGTAATATATCTTTCCATCTCCAACTTTGTTGAGCAGTCTCTTTCTTTTGGTTACTTTGGTTAAGGGTTTGTTACTCTTGTTCATCTTTTCCAAGAATCAACTTTTTGTTTCACTGAGTCTATGGATTATCTTTTTAGTGTCCATTTCATCACTTTTGGATTTTGTTTGTGAGTGTGTGTGTTGTGTACATGTGTATGTCCTTGGGAATGAAGTCCCAAAAGTTGATGTTGGATGTCTTCCTGTCACTTGCCACCCTATTTTTTGAGACAGAGACTCTGACCCTGGAGCTCACTTTAGCTACAGTAGCTAGCCAGTGAGTCCCTGGGCACTGCCTACCTCACCCCTGCTTCCCCCACAGTTGGGATTCCAGATGCACCAGTGTGCCTGTGTCATTAGAATTGGAACTTCACCCACTAAGCCACCTCTCAGCCCTTGTTCTTATTTCTCTAAGACCTTCTGGTACATACTTATCTAGTTGAGTCCTCTGGTTGAAAAAAACAACAAAACATTGTTTGGGTATATGTCTGTACACATGTATGTGCTATGGTGCATGCAGAGGTCAGGAGACAACTTGGAGAGTCGATCCTCTTCTTACAGCATGTGGGTCCTGTCTTAGCGTTTCTATTGCTGGAATAAAATGCCATGCCCAAAGTCAATGTGAAGAGGAAAGACTTTAATTCATCTTACAGTGCGTAGTCTATCATCCAAGGAAGTCAGGGGAACTTAAGGCAGGAACTGATGCAGAGGCCACGAAGGGGTACAGCTTACTGGCTTGCTCTGTTGGCTTCTCTTTTACACCATGGAACCACCAGCCCAGGTCAATGCTACCCACAAAGGTCAGTGCCCTCCCACATCAATCAAATGTTAGGAAAGTGCACCATACACTTGCCCAGGGGCCAGTCTGGTTGGTGCTTTTTCTCAGCTGAGGTTCCCTCTTCTCAAGTGACTCTAGTGTGTGTTAAACAGACACAAAACTAGCGAGCACAGAATCCAGCTTAGATAGTTAGGCTTTCCACACTGAGCCATCTTGTAGGCGATTTTATTTTTAAGTGGGAGTATCCACAGCCACAGGCTTCTTCAACAAGCACCTCTGCTGTGGCCTTAAAGGTTCTGAGAGTTCAGTTTTTCATTGGGTTCTAGGAATTCTAAGCACCTGGGTTCTTCAGTGACCCACTGTCATTCATGACCTCCACGATCTTTCCGTCCATGCATTTGTACGGTTACTGTGCTTGATCTTGCCATGAATTCTAGTTTTATTTCACCGTGTTCTAGATACAAGTACCTATTTCAATTTAAAAAAAAAAAAACAACAGAAAATGTGATTTATTTCCCCCATGCAGTCCTATAGGCTGTGGAGAAGACCGTGTTCCCTTTATTATGTAGTGGTCTTCTGTCTTCTAAGTTTGGCTTGAGGACTACTGTTTCAGATGCAAGTATAGCTACTCCTTACTTTGAGTGACCAGTTGCTTCATAGATTGTGTTTGGTCATATGCCTCTGCTAATAAGGTGTTGCTGCTTTCAGACAACAGCTGGCTTTTTGTTTTTAAGATTTCTTTGTTTTAATTTTATGTTTACTTTTCCTGCATTTGCGTTTCTTGCAGAGGACCTGGGTTCAGTTCCCAGCAGATCCTAACTGGATTTAACTCTAGTTCTAGGACATCCAACACTTTCTATTGGTCTTCATGGACACTAGGCACGTACATGGTACATACATGTGGGCAAATGGTCATACACATAAAAATAACTTAAAACAATTAAGTCAGAGTTGGGTAAGTAGCTCAATGACAGAACAGCTGCCCAGCACAAGTGAGGCCCTGGCTTCACTCGTGCATGTGGTGTGCACACGCCCGCTCACCCACACATGCATTATAGAAATGGGGTGACAGCCGAACACAAGGATTTAGGGGATGAAGAGTGTTCTGGAATTAGCTGAGTGAAGTAGAAGCCACTGGACAGTTTGGTCATCTCTTGCCATGTGAATTTCACCTCAACAATATGTTTGTCTTATGAAACACATTTACAGAATTTCCAATGGGAGCATACTAAAATCTCCTTTATTTCCCAGGTATTTGTTTCTTGGTCATTCTTTCTATTAATAGATTTGGTTATCATGAGTCATTTGGTACTGCTTTTACAGAACATATCCCACTCTTTCTCTGTAAAAATGAGTTTTCAAATAGTAATTCAATTTCCTGACTTATTTCACTGAGAGAGGATTTGGGGTATTCAAGTTTAGGCAACTAAGTTTTGATTCTTTTTCTTTTCCAGAAAAACAAAACTCTCAAATACTTGAGAATGACTGGAAATAAGATTGAAAATAAAGGTGGCATGATTTTTGCGTCAATGCTGCAAGTTAACACATCCCTGGAGAAACTGGATGTGGGTGACTGTGACCTGGTGAGTAAGCTGGTTGAGAAAAAATCACTGAGGCAGCAGGTACCCCCCCCCCCCAGGGACGCAGTGCGAGAGGATTGTTCATGAAGCCAGGCAGATGGTGAGGTTTGTTGTTCATTTTTGAGCAAAATGTCTTGCCATATATCCTAAACTAGCTTAAACTCACAATTCTCCTGCCTCTGTTTCCCAAGTGCTGGAAGTACGAGCATATGCTGCTACTCTGACAAGACAATTTATCAATGGTTATTCTGGCTCTTTTGGAAATGTGATTTTCTGTTCACATAATAATATAGACTGTTTAACAAAATCAGATTATAGGGACTATAGAGATGGGCTGGCATTTAAAAGGATTTACTGCTCTTAGAGAGGACCCTGGCTCTCTGTACCCATGTGGTAGATCACAACCACCTGTAACTCCAGTTCTAGGGCATCTGGCACCATCTTCTGGCCTCATAGACACTACATACATGTGACACATAGACATAAATGCAGGCAGGACACTTGCACACATAAAACAAGAAGTTTCAAAAATGATATTATAAGAAACCCAATATTAGAGTAATTAGCATAACAAAGATATTTCTAATCTCTTTGCATCATTGATCTGAACCCATATGTGACTTTACAGAGAAAGAGCATGCTCATTTGCATTAAACAAACACCACTTCATCAGTACTAATATAAATTCCTTTTGATAGAAAATATTTTGCAAAGAGTATTTGTACCATGAAAGTTGTCATAATTCTAAAGGCTGCTTGGAGCCTTTATCCACTGCAATTTTTGCATGTCCTCAAATAATAAATCTCACTTGCATAATCATGCTTTCAAGTCTTGAGACCTTTAAATCTGTAGTATAACCTCAGATTAACACCAAATCAGTAGGATACAAAATCTGCAATGGTTTGGAAGGATATTTTTAAAGGGGAAGATGTGGCTACGACAGCTCTGGGAAGCAGGGAGTTAATGTCTGTTGCTTATACACACTAATCACTTGCAAGATACTTAAAGCCTGCAATGGTAACTCTCAGATAGGCTCTGCCTCTGCTTTGTATTTATTTGAGGAAATGTGAAATCAACTGAGAAAAGTGCTTAAAACAAACAAAAAACCCAAAAAAACCCAATTACTCTGATGTTGGGGAGGAGGTAATTTTATTTGATGAGACAAATGCTTGAAACCTGAGGAGGTAATCATTAGGAGTCAGGAAGCCTGAAGGTTACAGAATGAATTCAAGACCAGTTTGGACAACTTAGCAAGAACTTGTCTTGAAATAAAAGAAAACTTAAAAAGGGTTGGCTATATAGCTGAATGTGAGTCCATGCCTAGCATACACAAGAGCCTAGGTTTAAACCTCAGTACTGCAAAAAATAAAACCCAAATTAACAGGATAGTATTAACTTAAACACTAAAATAATACTAAACCTCTTTCCTATTAAGCTATATCAAGTCACAAGGTAGGTGAGTGTGTGAACAGAGTTAGATACCTTCAAGTTCATGGCAAGGTTCTATGGACAGATCATGGGGTGGAGGAGGAATCTGATACAAATGTAAATCATAAAAAGGCTTGAGCCGAGGGATTCAAGATGGCGGCGACCAGCATGCACCAGATCTGAAACTCCAAAATTGGTGAGTAGAGGGGCAGCGGAACATCAACATTGAGGCTTCCTGGGTGAGAGGGGACAACCTGTGAGTGGAGACCATTTGATTCAGGGCTCCTGGGGACTTCTCCGGGGACTGAGAGTGATGAATATTCAATTCCCCTGCACTTCCCCTTGTTGGGCCTCCCTCCTTGGCAGAGGTGGCCCACAGTGCCCGCTGCTCCTAGCACAGAACTCCTTGCTTGGTATCTGAGACAGAGAAGGTGGGCTTCCCAGATCCTCAGTGGCAGACTACCAGCTGTACCAGCCTCCTGGGTTCCGGGTCTGCAAGCAGCTAAACAGGCTCCCCAGGGCCTGCCAGCAGGCATCTGTACCAGCCTCCCAGTTCTGCAGCTATAGCACTACTGAGCTGACAAATCTCCTACAATTGCATTTGTCCTGGCAGGCCCAAATCTGAGAGTAGAGAACAGGGGGAACCCCTGTGATTTCTGATTAGGCCTGCTAGAGTGAGTGCACCTTCAAGTGAGTACACGCAGAGTCCCAGATCCAGGGTCCCTCTACACTAGCAGCCAGACATCAGATCCCTCCCACCCACAGCCCCACTGTGGGCAACATAGGGATTCTTGGGACAGTGTTCTCAACATTGAAGCCTCTGTTCTGTGGGTCTACCAGTGGAGTCCAGGCAAACAATTCCTGTAGCCCAGACAGATCTGAATACCAGGTATTCAGGGAACCTGTGCATGTGCATTGTGTCTGCAAACAGTGCCAGCGCCCACACCCCCTCTTGTGCCTGCACACACACCCCCTACCCCACATTTCTGGCATCTACACTCTCTAGCACCCTTTCCTTCAAGGCACTTCCGCACACATGCCTGCGCTTGCTCACCCATCTTGTGCACCCACACCCATGACTGTCCTCCCTTACTTACAGCTGAAACACCAATGCATAGCCTCAAACCAGTGGACCTCCCTCATATTCCTGAAGAATACTCCAGACACCAGAGAAAGACAGACCCAGTCTGAAGTACAGACTCCAGGAACAAACAGCGAAGGTTACAGATAAGCAGATGCCCAGATGTTGGCATAAAAACACATCCAACAAAATCAGGACATCATGGCTTCACCAGCAACCCTCAAAATAAATGGATATTTCAATTCATCGTAAACACAGGAAAATGATTTTAAAGCTATGATTATCCAGTTATTAGAGGCACACAAAAAAGAAACGAACAGATCTCTCAAAGAAATTGCCACATAAATGGAGGCAAATAAAGAGGAAACGAACAAAGCTCTCAAAGAAATACAGGCAAATACAGCCAAACAAATAAAGGCACAAGTAGAGGCACATTTAGTAGCATATAGAGAGGAAATGAACAAAAAAATAGAGGCCATCATGGAAAGGCAGGAATCCACATTCAAACAGATGAAGGAAATGGTGCAAGACATGAAAACAGAATTAGAAACAATAAAGAAGCAATAAACAGAGAGAAAACCCTGCAGCTGGAAAACTTAGAAAAAAGATCAGGAACTACAAAGGTAAGCATCACCAATAGAATACAAGAGATGGAAGACAGAATCTCAGGTGCTGAAGATACACTTGCAGAAATTGATACTTCTCTCAAAGAAAAAGTAAAATTGGAGAAGTTCCAAACACAAAACATCCAATAAATCAAGGACGCCATGAAAAGATGAAATCTAAGAATAATAGGAATAGATGAAAAAGAAGATTCTAGGCTCCAAGGTCCAGAAAATATTTTCAAGAAAATCATAGAAGAAAATTTTTCCCAACTTAAAAGAAAGAGATGTCCACAAACATACAAGAGGCCTACAGAACACTAAATATACTAGACCAGAAAAGAAACTCCTCATGTCACATTATAGTCAAAACATTAAATCTACAGAACAAAGCAAAAAATATTAAAAGCAGGAAGGGAGAAAGACCAAGTAACATATAAAGGTAGACCTATCAGAATCACACCAGACTTCTCACCAAAAACTATGGAAGCCAGAAGGGCCTGGGCAGATATCATGCAGACTTTAAGGGACCACAGATGCCCTACTATACCCAGCAAAACTCTCAGTAAACATAGATGGAGAAAACAAAATAGTCCATGACAAAACTAAACTTGAACAATATCTACACAGCAACCCAGCCCTACAGAAGATACTACAAGGAAAACTCCAACAAAAACAACTATACCCAAGAAAACATAGGATACAGATAATTTCTCAACAAAAATTAAAAGAAAACAAGCAATGAATGACCGTAACACCACCAACTCCACAATAAAAGAAACTAACATTCATTAATAACTATTATCTATCAACATCAATGGACTCAATTCTCCAATAAAAAGACACAGACTAACAGAATGGTTGCAGAAACAGGATCCAACATTCTACTGCATCCAAGAAACACACCTCTGCAATAAAGATAAACACTACCTCAGAGTAAAGGGCTGGAAAAAGGTTTTTCAAGCAAATGGACCCAGAAAACAAGCTGGGGTAGGTATCCTAATATCTAATAAAATATACTTTCAATCAAAATTAATCAAAAAAGGAGGAGTACTTCATTCTTATCAAAGGAAAAATCTACCAGGAGAACATCACAATTCTGAAGTCTATGCCCCAAAAGAGGAACACCTACATTTGTAAATGAAACATTATTAAAACTTAAATCACACATCGATCCCAACACCTTAATAGTGGGAGACTTCAAAACTCCACTCTCATCAAGGGACAGATCATATAGACTGAAGCTAAATAGGGAAATAAAGGCACTTACAGAGGTCCTAAGTCAAATGGACCTAATAGATGTCTACAGAACGTTTCACCCAAATTCAAAAGAGTATACCTTCTTTTCAGCACCTCATGGAACCTTCTCCAAAACAGACCATATAGTTGGTCACAGAGCAAGCCTCAACAGATCCAAGAAGATTGAAATAATCACTTGTATCCTAACTGACTACCATGGACTAAAGTTGGACCTCAACAACAACAGAAATAGCAAAAAGCCTACACACACATGGAAACTGAACAACTAGCTACTCAATGACAGCTGGGTTAGGGAAGAAATAAAGAAATTAAAGACATCCTAAAATTCAATGAAAATGAAGGCACAACATACTCAAACTTATGGGACACAATGAAAGCAATGCTAAGAGGAAAATTCATAGTGCTAAGTACCTTCAAGAAGAAATTTGAAACATCTCATACAAGCAAATTCACCTGAAAGCCCTAGGATGGGGAAAAAAAGAAGCAGACACCCAAGAGGAGTAAATGGCTGGAAATAATCAAATGCAGGGCTGAAATCAATAAATTAGAAACAAATAAAACAATTCAAAGAATCAATGAAACCAAGAGCTGGTTCTTTGAGAAAATCAACAAGATAGACAAACCCTTAGCTAAACTAACTAAAAGGCAGAGAGAAACTATCCAAATCAGCAAAATCAGAAATGAAAAAGGGGACATAGCAACAGACACTGAGGAAATCCAAACAATCATTAGGTCTTACTACAAAAGCCTATATGCCACAAAATTTGAAAATCTAAATGAAATGGACAATTTCATAGATTCCACTTACCAAAATTAAATCATGATCTGGTAAATAGATTGAATAGTCCTATATCCCCCAAGGAAATAGAAGCAGTCATCGAAAGTCTCCCTCTAAAAAAAAAACAAAAACCAAAAAACAAAAACAAACAAACAAACAAAAAAACCACCCAGGGCCAGATGGTTTCAGTGCAGAATTCTACCAGACCTTCAGAGAAGAGCTAACTCCAGTTTTCTTCAAACTATTCCACAAAATAGAAATAGAAGGAACATAACCAAACTCATTCTATGAATCCACAGTCACCTTGATACCTAAACCTCACAAAGACCCAACAAGAAAAGTGAATTTCAGACCTAACTCTCTTATGAACATTGATGCAAAAATACTCAATAAAATACTTGCAAACCAAGTCCAAGAACATATAAAAGATATCATCCACCATGACCAAGTAGGCTTCATCCCACGCATGCAGGGGTGGTTCAATATACAGAAATCCATCTATGTAATCCACCATATAAACAAACTGAAGGAGAAAATCCACATGATCATCTCCTTAGATGCTGAAAAAGCATTTGACAAAATCCAACACCCATTCATGTCTAAAGTCTTGGAGAGATCAGGGATACAAGGCACATACCTAAACATAGTAAAGACTATACAGCAAGCCTATAGCTGACATCAAACTAAATGGGGAGAAACTTAAATCAATCCCACTGAAATCACAAGGTAAGGCTGCCCACTCTCTCCGTATCTCTTCAACATAGTACTTGAAGTCCTAGCTAGAGCAATAAGACAAAGGAGATCAAGGGGATACAAATCGGAAAGGAAGAAGTAAAAGTATCACTTTTTGCAGATCATATGAAAGTATACATGAGCGACCCCAAAAATTCAACTAGAGAACTCGTTCAGCTGATAAACATCTTCAGCAAAGTGGCTGGATACAAACTTAACTCAAAAAAATCAGTAGCCCTCCTGTATACCAAAGACAAAAGGGCCAAGAAAGAAATTAGGGAAACAACACCCTTCACAATAGCCACTAATAACAGAAAGTACCTTGGGGTGACTTTAACGAACCAAGTGAAAGATTGTATGAAAAAAAAACTTCCAGTCTCTGAAGAAAGAGATTGAAGACAATATCAGAAGATGGAAAGATCTCCCATGCTCATGGATCGGTAGGCTTAACATAATGAAAATCGCCATCCTGCTAAAAGCAATCTACAGATTCAATGCATTTCCCAACAAAATACCAACACGATTCTTTACAGACTTTGAGAGAACAATTCTCAACTTCATATGAAAACCAAAAACAACAACAACAACAACAACAACAAAAAAACAGAATTGGCAAGATGATCCTGTACAACAGCATATCGTCTGGAGGTATTTCCATCCTTGATCTCAAGCTGCAATACAGAGCAATAGTAATAGTAATAAAAACTGCATGGTACTGACATAGAAACAGAATGGTGGATCAATGGAATCGAATAGAAGACCCAGAAATAAACCCACACACCTACGGGTACTTGATTTTTGACAAAGAAGCCAAAACCATACAATGGAAAAAAGACAGCATCTTCAACAAATGGTGCTGGTCTAACTGGATGTCTACATGTAGAAAAAAGCAAATGGATACATATTTATCATCCTGCACAAAACTAAAGTCCAAGTGGATCAAAGACCCCAACATAAAACTAGACACACTAAATCGGTTAGAAGGAAAAGTGGGGAAGAGCCTAAAACTCATTGGCACAGGAGACTACTTCCTGATCAGAACACCAACACCACAGGCTCTAAGATCAACAATCAATAAATGGGAGCTCATGAAACTGAAAAGCTTCTGTAAAGCAAAGGATACTTTCGTCTGAACAAAATGAATGCCTACAGACTGGGAAAGGATCTTCACCAACTCTATATCTGACACAGGGCTAATATCCAGAATATATAAAGAACTCAAAAAGTCAAAAAGCAACAAATCAAGTAATCCAATTAAAAAATGGGGTAAAGAGCTAAATAGAGCATTCTCAATTGAGGAATACCGGATTACAGAGAAACACTTAAAGAAATGCTCAACATCCTTAGTCATCAGGGAAATGCAAATCAAACAACCCTGAGATTTCACCTTACACCCATCAGAATGGCTAAGATCTAAAACACAAGTGACTATACATGCTGGAGAGGATGTGGAGAAAGGGGAACCCTCCTCCACTGCTGGTGGGAATGTAAGCTTGTACAACCACTCTGGAAATCAGTCTGGTGCTTTCTCAGACAATTAGGAATAGCGCTCCCTCAAGATCCAGCTATACCACTCCTAGGCATGTATCCAAAATTCGCTCAAGTATACAACAAGGACATTTGCTCAACCATGTTCATAGCAGCTTTATTTGTAATAGCCAGAACCTGGAAACAACCCAGATGTCCCTGTATCTGAATGGATACAGAAACTGTGGTACATTTACACAATGGAATACTACTCAGCAATTAAAAACAAGGAAATCATGAAATGTGCACGAAAATGGTAGGATCTAGAAAAGATCATACTGAGTAAGGTATGCCAGAAGCACAAAGACACAAATGGTATATACTCACTAATAAGTGGATATTACACATATAACACAAGATAAACATACTAAAATCTGTACAGCCAAAGAAGCTAAGCAAGAAGGAGAACCCTGGGTAAGATGCTCAATCCTCATTCAGAAAGGCAAATGGGATGGACATTGGAAGAGGGAGAAAACAGGAAGCAGGACAGGAGCCTACCACAGAGATCCTCTGAAAGACTGACTCTACCCAGCAGGGCATCAAAGCAGATGCTGAGACTCATAACCAAACTTTGGGCAGAGTGCAGGGAATCACATGAAAGAAGGGGGAGACAGAAAGACCCAGAGAGGACAGGAGCTCCACAAAGGGGAGCAAAAGAACCAAAAAATCTGGGCCTAGGAGTCTTTTCTGAGACTGATACTCCAACCAAGGACCATTCATAGATATAACCTAGAACCCCTACTCAGATGTATTCCATGGCAGCTCAGTATCCAAGTGGGTTCCCTGGCAAGGGGAACAGGGACTGTCTCTTACATGATCTCAGTGGCTGTTTCTTTGATTGCCTCCCCCTGAGGGGAGAGCAGTGTTGCCAGGCCACATACACTAGGGTCAGATGGAAGGGGAGGAGGATGTCCCCTATCAGTGGACTTGGAGAGGGGCATGGGAGGAGATGAGAGAGGGAGGGTAGAATTGGGAGGGAATGAGGGAGGAGGCTACAGCTGAGATAAAAAGTGAATAAATTGTAATTAATATAAAAAATAAAAATTAAGGGTTGAGCTGAGGGCACATGGATCTGTACTGATTGGTGCTTTTAAAAGGTCTCTAGCTCCTCTATGGGAGGTGGAGGGCAACAAGCCGATGCCAACAGACCATTGGGATATGTGCTGCAGTCATCCAGATGTGAGATGGGGAGGGCTTGGGCAGGAGTAACAGCCATAGAAACATTCAGAGATGAACTAATTGGAGACATCTCTTGGAGGTAGCAAGTGTTCAGACTTAATGATCAGCTGGATGAGGGGCTGATGTGTGTCTGTGGTGGCACACATCACAAAGACAAAAAGACCTAAAGGACCTGTGGAAAATCTCTTTAACAAGCTCACTTGCACACCCTGCTCTTTTCTGAAGGGGAATGGAGGAGGAGCAGATCTTGGGGAGAGGGGAGGTGGAGGGCAACTCAAAGGAGTGGAGGGAGGGGGAAAGGCTGGGTGTATTGAATGAGAGAATAATTAAAGAAAAAAAGGATCAAAAGGAATGATTGCACAAGGATATAAGTATATGAGACTTCACTTGGAATCCACGGGTCTGTCTCTTCATTTGGGAAAACCTAAAGGACTTAGGAGAAAGCCCAGAGTTGCAACCCAGGAAACAGGCACTGCGATGCTAAGCAACTTCCTGTGTAGGCTGCAGACTTTAGGGCAGGGTAGAGGAATATAGTAACAGTTCACCACAGGAAAGAGATTTTGTAACTTTTAAGAGATGTTTTTGAATAGTTTTATTTGTTTCTAATTGGTTGATTTCAGCCCTGAGTTTGATAAAACAGGGTCAGATGAAAGGGGAGGAGATTCTCTCCAATCACTGGACTTAGAAAGGGGCAGGGAGGAGATGAGGGAGGGAGAGTGAGGTTGGGAGGGAATGAGGGAGTGGGATACAGAGTTAATAAAATGTAACTAATAATAAAAAATAAAAAAAAATAAATCAAGAAAAAAAGAGATGTTTTTGTGAGAACCCAGTTACTTATCTTGAAATTGTAATTGTAATGTAAGGAGACATACACTGTCAACTTCCTTAATGCATTTATCTGTTTGTAGGGACTGCAAAGTTTGATAGCATTTGCTACAGTACTAACTCAAAACAGAAAAATCAAGGGAATAAACCTGAACCGGCCTATACTGTATGGAGAACAGGTCTGTATTCAGAGTGATCAATGTCCATGATAAGACGAAGGTCCTACTGGAGTTTATAGTGCATGGATACACTGCAGTCTTAGAAATGTCCTAATTATATGTAACTGCAGCTTGTAAGTTAAAAGTATTAAAGGGCTGGGCATGGTGGCACATGCCTGTAATCCCAGATTTGGAAGCAGAGGCAGTGGATCTCTGTGAGTTCAAGGTCAGCCTTATCTACAAATCAAGTCCAGGACAGCCAAGTCTACACTGAGAAACCCTGTCTCAAAACAAACAAAAAAACTAGAAAAGTATTAAAAATTATAATTAGGTTTCTTCTTGGCGATTTCCATGCATTTAGCTGTTGTTACTTATGCAGCAAGTTTGTGAAACTCAGGTTCTGTGTAAACCTAGTCATTGAAAGTCTGTATGCTAAAAGTTTCATAAGCCATGATATAAGCCCAATGTCAGCTGTTTTATCATTTGCCATATTGGTATGGCTGAACATTACATCTTCGCATACATAGCAGTTTGGCAAGTTTGAACTTGATGCCTTCTATAGATTAAAGTTTTTGTTGGGGGCAGATAAAAATGTGGTTGCTTTTTTCACAGCTTTTTGTATGGGATTCTTCTCCTTAAAGAAATTAGAACCTTTACTATGGAACCCACGTGGACACTGAACTGCCATGGGCTACATCTGTGCAGGGTTCTAGGTTATCTCCATGCATGGTACTTGGTTGGAGTATGAGTCTCAGGAAAGACCCCTGTGTTCAAATTTTTTGGTTCTGTTGCTCTCCTTGTGGACCTCCTGTCCTCTCCAGCTCTTACTACTATTTCCCATTTCTTTCATAAGATTCCCTGCATCCATAGTAATGGGAACAGGGACTGCTTCTGACATGAACTGATTGGCCTGCTCTTTGATCACCTACCCCTGAGGGGGGAGCAGCCTTACTAGGCCACAGAGGAAGACAATGCAGTCACTCCTGATGAGATCTGATAGACTAAGATCAGAAGGAAGAAAAAGAAACCCTCCCCTACCAGTAGACTTGGGGAGGGGAGTGTGTGGAGAAAGGGGAGGAGGGAAGGGATTGGGAGGGGAGGAGGGAAGGAACTAGAGGGGGGATACAAAGTAAATAAAGTATAATTTAAAAAAATTCACATCAGATAATAGCAAGGATGGTCTTTGGTATAGAGACAAAGCATCCAAATGTAAGGACTCGAGAAGTACTAAAAAAAAAAAAAAAAAAGAAAAGAAAAGAAAAGAAATTAGAACCTGAGTTGGCAAGATGGCTCAGTGGGTAATAAAGCTTCTACTGCCAAGCCTGATGACCACATGATGGAAGCGTAGAACCAGTTTCTGTATGCTGTCCTTGGATCTCCATATGTAAATTGTGGCATTGTGTGTGCATACACACACCCATCCCCAGAAAAAAAAAAAAAAAATTGAGATTAAGAGTTCATTCTATTACAGGCTTACACAAGAGGAGGAAAAACGGAGAAGAAAGCCAGAGCATCTAGTTCAAACAATGAATTTACAGGTTCACTGTTCAAATGAACCTGGAATTTTCTTCAAGTTCAAAGTACTGTCCATACCGTAAAATAATCTGCCCCACTGTTCCTCCTTCATATAACTGAGAATTAACCACATTTTGAAGTGCTATTTTTCATATTTGGAAATGCATTTTTTCCTGTATAGAACTCTTCTTTTGAACCATACCTACACTTAACCAAAACTTGACATTTTGATCATATTTTTATGTAAAGTAATCTGATATGTCCATCAAATTATCCAGGATCCTCAAGTAGACATACATTAAAAACAACATTAAATGTGGCCAGAGAGATGACCCTGTGGTTAAGAGCACTGGCTACTTGCCCGGAGGACCCAGATTTTGTTCCAGCACCCACACGGCTGCTCATAATCATGTGTAACTCTGGTTCTAGGGACATATATACACATAAAATACAGGAGTCTAAATATTTTTTTAAAGATGAACAAAACTATGTGATTTGTTCACAAAATGTGTTACAGGGACTTCTTACAAAATTGCTGTGGCCTACTTAAGCCTTCATTTTGATAAAAATTTAAGACTTTGGTATTCAAATTATCATGAAGGGAAAATGTATGTGTACATGCATACCTTTTGCCTAGAAGCAGCTAGACTGTAAAATTTAAAAACAAGAAGCAAAACATATTTGCGAACTAGAAATCACTATAAAAGGGAGGGAGTCAGATAAAGCAGAGCTGAGGGTTACAAAATAGCCTCCAGAGTGAGAAATGTCTGTGTCTTAAGCTATCAGGATAATCAGTGACAAACACAGGACACACTGAGGGAGCAGAGGTTTAGACAAACAAGATGTAACAAATAGCTCTGCTGGTTTCCTTTTAAAATATTATTGTCATTGTAAACCAAATTATCCACCTTTTTATTTTTTATATTAATTACAGTTTATTTAATTTGTATCCCAGCTATAGCCCCTCTCTCATTCCCTCCCAATCTCACCATCCCTCATCTCCTCTCTGCTCCTCTCCAAGTCCACTGATAAGGGAGGTCCTCCTTCCCTTCCATCTGACCCTAGCCTAGCGGGTCTCATCAGGATTGGCTGCATTGTATTCCTCTGTGGCCTGGCAATGCTGCTCTCCCCCCAGGGGGAGGCAATCAAAGAGATAGCCACTGAGATCATGTCAGAGACAGTCCTTGTTCCCCTTGCCAGGGAACCCACTTGGATACTGAGCTGCCATGGGCTACATCTGAGTAGGGGTTCTAGGTTATATCCATGAATGGTCTTTGGTTGGAGTATCAGTCTCAGAAAAGACTCCTAGGCCCAGATTTTTTGGTTCTTTTGCTCCCCTTTATGGAGCTCCTGTCCTCTCTGGGTCTTTCTGTCTCCCCCTTCTTTCATGTGATTCCCTGCACTCTGCCCAAAGTTTGGTTATGAGTCTCAGCATCTGCTTTGATGCCCTGCTGGGTAGAGTCAGTCTTTCAGAGGATCTCTGTGGTAGGCTCCTGTCCTGCTTCCTGTTTTCTCCCTCTTCCAATGTCCATCCCATTTGCCTTTCTGAATGAGGATTGAGCATCTTACCCAGGGTTCTCCTTCTTGCTTAGCTTCTTTGGCTGTACAGATTTTAGTATGTTTATCTTGTGTTATATGTGTAATATCCACTTATTAGTGAGTATATACCATTTGTGTCTTTGTGCTTCTGGCATACCTTACTCAGTATGATCTTTTCTAGATCCTACCATTTTCGTGCACATTTCATGATTTCCTTGTTTTTAATTGCTGAGTAGTATTCCATTGTGTAAATGTACCACAGTTTCTGTATCCATTCAGATACAGGGACATCTGGGTTGTTTCCAGGTTCTGGCTATTACAAATAAAGCTGCTATGAACATGGTTGAGCAAATGTCCTTGTTGTATACTTGAGCGAATTTTGGATACATGCCTAGGAGTGGTATAGCTGGATCTTGAGGGAGCGCTATTCCTAATTGTCTGAGAAAGCACCAGACTGATTTCCAGAGTGGTTGTACAAGCTTACATTCCCACCAGCAGTGGAGGAGGGTTCCCCTTTCTCCACATCCTCTCCAGCATGTATAGTCACTTGTGTTTTAGATCTTAGCCATTCTGATGGGTGTAAGGTGAAATCTCAGGGTTGTTTGATTTGCATTTCCCTGATGACTAAGGATGTTGAGCATTTCTTTAAGTGTTTCTCTGTAATCCGGTATTCCTCAATTGAGAATGCTCTATTTAGCTCTTTACCCCATTTTTTAATTGGATTACTTGATTTGTTGCTTTTTGACTTTTTGAGTTCTTTATCCAGAATATAGAAAGAACTCAAGAAGTATAGAAGCACCTTCTTTTTTAATTCACTTTGTATCTGCTTTCTAAGTAGATAAATATTCATTTGGAACTACACATAGCGATCGGTACAGTCGCTAAGTTATTAGTATAGGCTACATGGTGAGACCTGGCCTACTTCCTTGTGCTACATACGCACACACACACATACACACACACAATACACACAATGATATGATTTTGGGTAGTAACAGTGTTTTTTTTTTTTAGATGCCATATGAAATATGGACGACAGTTTTTTTTGTTTGTGGGGTCCCTGTGTGTCTGAAGTGTTTGCATGTGTATGTGATGAGTGTGTATGCCTATGAAGGTGCATGCAGAGGCCAGAGCAGGAAATCAGAGCTCTTCTTAATTATTTTCTGCATTATTGCATTCAGACAAGGATTTTCACCGAACATAAAGTTCACTGTTGGTGTTAAGCTAAGTGGACATGAGCTCCCAGGATCTGCCTGTCTTTTCCAGCAACAATGAGGTTCCAGGAATATGTGGCTATGACTGGCTCCTATATGGACAATGGGAATTTGAACTCAGGTACTCACTACTGAGTGAGCCATATCTCCAGCCCTAATCTAGGAGTCTTAATATAATATTTCTAACAAGGTAATTTTAGGCCAAATGTGGTGACACTAGCCTGCTGGAGGCTGTGGCAACAGAGACAAAGTTTGGGCTACATAATGAGACCCTGTACCAAGAAACAAAATATTCACCTAACTTTATTTTCCTAATATCTAAAAATGGACATGTCATACTTCATAATCAGTAACAAGATTTTATCTATTTTTAGGAAGAGTCTACAGTCCACATAGGCCAAATGTTGAAACAAAATCATGTCCTTATTGAACTACATTTATGTAAACACGATATGAAAAACTTTGGTATACAACAACTATGCAATGCACTGTATCTGAACTGTAGCCTACGCTACCTTGATGTCAGCTGGTAAGTGACAATGCCGAGATTAACTCTTAAGGACAGTTTACAAAAAAGTTCACAGTACGTAAGACACATCTGTTAGATATTCTTTTTGATAATGGAAGTTAGAACTTGTTGATCAAGTTTTATTATAAGGGTTAGGATTTCTTAGGTTAGCTTATACCGTAATATATCTGCAATAACTTTACTGCTAGCCCGATGGGAGAACTATTTCATGGTGAATTTTCTTTCTTGGATGTTGTGCAAATGAAAAGTGAAAGCTTACTATATGTTTTGAAGTACCTTTTGAATGTCAGAATAATATCTTGTGTTTTAAAAATATTGCTAAATGTGCTTCCTTCCCCAGCAATAAAATAACTCGTGATGGAATGGTGTATTTGGCTGATGTTCTGAAACGCAACACTACTCTGGAAGTAATAGATCTTTCTTTTAACAGAATAGAAAACACAGGCGCAAACTACCTCAGTGAAACTCTAACTTCCCACAACAGGAGTCTTAAAGCGTTAGTATGGTTTTATTATTTAACCAAAGCAAAAAGTTCTAAGTAGTATCTTTTAAAAAATTGGGGTAAATCTAATAGGATAATTGTGTACTCAAATTCATGACAAAATCTTTATTTCTCATTTTATTTATGGATATGTGTTTGCTTGCTTGTTTGTACATGCACTGAATGCATGCTCACAGAAGCCAGAAGAGGGAATCAGATCTCCTGGTACTGGAGTTAGAGATGGTTGTGAGCTACCTGAGTGGGTGCTGGGACCAGAACCGGGTCCTCTGCAAAGACATTTTCTTAGCTGCTGAGCCATCTTTCCAGACCCTTATTTATTCCAAATTCTAAAATTGATAACCACTTAACATGATTACTTATGTTTGTAATCTACTCAAACACTTACCAAATAGGGGTTGGAGAGATGGTTCAGTGGTTATGAGCACTGGCTGCTCTTCCAGAGGTTGTGAGTTCAATTCCCAGCACTCAAATGGTGGCTTACACCATCTACAATGGGATCCAATGCCCTTTTCTAGAGTACATCCATACATGCAGACAAAGCACCCAAATATATAAGTAAATCTTTTTGAGAGTTTCTCTGTATAACCCTGAATGTCCTGGAAAACACTCTGTAGACCAGGCTGGCCTCAAACTCAGAGATCACCTGCCTCTACCTCCCAAGTGCTGGATCAAAGTCATGTACCACCACTGCCTGGCTGCATAAATAAATCTTAAAATAAAATATAAGGAAAAAGCAAAAAAGGCATCATTTCAAAATGTAGGTACCTTTTCTAGATATATTCTGGGGTTGGAGAGATGACTCAGAGGTTAAAAGCACTGGCTGTTCTTCCAAAGGTCCTGAGTTCAATTCCCAGTAACCACATGGTGGCTCATAACCATCTATAGTGAGATCTGCTGCCCTCTTCTGGCATGCAGGCAGAGTACTGTACAAATAAATAAATCTATATAAAAAAAGAATACAGGTTCCTTGGATTAAAGAACATACACAGTTACCAATTTAAACACTGTAATAAAATAGATTTAATAAACACTGATGCTCATTTATATATTTGTTATGGGACTTCAGATTGCCATTATCTTTTTTCCTGCAGATTATCTGTAGTCAGCAACAAGATAGAGGGAGAAGGGCTCGTTGCACTTGCACGATCAATGAAAACAAACTCTGTTTTAACTAGGATCTACATTTGGGGAAACAAATTCAATGAGGCTACGTGTGTGGTAAGTGCTTTCAACTCAGGCCTTTGTTGGGCTCTTCTCAGATACCTGTAAGTTCCTTCTATAAATGATTTCAAAGAATGGTGTCACACTATACTTTGGGTGATTTTTAACTTGAACCCTAAAAAGTAGCTGTTAGGAAAGATATTAGTAGCCATACACAAGTATTAAGGATCACTGCATCACCCATTTTTTTTTCAATTCCTCCAAATTAAAAAAAAAAAAAATTGATTTGCTGTAGAAAAGTTCTTAATGTGTCTTGAAATATCCCCATATCTCTGGGATGAAGCCTACTTGATCATGGTGGATGATCCTTTTGATGTGTTCTTGAATTTAATTTCCAAGTATTTTACTGAGAATTTTTTCATCTATCGATAAAGGGTATTGATCTGTAACTGTCTTTGTTGAGTCTTTATGTGGTTTAGGTATTAGGGTAACTGTGTCCTCATTAAAAGAATTAAGCAATGGTCCTTCTAATTTATGGAATGGTTTGGGTGTTGACTTTCATTCTTCTTTGAAATTCTGGTAGAATTCTGTGCTAAACCCATCTGGTCCTAGGCATTTTTGGGTTAGAAGACTTTGTTTTAAACGGATTTTTTTAAAATGTATTTTATGTATATGGTTGTTTTTGTCTGCATGTACATATGCCAGAAGAGGGCATTGGATACTAAAGGACTACAGTTACAGATGGTTGTAACCTGCCATGTGGACGTTGGGAATTGAACTCAGGACCTCTAGAAGAGTAACCAGTACTCTTAACTGCTGAACCATCTGTCTAGGTCCCGCTTAGGAAGGCCTTTAATTACTGCTTATATTTTACTATAGGCTATAGATCTGATTAAATTACCTATCTGATCTTGATTTAATTTTGGTATGTGGTATATATCAAGAATTTATCTTCTTTTAAATTTTCCAATTTGGTGCAGCACAGATTTTTAAAGTATGTTTTTATGATTCTCTGGATTTCCTCAGTGTCTGTTGTTCCCTTTTCATCTCTAATTTTATTAATTTGGATAAGGGTTTGTCAATCTTATGTTCTTAAAGAGCCAACTCTGTTTCACTGAGTCTCTGTATTGGTTGTTGTTTTTATTTTATTGGCAGTTTGAGTATTTCCTGCCATCTAGTCCTTCTGAATGTTATTTCTTTTTTTGTGTGTGCCATTAAATTACAAACAGGAGGTCTCTCCAATTTTTTAATATAGGCATTTAGTGTTATGAACTTGCCTCTTCGAACTGTTTTCATTGTGTCTCCTAGTTTTGGGTATGTTGTGTTTTCATTTTCATTCAATTACAAATTTTTTTAATTTCCTTTTTGACTTCTGTCTTGACCTACTTTTCATTTGTAGCATGTTGTTCAATTTCTGCTGTTAATATTTAGCTTTAATCTCTGGTGATCAGATAGGACGCACGGTGTTATTTCAATTTTTATTTCTGTTGAGACCTGCTTTGTGCCAAGTATGTGGTCAATTCTGGAGAAAGTTCCATGAGCTGCTGAGAATCATACTACTTTACAGACAGAAAGCATAGTGACAAAAAGCTTTTCATTTGAAAAAGAGAGGAGAAAAAAAAAAAAAGCATAAGGTTTGTGAAAGGACTAAAAATAAAATATGTAGTGCCCTAAAAATTACCCATAGTTTTCAGAAAAACACCCAGGTCCTTTAGGATCCCACATAGCACAGGCTGTATGCAGACTCTGGAACTCAGGACACTGGAGAACTACAACAGCCAGCAAGCCAAAACTTGGAAATCTTTTCATGTCAAAATTTCTGCTTTTTTTTTCTTCTACAATGGCAACTTTATTGACCAAGCAGCTCACAGTGTATATTATGCCCTTAACCCATCCGCTAAGAAGCCATAGGGATAGCCATATGGATACAACAAAGAAAATTCTAAATAAGTAAATAAATAAATAAAAAGCTCACAATCTAATCATATGGAAAAATTTTAAACTAAAGTTTCATATTGACTTCAGAGGATTCATCAACTGAATTCCAGATGGAACTGCTTATTTTTATTTCTTTATTTTGAGATGTAAGTCCTACTGATCAGATTTGACAGAGGCAGGAATATAGCCCACCTGGTCTTGAACCCGAGTGTCCTCTTGCCTCAGCCTCTGCAGTGCTGAGAATTACTGGCATATGCCAACACACAGGGCTCTCCACTCTTTTAAGAGTACTTGAAAAATCTGACCATGGGTCACAGCACTGGTGTTATATGGAATGAACTCAGAGATTCACACACACACAAAACTTATATATGGAAAACCTATATGCCTTATAGGTTAAAACTTAGAAATCAGTTTTATAATGTTATACTTTATGTATAATTAAATAAAGTTTACTTATACTAACTGGAATAATACTAAAATTCAGCAATGTCATTAAAAATATTTTATTTTAACCTACAAAATTATAACTAAATTTAATATTATTTGTATAACCACTCTAAACTGAATAAGTATATTCCTAATTACACATTTTTTCTAAAACTTCTAGGCATATTCAGATTTGATAAGGAGTGGCCGGCTATTGTCAAATAATACAGATGTGGAGCCGTATACGGTGGATCAGCGTGTCTACCTCGCAGAGGTCTCCAATGGCCTTAAGCGGCATTACTATTGGACACCGACTTACAGAGACTCTTATAAAGAATCATCCTCTGCAGGCTATGCCCTTGTTCCTGTTGGCAAGCATCTATAAGAAACAAACTTGAAAACAGGTTTCTCTTATCATTTTTAGAGTAGTCTACTTTTTCTTTTATAAATTAGAGCAAGTTATTTTTATCAAATTTGTAAAACTTTGTGTAGTTGCCCACTGTTGAGGAAAAAAAACCAAACTGATTCTTAATATAGAGACTAAAATATCAACCATGAAGAAACCACGGAACTATAGTAATTCTTTTTATAATAAAAAACAAATAACAAACACAAAAAAACAGAGACAGTAAAATAATAAGGAAAGGTCACTACAGACATTTAACCAAAAGGTTATGGCAGAAATGATGCAGCTGGAAAATTCTCTGTGGATTTTAAGAGACTTCAAAGCTCAGAATTTCAAAAAGTATTCCATGTAGACTTTTAGGCATTACTTACAAGTGTTAACAATTTCACAAAAACAAGAAAATAAAGCTTCTTTGCACAGACAATGACTATTACATATCCTTTCTGTGCCTTGCTCTTATCCATCCAATATTAATGCAATTCACTCATGTTATTTAGTGTAGCTGTAGTCCATTTTCCATGGCCTTGAAGAATTGTCCCACCATATGCTTGGTAAGAATCTATAGGAATCTGGAAAGAGACAGCCTTCCAGGATTAGACATTCAAATATCCCTTACCAATATAGTTTGCTTGCTGTGTTCTCATTCTACTCCTATGTGCTACAGCAGGGCCAGAAGTTCATATTATTCTTCCAAGGGAGATGAAGAAGATGGCAGAAGGGACAGCAAGTAAGCTTGCCTGAGACTTCACTGGAACGTATGTGATCATCCTGCATTTGGCCCTACAGTGGGCTGCTACCACCTGTGTCTCCATGAAGACTCATATCCATGCGTGACTGAAGTGAAGGTAGTTCTGCAGACAACTACTAGTTCTGACAAGGGTAGGAAAATTTGATGACACACTTTTACTACTCAGAGGCCAGCAGAATGCAGAGACCCATTTATTCTGATGCAATTACGTCATTTAGGCCCCTTCATAATTTGGACACCATCTGAGAAATAAAAGGTAGACAGCATTCTTCCAAAAGATGACAGTAAGCTAAGAAGCTATTTTTCACTAGACTTACCGTTAAATAAGGACATGAGGAGATGTATAAGTTCTGTAGGAGAACTCCACTTCCTCTGTACATCTTAATTGTATAAATTCACAGCAAATTATATGACTTCTACTTCCCTTTTAGCAATTGACTTTTAATATCCTGCTTAAATATAATTGATTATAATCATGGATCATATTATACTAATAATGCTTCAACTCTGAAAGCAAAAAAAAAAAATCAGTGACATACTTTTAAAATATCTGATAATAAAGATGAAATAGCAATGGCTGAGAAATGCTTAAAGAAATTCTCAACATCCTTAGTCATCAGGGAAATGCAAATTGAAACTACTTTTAAGAGACTTCATCTTATAGCAGTCAGAATATGCAAGATCAATAAAACAAATGACAGCTCATCCTGGTGAGGATGTGGGATAGGGGAACACTTCTCATTGCTGATGGAAATGCAAACTTTTACAGCTCCTAGGAAATCAATGTGGTGGTTCCTCAGAAAGCAGGGGATACATGTCAAGATCTGGCTATACTACTGTAGGTTTATGCCAAGATCTGGCATATAGCTAAAGGACTACATCTTACTACAGAGATATCTGCTCAACCATGTTCATTGCTGCTCTATTCATAATAGGCAAAATTAGAAAGAGCCTAGATGTTCATCAGTGGATGAATGGACAATGAAAATATGGTACATTTAAAAAAATTATTTATTTTTTATTAATTATAGTTTATTCACTTTGTTTCCCAGCTGTAGCCCCTCCCTCATTCCCTCCCAATCTCACCCTCCTTCTTCTTCTCCTATGCCCCTCCTCTATTTCACCACTGATAGGGGAGGTCTTCCTTCCCTTCCCTCTAACCCTAGCCTATCAGGTCTCCTCAGAACTGGCTGCAATGTCTTCCTCTGTGGCCTGGCAAGGCTGCTCCCCACTCAGGGGGAGGTGATCAAAGAGTCAGCCACTGAGTTCATGTCAGAGACAGTCCCTGTTCCCATTACTAGGGAACCCACTTGGACACTGAACTGCCATGGGCTACATCTGAGCAGGGGTTCTAGGTTATCTCCATGTATCGTCCTTGTTTGGAGTATTAGTCTCAGGGAAGACTCCCATGCCCAGATTTTTTTGGTTCTGTTTCTCTCCTGTGCAATTCCTGTCCCTTCCAGGTCTTTCTATCTCCCCCTCCTTTCATAAGATTACCTGCACTCTGCTCAAAGTTTGGCTCTGAGTCTCACCATCTGCTTTGATACCCTGCTGGGTACAGTCTTTCAAAGGCTCTCTGTGGTAGGCTGCTGTCCTGTTCCTTGTCCTCTCCCTCATCCGATGTCCATCCCATTTGCCATTCTAAATGAAGATTGATCACCTTACCCAGGGTCCTCCTTCTTGCTTAGCTTCTTTAGCTGTACAGATTTTAGTATGTTTATCCTATATTATATGGCTAATATCTACTTCTGAGTGAGTATATACTATGTGTGTCTTTCTGCTTCTGGGTTACCTCACTCAAGATGATCTTCTCTAGTTCCCACCATTTGCCTGCAAATTTCATGATTTCCTTGTTTTTAATTGCTGAGTAGTATTCCATTGTGTAAATGTACCACAATTTCTGTATCCATTCCTCAACTGAGGGACATCTGGTTGTTTCCAGGTTCTGGCTATTACAAATAAAGCTGCTATGAACATTGCTGAGCATGTCCTTGTTGTATACCTGAGCATATTTTGGATATATGCCCAGGAGTGGTATAGCTGGATCTTGAGGTAGTACTATTCCTAATTGTCTGAGCAAAAGTTAAACAGCAACAAATCAAGTAATTAAATTAAAATGGGGTATAGAGCTAAACAGAGAATTCTCAATAGAGGAATATTGAATGGCAGAGAAACACTTAAAGAAATGCTCAACATCCTTAGCTATCAGGGAAATGCAAATTAAAATGACCCTGAGATTTCACCTTACACCATCAGAGTTGCTAAGACCAAAAACTCAAGTGAGAACACATGCTGGAGAGGATGTGGAGAAAGGGGAACCCTCCTCCATTGCTGGTGGGAATGTAAACTTGTATAACCACTTTGAAAATACGATATATTTATCCAACAGACTATTATTCAGCTGTTAAACAAAATTAGGAAATTCTTAGGTAAATATATGGAGCTAGAAAAAAAAATTCCTGAGATAACTCAGACTTCCAAAAGACAAATATGGTATGTTTTATCTTATATGTTACAATTGCTTTTCTTGCTCGTCAACTTGATTATATGTAGAATTAACTAAAGCTCAAGCAGCTGGGCACATCCATAAAGGGTTTTTCCTGACTGGATCATTTGAAGTCAGAAGACCCCCTTAACTCTGGGTCATACCTCTTGGTTATATAAAGGATGTGGAAGAGAAAGCCTTTGCTTTTTTCCTGCCTGCCTTCATTCTTGCTGGCAATTTCATTCCTTTGCTGGTTAGAGCCTAATTTTTCAGAATTCTGAGATAACCATTATTGAGCTAGGCAAACCACAGCTTATAAGCCACTCAAATAATCACTCCATCACTTGTTTTTCTAGAGGACCCTGACACATATGTGGATGTTAGCTTTAAAGCCTTTGATACATATGCTACAACCCACAGAACCAGAGGTTAGGTACCTAGTAAGGGACGAGTGGGGTGGGGGCGAGGAACTCCCAAGGAAAAAGGAATTGAATATATTAAGAGGTGGGGGGAACACAACTGGAGTAGAAAGGCTAGATGGGAAGGGGTGAGGAAGAGAGGAGTAAGGAAGGGAGTATGGGGAGGAACAACCAACACTAAGAGCCATTTGGGAACCCTACTCTAGAAATAGGTACATATATGAAATAAATCTAAATGCAGTCACCCAATCGGGGAAAAAATGCACCACCAAGTGAAACTTCAGTGCTGGGAATGAACTACATATAATTCAGTTGTTGGCCAAAGGGCCCTATGGAAACACCCAGAATAATTCAAGCTATTGCCAAGACTATTGATTGCTCGCCACAAACTGATGGTAGGCCTTTTTGCTGGAGACAACACGTCTATCTCATGGAACACAAAGAAGCCTAGCTGGTATCTAGCTAAAGGCTTTCTCCCTATTGACTAGTGTTCATGGTACTACACAGTACACTACTTGAGGAGAAAGGCAACCACACCCAGTCACAATCCCTTTGATCTATACCAGTGATCTGCCTACAAGGTATGATGGTGGCACAAACATGCTGGGGAGTAACCAACCACTCTCTGACTGGATTTAAGGCAGGTGTTCTTAACTTGCAGGTAGTGAGCCATTTGGGGGTCGAAAGACCCTTTCACAGGGTTCACTTAAGATCACCGAAAAACACAGATAATTCAAAACAGTAGCAAAATTACAGTTATGAAAATAATTTTATGATTGTGCAATTGTATTAAAGGGTCTCAGCATTGGAAAAGTTGTAAACAACTACTTGGTGGCCAAGAACTTGAGACTAGATAGGCCATGGACCTAGGGAAAGTAAGCCAAATATTATGGTTCTGCTAAAGAAACATAGTAACAAGATTACTACTATTTCTGCAACCCCCGCCCCAATTATCACTGTATCGTATATCACACAGCCATCTCAGAGAAGCTTCTTCTCACAATAGTTGGGAAGTAACAAAGAGACCCACAACTAGACAATATGAAGACAGACTTTGGAGCACACAGTCCTATACAGGCTGTCTTCACCAAACCCTCTTCTCAAGACTCAGGCAGCTATGTGGAAGAAGAGGTGGAAAGATTCTAAAAGCCCGAGGGGATAGATGACTCTTAAAGAAGTGTCCTCCAGATACAATAGGACTGATGGACATAAGAACCCAGAGACTAGGTAGCACACACAAAGCCACATAAGTTAAAGTCAGACATGGTCCAGGGAAGTAGACATGGGCTTCTACCCCTAACCAAGAAGGTATCTGCTACTGTCATCCATTTGTATATGGAAAATAGTTTCTCCAAGAGTATCACTTGGGTATGTTAGCCAGACTGAAGGATAGGCCTCATGCCCAGTAGTAGACAGTCAACACAAAAAGAACTCAATGGGATTTTTGTAGACTGTCTCAAAATGCTTTGTTTGGGTTATTTTCTTAGTGGTCTTTTTCTGTGTATTTTGGTTTCAGTTTGTATGTGTGAGAGTTTTTTGTTTTTTTAAAGAGAGGGAGAAAGAAAGGGCCTGGAGTTGGGTACAGGTAGGGAGGTGTGGAGGATCTGGGAGGAACTGGGACAGGAAGAGCATGATCATAATAGAATGTATGGGGGAAAAAAGAAAACCTCAACAATGCTGACCTTGTTTAGCCTCCATTCTCTCATTTTCATACTGTTCTATGAAACTGTTTTACTGTGTCCTGTTGTTTGAGACACGATTTGTTGCTTAAAACAGCTTTCTCCAGTACTCTTGACTTTATTCACTGACTTCAAGCCAATTCTGAAGGACCTCTATATTTACATATCTTACTTAACATGGCTGCATTTTCCAGCTCAGCTTCTTGAGAATCTGACCAGCTGTTTGCCTAAGGATTGATTCTCTGGTAGGTCAGCTGAGTCCACTAGTATGAAATCATGTTACAAACATGGATGTCTAATCTATGTCCTTAAATCAACTATGGTACCTTGTGACATCCCGGGCTATAAAATGTGGCCTAGCTAAGTCACCCTGCCCAAGTACTATTTCAAGTAAGTCAGTATGGATGCAGGGTTAGACATTTCTGTCTGTTACTTCTCTCTCTCTCTCTGCCTCTGCCTCCCTGAGTCTGGGATTATAGGCCTGCACCTGGCTTGTTACTTCCTTCTCGGTTGATACTTTCTGCATTCTGCCCAGCTTTTCAGTCAGCTATGTGTGAATTCCATCATTCATTTTATTTGCCTATCCAGGTGAACAATGACCCTTTCTTGAATGCATAACTTTCTTTTCTTAACTTCCTGGACTATACTGCTCAGCATTTCAGCTCAGTTTACTGCTACTAATCTTAGCTTTCTTGCTTAACTATACACTGAATGGAGTTATTTATGTACATTTTTTGGAAGGTTACTATGTTTATATGATAAATCGTTAAATACAACAAAGCTTTCATCAATAAGTCAGGGTTGAAGAGGGCAAAAGAACAGACTACACCATGGTCTCAAGACATTAACACAGAGTGTGGTGCGTAGGTATAATCCCAGGACAGAGGAGTTGAGGCAGGAAGATTACTGTGAATTCCAGGCTAATCTGGCTATTTAATAAATTCAATCTCAATACAGTGATACATAGTAAAACCTTGTCTCAAGACTAAAAAAACAAAGAAATCAAAATTCCAATAACTCAACTTAATTGTTATTCAAAACAGTGAGTGAAAATGCAGACTTAATCTTTTTATTTAGTGGTATTTCTAGCCAAAAAATAGACTAAAAATCTCCAGGTAAAAGATAAAAAATTATATTCAAGAACTTCATTTTAAATGCTTCTCAAAGGCATAGCACCAAGAAATGCTTAGGATTAGGATGACAGTTCCCAATGTTTGGTACATGCCGAAATCAACTGTAGGGCTTTTCTATAAACCTCTGCCCATTCTGCAACTCCTCCCACCCCATCACCATCTGACTCAGTAGATAAAATTGAAGTGGGCATGTATGTCATTAACTTTAAACTCCACTCTGATAGGAGTAAAGGCACTATATAACTATTGGCCTGGCATATTTTAAAAATTAGTGTATATAATTAACTACCTTCTTTAACTACTCTGATATTTGCCATTTTTGTAGGATTAAAACATACAGAAATGATAAACTACTTTTGCAATGAACACAGAACCTTCTTGAAAAAGCTTTCTTTTTCTTGTCTACTGAAATGATCCTAAGGAATTGAACATGAATAATATTTAACAGTAAAACTGATTTAATATATAACCTACAATTCCTTTTTTAAAAAGTTTAAAAGGTTACACTAAAATAAGATACAAATACAAAACAAAATTAGAAGATATATTCTAAAATATTCAGCATTTTAAAGAAAGACTTTGTCCTTCTGTAATAAACAATTAAGAATCTTTCTGAAAACAATGCATCATAGGAAAATAGTTAAAGAACTTAACTCAATGACTTCTTGTGTGAGACTGATTACCAGATACCTCTGAAGTATGTACACATTAAAATAAGTAACAGTGTAGTATTAAAAGATTATTAGAAGAATGACAAGGACACTCTGTAAGCGTTCTTCACATATAATTCTGGAAGAGCAAATGACGACTAAACCCCTATCAACTTAAAATAATTTTAGATATGCAGATTACACAAATTTAAAAAATAACCTTAACTATTCCATATTCCATTTACATGAAAAACACTGAAAATAACAAGTTGGGAGCTTTCAAATGCCAATTACCAAGTTAGGTGTTGCATGTCTGGATAATGAGGGAGGAAGACCTTGAGTGTAAAGCCACTTTAGCTTACACAGGAGTCCTAAGCCAGTCTGGGCTATGCAATGAGACCACCTCAAAATTTAAAGATAAATAAATGACAAAAAAAAAAAAAAAAAAAAAAGGACTATCTTTACATTTAAGGAAACTGGACAATTTTTTTTTTACCTCATATAGCTAAGACCTCATTATAACAGCTCTTAGAATTTTTTGCCTTAACTTTCCAGAATGTTGCGATTACAAGTATGTGCTACCATACCCAGTTAACTACAACACTTAAAAAATGTTCATTATATGCTTGGATTAATGAAGCTGTGAATTAAACACAACTTCTCCACTATGGCAAAGTTGTTAAAAAGGGTTGAGTCGTAATTTTCCTTAGATTTGTTACATTCCAGTATGTTTTTATTGATCTTAAACCAGAATAGATTAGTTAAACATTTTATACCTACAACATTTATTCAAACTCAGTATGTTCATTTAACATACACACTGATTTTTTTTAGCTAACTTAGAAAATAAGTTCATTATACAAAGGTGGAATTAATACTCTCTCCAGTTAAGTCAGTTTTAATGGTGGTAATTTACTGGGAAAATGCTGTGTGCTCTAAGAAATGGTGAAGACATCTCCAGTCTATAAGAATTAACTGATTTTATTATGTCTTCTCAAACATGAAAAATGATTGAAGAATTCAGTATCAATAAATACATCAAATTTATTTCAGTGTAGTTTAAATCATGAAAACAAGTAAGACATAACTAATTCATGGCAGAAAATAGAAATACTCAGCACAATTTTCATCAGTGCTATGGAAACTGACTCTCTGAAGCTGATAACTTAAAACGCAAAGTAAAATAAATGACGGTGCAGGGGAACAGTGAGATGGGAAGAGGAGCAGCAAGCACCAAGGACGGGCGACACTGAGCTCTCCACACCCATCTGGGATGGAAAGGACAACTATAAAGCTACAGCCAACAGTCAAAGTTGCAGTTTAATTCATAAAATTTAAAAACCCATTCTTATAGAAAACTCAAATATAAAATGGTAAACAAACTGATAATCCAAAAGTGTAGCTTACAACTGAAGTTGGGCTATTAATTCTCTTTGTGTGTATGTGTGTTGCCTCAGGCATGCTACTCAAGTTTCTTGATTTTTCTATGTAATATATCAAATTTAGAAGCCAAGTGATTTCTAGTATGTATTTTATATCTAAAAATTTTTTAAAATATTTATTTTAAAAAGTGCATAACTGATACAAGATAGGCTTATCAAAAATTTTCAAAACCTGTTATATAGTCACTTCCAATAATCTACAAATCTAATAAAATATAAAATGAATCAAATCCCAAAACTGTCTTTTGACCACTTAAAAACACCAAATATCTATTTAAAAAAATATAGTCTTAACTCAAAACAAAAATTGATCTGACTACTGGTTTCCTTCAGAATACTGAATTCATTCTAAATGAACAAAAATTTACATACATTTTTCTGGGTTTTAAGAGAAATACTTCTTTTGGCTTCACTAGAAAAGTTACCTCTAAAGGAATATATTAATAAATAGCACAATTCTTCCTTAATATCTACATTTTCATAGACATAAATATGAAATTTAATCCCCCCAACGTTTACATACTGGTCCACAAGGTTTACAAACAGAAATGCTTTGAAGTTGATATTACTGTAGATTTTGCTTAAATGGTGAGGAGAGAACAACAAAAAACTCCACAGGTCAGATTCTACCTTAAGAACAAATAAGTCTAAAATGCAAAACAAAAATGGAATTAAGGCAGCTTTAACAGTGTGTAAAACTTACCTACCCAAAACAGTGCTAGCACAGTGGAAGTCGCTCCTTGAGAGGCTGACTGTTTACAAAATAGCAAACAATCCAAACAAGCACTGACAGATGCAGTATCAGGTGCCTTTACTTCCGTGAGTAAGAAACAATGGTCAAATGAATGGGGACTAATATGAATATGCACCTTACCAGAGATGTTAATGTTTACTGCCAGGGATGTCTTAGCAATTTCATGTCCTCAAAGTCAATATAACTGTTGTAAAAAAATCAACTGTGGTTCTGAATATCCATTCACAGTTGACCTCAGCAGTGTATCTGACGGAGGAGACTGACTGTCTGTGACAGGCAGGAGCATATGGTGGTCCTCAGTTCCAAGTGGGAGTGCTAAGGGTAGAGTCATATCAAAAGGCTTCACATCTAGCGTTTCTGACAAAGGACTTCTCTGTAGGGAATCGTGTTCACTTACAGCATGGTCATCTGTACTGCAATCTGGGGCTTTATCTGTACCTGAAATGGAAGCCAGAAAGTACACTGCCTTTAACAAGGCAAAAAAAAACCAAACAACTGTCTGAGGTCAACTTATAGGTCCTAGAAATTACACTCAGCCTCCACATCCATGTGCACGCTGTTTCTCTCACATCAATGTGCAGTGATACTACGCTGGGGATGTCTGGGCTTCAAGAACAGGGTCAAGCACAAATACCATTATGTAAACATGTTTAATCATTCTAAACCCGGGTGAACTTATTCTCATCTACCCTATTACATATTTACCAAACTTCACATTCCTCCCTGTACCACCCGTTCCTCTCTCTCTTAGTTTAACACTCTACTCAGTCATGCCTCGAATCCTTAACTAGGCCATAAATTCCTTGAGGGTAAATGCTAACTTAAACTTCTATAATTCCTTCTCAGTGCAGAAAGGCAACCAAAAAAATCTTTGTACACTGATTTTTTTCCCCCCTGAGGCAGGGTTTTTCTGTTTAGCCTTGGCTGTCCTGGACTCACTTTGTAGATCAGGCTGGCCTCAAACTCACAGTGATGTACCTGCCTCCCACGTGCTGGGATTACAGGCGTGCACCACTAGGCCTGGCCACTGACTGTTTTAATGAGGAGTCCACAGTACTCTGCTGGTCTCAAGTCTGCAGTGCGCCTCTCGTCATACATCTCCAGGGGTGAGAAAGTCTGCTCAGCTAGGGAAATAACCACACTGCCTAAAGATGCACCTTTGCCTTCACTTTACTACTGGCTCTAACATGTTGCTGCCACCCCAAAATGCTGACATTTCTGCAGCCTCATCAGAGAGCTGACAGTATATAATCTGCTTACATTAAGCTGCAATTCTCTGTGTTCTGCAGTTTAACAGGCCAAGAAATAACCTGTGCTGTCTTGTCTTAGTGACTCATCAGAATGTCCTCTGCTTGCAATGAGCCTGTCCTGCCCAGCTTCATGCTCTCAATGTTTCTCTCTTCAATTTCTGTAAAAATGAGTCTGCTCTTTCCTGACAGCCCTCCTATTTGAGATACTGTCATTATGTAGTGCAAGTTGGCTTTGAACTTATAACCATTCCGCATCGGGAGCACTGAGACTGTAGGTTACCTTAAGCCCATTCTAACACTTCAGGAGAACCTCTTCTTTAGCACTTTGGTATTTACAATGTCCTACAACTTAGATCTCTGATGGTACATCCGAGTTATAAGCTCTCAGAGAGCCAGGGCTATATGCTGTTCAACTACATAAGCCCTACAATTGTAACCACAGGTATTAAATGGACTGCTGAGTAGACTCACTGCAGGTTTCAGATGTTTCTACCTTAATCCTTGAAATAAAATATATATAATATGTATATATTATATATTGGGTGCTAAATATTGTACCTAGGGCCTCATGCATGCTAGGTAAGCATTTTTCATCTGCTTATTATCTTCACACGCGTGATACTTTTCATCTTGGCAGAATGTCATGATAAGTACAGTACATCAAGGATCTGTTTTAAGCAATAGGCTAAATACTTGCAATCTGGCTTCCTATTACTGACAAAACATTTTTGAGCTACAAGGGTCCTATTTCCATCTTCAAGATAGCTCTTTTCTTCCTAACTATTGTAGTCACACTGAATCACCTAGACTGCATTATGGAAAATAATGATATAGCTTGCTTATAAATTCTTTCATTTTTAAAAACCCTCACAGGTCATGGTTTTTGGTTTTGATTGGTTTTGGTTTTGAGTCAGGGCCTGCCTATGTAGCTCACCTTGAAGCATAAATTTTCCTTCCTCTGTTTCCTAAGTTATAGAATTACAAGTGTGTGGCACGTGCTACCATGCTTTGTGGCAAGTCAGATTTTTAAGGGAGGAAATATTTTATTATTATTATTACTTTATCTGTATGAGTATTTTGCCTGCATGTGTGTATGGGGTCTATGGGCCAGTAGACCCTGGACACACTGGAACTAGATCCGCTGGAACTAGAATTACAGACAGTTGTGAACTGACATGTGGGTACTGGGACTCTAACCAGGTCCTCTGAAAGAACAGCCTGTACTCTTAAATGCTGATCCATCACTTCAGCTCCCAATTATCTTTAAATTATTTTATTTTCTTATAAAGTTCAATATTTTTAAAAAAGCGGAAAGAGGAATTTTCTGTAAATTAAAATTAGCTACTTTATATGTATATATTTAAGTTTTTACTACTGTTTTGTTTTCTAAAATTACTTCATTTAATTAATTTAATTTGCTTATTTATTTTGTATATGTCTGTATATGTGTATATGTGTATACATACACATATGTATATGTGTATATGTCTGTGTGTACATGTGTGTTAGAGGACAACTATCAGGGAATTATTCTTTCCTGCTACCTGTGGGATCTTGGAATAAAATTTAGGTTATCAGGCTTGAGCACACAAGCCTCTAGTATTTTGTTGGGCATTATTTTGATTTGTTTTTGGAGACAGGGTTTCACTATTTGGCTCAGGCTGGCCTGCAGCTAGATGTCTAGCCAGGCTGGCCTTGAATTCGAGCTCTTTCTGTGTCAGCTTCCAGAGTACTGAGATTATAAGCATGTACTGCCATAGCTGCCTATGTCTACTTTTAAATATCCATCCAGTTTACACTGTTGAAATGTTTATGTCAACATGCTGAAGACAAGCACCAATAAAGCAGCAAGTGTTCACGCACATGCACTTACCAGAATGGACCTTTGTTTTATGCTTCTTTAAATTTTTAATATCTGTATAAGAATTTCCACATAATTCACAGATAAATGGTCGTTCTCCTGAAAAACAAGGTGAGAAATTTAAAAACTGAGTATCTAAAAAATTGCTAGCTGATACAAAACTATGAAATGTTGATGAAAATAAAGCCAAAATTATTTTAATCACATAATTATAACTGTGAGATGAGAAACCCTATACACATAGGTATGCTTTTACTTTAGAAAATATAGCCCAATTTTGGGGTAAATTAAGCATTTTCATTATCTGAAGTTCTCAAAAATAATCTACTCTTTGATTGCCAAGTGCATACTGGATGTCATTCATATGCTAAAACCTGCTTTAGAGCTAGGGAAAAAGTAGAATTCTGATGTTAATTCTCAGATTCCTCACAAATGAGGAAGTTCTCTAAGAAACACTAACAATTTTCTACCTTAATGATTTTCAGATAAATACTGTTAAGGCTGGGGACACAGCTCAGCTAGACTGCACACCTAGCTTCTGTAAAACTTTGTTTGCTCCCAGCACTGTGGGGTCAGGTGATGACTAAATATATTTAATGCATTACCCCAAAAGTGAAGGAACATGAGGACACAGGAGGTGGCAGGATACAGGAGTTTACCAAGCCCCTCTTGTCATTCATATTACTCTGGATAAAAATTATGAAGACGGATTTTGAAGAGAAGTGAACATTATATTTAAAAAGCAGCATTTTCCTTTTAGTTTTTAATAGTCAACATTTTCTTTATATTACATATTAAATGTTATAACAAACATGTTGATAATAAAATCCATTCCTGAAACTTGCACAAAAGAATGCTACTTTATAATTCTGATGGTTCCTTGTTTGATGTATCTACTTAATTTAATGCAACTGTATTTATTTGGAAATGACGGATATCTAACATATTTCTTGGAAAATCTACACAATTCTTAACCAAATTTAAATTATACTTTAAACAACTAAAAAAAAAAAAAAAGAAATGAACAAACAAAAAGCTGATATTTATACATTAAAAACTTGTTACTACTTGTTATGACTAGATACTATAAACTAGATACTCCACAATGGTTTCAAAGCGAAGGTTTACATACAAAGGAATTAAGAGAGAACAAAAAATGATGCGTTCTCCCTAAACACAGACCTGTATGGGATCGAAAGTGTTTGTTGAGCTCTCCTGAGGAAATAAAACTTTTCCCACAAATACCACATATGTATGGTTTTTCACCTAGATGGAAAATAAAAGATAGCGAAGTGGTGTACTATACCAATATAATATTTATCAATTACAAGTGATCTTAAGTAAGTTTTTAAATTTATCATCTATATGGAAGTCTTTCTACATTGTATCTTAGAGGCATTTTCAGTAATTCAAAGTAATGAACTATTATTTTGTTCTATCTATCTAGCTTGATATTTTTCACACACTAAAACACTGTTTCTGCAAATATCTCTTCTCTGCTAGAAGAGATGACCAGGGTAAACAATTTGATTCTTATGTTTGAGAACATGTTAAATTCAAGCCACATTTCAAATCTTACTATCTACTATATTATTCAAGAAGAATAAAAACATCTAAGGAAGATTATAGCCAACAGCCCACCTTACAAGAGACTCTAACCAGTATGCTTTGTTTCAAAAATAATAATTTGCATATGACACATCTGTCTGAGTTGCAGATCTTGGAATGTGTATGCAAAAGAGGGTCCAAGTCACAAATCAGGTTCCTGCCTAACCCATATCCCACTTAACTTCCCTTTCACACCCTTACTCAAAGAAGACAAATTTTCAAAAAAGGCTAGCAATGTTTTCTGTATTCATAAAAACATGCCTCAATTCAAATTATATATTTCCAGAATTATCTTACTTTAATGAGAATAAGCTAATAATAAAAAATTTTCACCTACCTTGCATTATTCTAGAAAATGCTAAGTTTTTAATCTAATTGTTATGTGAAAATCATGTAAAACACCAATGTAGATATCTAAAAAGTCTATAATCTACCTTTTGTAAAGTCCCAATTCCCATTTCTTTTATCTATAGCTTTACTACCAAAGCAGTCTCTCTGTATTAAAACTCTTACCTGTATGTTTCCGAGAATGAGTTATAAGAGAACTGGAGACAGCGAATGCCTTCCCACAGGTGTCGCACACATAGGGCTTTTCTCCAGTATGCCTACGGACATGATAGGTCAGTGTGCTGGCTTGGGCAAATCTCTGCCCACATCTATCACAAACATATGGCTTTTCTCCACTGTGCTTCCTGTTAGCAAATATAAAGTAACACAACAGTAAGTAAAGCAATCTGAAGGTCAATGTATACACAAAGTATTTCTTATATAATTTTCATACACATTTACTGCATCTCAACAGATTAAGACTACTTACTTAGCCAGGTGTGCTGACACACACCTTTAATTTCAGTACTCTGGGAGGCAGAAGCAGGCAAATCTCTGTGAGTTCAAGACCAGCCTGGTCTACAAAATAGTCCAGGACAGCCAAGGCTACACAGAGAAACCCTGTCTTGAAAAAAACAGAAAACAAAACAAAATAAAAACTATTTTTGTCATCACTATATAGTTGTCTTAGGGTCTCTTGCTGTGATAAAGATCATAACCACAAAGCAACCTGGGGAGGACAGAGCTGATTTCACCTAATACGTCCACATCACAACCCATCACTGAGGGGAGTCAGGACAAGAACTTGAAGAACTGAAGCAGAAGTCATGGAGGACTGCTGCTTACTGACTTGCTAGCTGCCCAAGGGTAGCACCAACCACAGTGAGCTAGGACCGTTCACACTACTCATTAAAGAAGACAATGACCTACAGACTTGCCTATAGAAAAGGAGGCCTTTTCTCAACTAAGATTCCCTCTTTCTAGGTTTGTGTAAGTTGACAAAAACCAACCAGCACAATAGTTATGACTGAACCCCACATAAAATCAATTATTTTCCTAGTCCATCTTCCTTGTCAAAAGTTTTTCCTCAAACAACTAGCACCTTCATACCCAGCTGACAGTTGCTTCTTATTTCACGAAGAAAAACTTAATCAGAAGAAAATATGGAGCCAGTGAGTTGACTCAGTAAAAGTGCCTCCTGCCACCTAGTTTGATCACTGGGTTCCCACACTGTGGAAGGAGAAAACCAACTCCCTCAGATTGTCCTCTAGCCTCCACAGGCATGCCATTCATAGTGTAGGTATACACAAACATACACAAAATGAACAAAACCTGGTAGGACAAACATCAAATCCTCTCGCTCCATGGTCAGCACAACATAATTAAGGCTGACTCTGCTTGCTCTGTGAATTCATAGGAAATGCAGTACCCATTAGACTGTAATAATATACTAACTTAAAGGTCAAACAACTCTTTTTTTTTTTTTTTTTACCTTGCATGAATCTTGAGATTGCTAGATGTTGCAAACTGTAAATTGCACACATCACATTTATAGGGTTTTTCCTCACCATGATGCATCCGACTATGGAAGACCAGCTGGCATTTCTGAGCAAATCCTTTATCACACAGTTCACATTTGTATGGCCTTTCCCCTAAAAGAACAGTAACATTTGTATTAGGAAGATATTAGGAACAATCATATTGTATTAGGAAAAAACATCCCATTTTACTTGCTAAAGCCATAAACTCTTAAGGCTTAAGAGTAGCAATAGTACTGTTTTTTTTGTTTGTTTTGTTTTTCAGATATGGTAACTTCTAAGTAACAGAAGCAAATGGGATGTCTTTCTGGACTACTGAGAATACTAGTAGGAAAGAAAGTAATCAGAACACTGAAAGATGATCAGCAAGGAAAATGTAGAACATACAAACCTAAGGTACCAATGGATGCTCATACTTTGCCAGCAGAAACTTACACAATCAGGGGTAAACAGAAAAGGTGAGAAAGAATGACGTTCAAAAACCAGTGAAGTCTCAGAACATGTACTGAGAAGTACTGGTAATATGTGAAAATTTGTCTGAGTTTTAGTATTTGTCTCTGTTAAATGTTTAAAAAAACATACTAGAACCAATCTAGCCCTAATGACACAGCTCTATAATGCTAACTACTCTGGAAGCAGAAGCAGGGGGATTGCAAATTCAAGGCCATCTTGAGCAACTTAATAAAACACTGTCTCAGAATAAAAAAGCCATATGGAGGAAGGAGGGCTATAGCTTAGTAGTAGAATACTTGCACAGCATGCTCAAGGGCCTAGGTTCAACCTCCAGAAGGGGGGTGGGTATAACATACCAAGCTTATGTTTACTATGAGAAAATGGTGTAAGAACCTGATGCACTAAAACTTAAAATGTCAATTATAACAAAGAGCCATTAAATACTTTGTTACAATTACAAATAAAATTTTAGGAGTCTAATACTAAAACCTTTTACAGACGAAAAAAATATGGCAACTTTTTTTTGGTAAGCAATCAGTGTTGTATGCTAACGTCACCTCTGCAGGCTGGAGACACAACTTAGTGTTGTATGCTAATGTCACCTCTGCAGGCTGGAGATACAACTTACAGTACAATTACACTGAGCTGAGGCCCTGGGTTCAATTCCCAGTACCAACCACAACACAAAACACCACCACCACAAAACCATCCCAGCAAGAAAATCAAACAATGTACCTTCCCACCAACCAGTCTTACCTGTGTGAGTTCTTACGTGTGTTTTCAGCTGGTTGCACTGGGTAAATGCCTTTCCACACAAGTGGCAGACATAAGGTTTGACTCCTTTATGTATTCTCATGTGCCTTCTCAGGCTGCTGGCTTCGGAGAACACCTTTCCACATGTGTTACACATTGGCTTGGCCTTGGAGTACCGTGGATCCAGCTCCTCCCCAGCATTCTCTAGCTCATATGGGCTCTTTATACTGGCTATATTAGACATGGAGTGTTCTTTCAGAGCACAATGTGACTGTGATTTTCCATGTTTCCGTTTGACTGTAACAGTTTGCACACTATCTTGTGCTGGAAAAGTATTTTCCACAACTGAGGTCAACTCGAGTTCTGAATTATCACTTCCTCGGACAACTTGTTCAACTACAGGTGAGGACAGCTTACTTGTGTCTAGGAATAACTCAACAGATGCACTCTCTAAACCATCACTCGAGTAATGCACTGCTTTATTCTGTCCTGGTTTCTGGGAATTGAAAGCCTTTTTCTTCTTTTTACTTTGAGATGATTTCTTTGTCAATGCCCGTTGTTTCGGATTTGCCTGAACTAAGTCTGTGGAGACTTCTGATTTCTCCCGAGTGTTATAATCTCGCAGAGTAAGGAGACAGGTCTGTTGATTCAATTCGATGTTTCCAGTAATACTAGATATTTCTGTAGAAGAGGGACTAGCAATAAAAGCAAAATCTTCCATCTTTATTTTACATTTAGTTACTACCTCTTCTACTTTGAGATAGTCAGCGGCCTGATGAATTTCTTTAACATTCCAACTGTAAGGAAACAAGGCTAAATGATAATATTCTAATCAAAAGAAAACCTGAAACAGCTATACATGTACTTGACTATCTCTTAAAGATCTAATGAAGCAGAATGCTGGAAAAATTTAAACTAAGTAACAAATTTATAAAATGTAATTCAGGAAGAATGGTTGAGCAAAATCTCCAATTTTATAGATACTGAAAAGTTAAAAAGAATGCCTACTTATAGATGTTGATAGGCCATTATGAAGTAACAAAATGTTATATAAAAGACACTTGAATTTAAAAATGATTGTTGGGTGGTCAGGAAGCTGGCTCAGGATTAGCTGAGCAAACCTAAGACCCAAGGAAGCCACGTTCTGGGATCTCAACACCCTACAGCAAGATGGGAGGCAGACACAGGTCAGCTAGCCAAGAGAACGCCAAAACAAGACCCTGCCTCAACAAGGTAAAGAGAAAGGTGAGTCCCCCACATTGTTCTCTGACATCCACATGTATCTGTGGTACACATATGTGCATCTGTGCACATGGGCGCGCACATGCATACACACACACACAATTTGTTTTATTTCTTTTGAGACAGGGTCTATGTAGTTTTGACTAACCTGAAACTATGTAGACCAGGCTGGCCTCAAACTTATAGGGTTCACCTGCCTCTGCCTCCTGTGCTGGGATTAAAGGTACCACATCTTGCTATTTTTTTTTTTTTTTTTTAATGTTGTTGGCAATATGCTGCTTTCTCCCATTTCCTCTGAGGCTTCTTTAGATGCCAATCAACTTTTCTGGACTGGCAACAGGTAGAGTTCAATAAAAACTGTTTCCCAATTTTTCCTTCTGCCCTATGAGGTACTTTTAACTATGCTTCTCAAACTTACTGTGAATATGAATCATGGAGGGGTCTGGTTAATGAGGACTGAAATTCAGCCACCTATGATGGTGCCAGAGAATCTGCAACTGTAATGCACTCTCTGCTATGTCAACATAGCTGGCCCGTGGATGACAGCTGGAAGGGACAGGTTTTACAATGTGCTAACCTCTCTCTGCATGGAGGCACAAATAAAGGGGCTCCCAGTATGTACAAATTAAGTTTTTTGTTTGTTTGTTTCCACAAGAAAAAGAAACCAGACAGATGCCAGGTGGCTGGTGTCTACAATCTTAGCACTCTGGGGACTGTTATTTGAGGCCATCCTCAGCAACAGAGTGAATCTCTGGTCAGTCTAAGCTATAGAATGAGATCCTTTAAACAACAACAACAACAACAACAAAAACTAAAAAAGAAAAAGTCTACCAAAACTCCACTATTCTGTAGTTACTATTTACATATTCTACATTCTTCAACCAGAAGCACTCAATCAAACCGTTCAATTAATCAATTATTTACCAAATTTAAATAACTGTAGGTGATTAATTTATCTTTGCTCATTATTCCAGTACAATTCCAAAAAATGAATACTTCCTTTACAGAAAAATCAAGAGGCATTTTGATTCTAGCTTGCGTAAGAAGTATAGTTCCCTAATATGCAACAAGATACAAGGGAAGGATCTTAATTGTGAACGTGCAAACATCTGTTAAGAGGTCTGGAAAAGAATATGTAAGACAATATTAATAATGCTTATCAGTAGGTGGCAGAATTTCATATTTGGTTTTTTCCATTCTAATTTTTCTCTGTGGCGCACTGAGGAGGCAGAGGCAGGCAGATCTCTGTGAGTTTGAGGCCAGCCTGTGTTCAAAGTGAGTCCAGGACAGCCAGGGCTATTACACAGAGGGGCAGCAATAAGTGTCTTTTGACATAGTATGTGTGTGTGGACACATGTGCAAATGAACACGCAATGCATGTGTATTTGTGTGTGGAAGGTGCAGGTGACTCTGGATGTCTTCCTCTGTGACTCTTCACACCTTATTATATGAGCCTGGACCTCTCACTGAATTTGAAGCTCACAGATTCTGCTAGGCTGCCTGGCTGGCTAATGAGCTCCAGGAAACCACCTTGGCAGCACTGGAGTAACAAAAATGCCTTTATATAGATGCTGGGGATCCAAAATCAGGTGCTCAGGCTTACACAGCAGGCACTTGATCAATGAAGGCATCTCCAGAGGCCAGCAGTTAAGAGCCTTAGGAGAAGCACAGTAATGCCTCTGGCTTGATTTAAACTTTGGGTAGGTTAGCAACAGTGACAGAGTCATGGTTATTCATATTTCCAAGAAGTTACTTTCCAGACCCATGAGCAGGAAGTCCTACCTGCTGCTATGTAATGTTAGAAATGAAAGGCAAGAGGACTTGAGCCCGGAGGTGGTTCTTTCAACACTCTACCCCAAATACCTTATAAGAAGCAAGGGACAAAGAGTGAGTGTGCGAGGAGTCTGAGGAACACAAAGACCAAAAGTCACGGTCAGGCTGGCCTCAAACTCACCTGCCTCTGCCTCCACGGGTGCTGGTAGTGGTGGGGTACAGGCATGGGCCACTACACTCAGCTGAGCCGTTTGTATTTCATATAGAATTCTTAATTTAAATGTGGTTTTTTTGTGCTTATCAAACACCTTTTCATTCTAAACAGATCTGCTGGAGCTACATTATATATATATATACATACATACATAAACATAAATAAATATAATACATATTGTGTGTATCAACACTGAGAACGAGTGTGTCGAGTAAATGGAAAAAAAATGAATCCATTTTAGCTCTAAAAACTGACCTTTTTTTCTTAGAACTTTTTATAGTAGTCAATAAAAATTGAACAGTATGAGCTTAACTTTTGCATAAAATACTGGATGTTAAGCTAACTCTTATAACTGAATAAAAACGTGTACTTTACCTGTCGAGATTTAAAGTTCCTGTATATATAAACTCCAACAGTTTCTGAAATCCGTCAGCCTTCACCTGACTCTGATCAAGAAAAACATTGTTCTCAGAAGTGCTTCTGTAGATCGCACCGAAGTACTCACTAAAGGAGGCCAGCACATTCCTATGCGCCTTGAACTGGAATTCTCCAATCACTATGGTACAATCACAAAGAAATCCTGCTTCCCGTTGTTTATTCAGCCTCTCTAAAAGGTGCTCACAGTGGTGTGAATACTGCATTTTGATATCAGAATGGAATTGTACCCTTGATCTGAAAGACGAAAAGAAACAGTGAATCAATAACCACAAGCTTTCATCAAACATTCATCCAAGCAGAGGTAAAGGAGGGTGGAGAAGGGACAGAAGAGTAAACACGAAGAAGAGAGCTCTTAATTTGCTCCAACCCCGCAAAGCCTCATCAAACACACGTCTTTCTTTGTTTTAGTGCACTAGAACATTAATGCCATAAATGACGGTGAACAAAACCAATGTCATGAGTTATGAAAAGGGCCTAAAAATTCTAAGTTTTTACAGTAGACCCTTCAAACTTTCAAGCTCTGGTAGGCATATTTACCTGAAGGTGCTCAAACAAACAAACTAAGAAATGACTCTTTGAGACAGCGGGGTTAAGGACACGGTACGAGTTGTTTGAATTGCTCTTGGATCCCTGAAACCTGTAGGCTTAGACCGTGCAGTGCCCAGCGCCAGGCAAGTGCAAGCGGGCGGGAACGCCCCCGACCAGACACCGAGCTGTCAAAGGTTCAGTCACTCCCCGGAGGAGGACACACCCCTCGCCTGTCCGCTGTGGGCCTGGCAGCGGCGGAGGGTGACAGCCCCAGGCAGTCCTCCTCGGCCTCCGCCGCCCTGCCCTCCCAGTGCGGGTTCCCACACCGTCCTTGGCCGCGAAGCGCGCTCGCTCTCCGAGGCGCCAGGCCTCGCCAGAACCCCGGATCCCAGGACGCGAGGACGACAAGCCAGGCAGAGGGCGGCACTCACCGGTAGCCGCCCAAGAGAAACAGTTTCTTCACTCTCTCTCCGCCATCTTGGGAGGACGTCACCGCGACGCTCCGCCCCCCTCTTCTTGCTCCGCGGGAGCGTCACGTCCCGACGTGCGGGCCGGTGCGGACGCCGGCGATAGGACGTCAGAGTGCAGGGCCGGCGAGCTGGCTCTCAGACTGCCCGGCATGCCCGAGCCGCCGCAACACACCTCAGCGCTCGTCCACATCCTGCGCCAGCCGCTCACCTTGCCAGCCCGCAGCTGTCAGATGCTGGTCCGAGACCCGGCTCGAGTGCACGGCACGTCTCTCCGGGAACCGCGCTGCGCGCTGCATGCTGGGAGTTGTAGTTCTTTTCCTCTCTCCATTAGCGCTCCTCCAGTGGAGATGACTGCGTTGTGCACCCTGGCTCTCGGCCGTGGCGGATGGGAGGGATATGCTTTAGTCGAGGCCAATGACTGCTTCCTCTCTTGCATACCCGAAAGCTCTTGGGACCCCCAGAGTTCTGTGTGAGCCAGCCCACCGTAGCAAATCTTCCAGGATGCCCTTACCCTGGTGACAGACGGCTGAGTTGCACATAAGCAAAGCAAACCAGCAGAGCACAGTGGGCATGCGCAACACGAGAGGAAGGTGGGCTTTGTACCGGAAAAGGTTTTCCTGCGTCCGAACGAGAAGTTTTAAGCACAGTTATTTACCTCGGGTTCAGATTTTATGCAGTAAAGAGAGACGCTACACTATACTAAAATGCCAGAAAATTTTGATATGTTTGTTCAGAGTCTTTCTTAGAACCTGCGGACGTCATAAATCTTAAAAAACACAACTTAAATGTGTGTTGTTAAAAGTTGTGTTTCTAGACCTGAACGGGGTTTACCTGTGACTTTATTTAAACAGTCTCAAAACCTTTGACACTTTTTCTCCACAGGACTCTTTTTGCCTCAAAACACCGCTGTGAAGAATTCGTGAATGAAGCCACAGTCGTGTTTCTAAGAAACACGTTTATATTTCTGAGTGTACATTCGTTTTTAATTTCACCTTTCGGTTTGTCGAACCCCTTTCGATAATGTGTCAGTTCAGAAATATTTAATGAAGTTGGCCTACAGATTATGAACAAAACAGCCTGGCGTGGAAGGGAGAGTGGGTTCTCGTGGGGGAGAACTGCTACCGTGCGGAAATGCTCCAGAGGCGATAGAGCTAGCGCGAATGCAAGGCAAGCCTTGTAGGATCAGTAGCTACCTGTCTCCTCAGCCCTTTTTTGTTTGGCGTTCTCTTCTGGCTATAGGGGCGTTTGTTTTCAACATTAAAGAAGTTGAATTAAAAAAAAATCGTTTCTGTTTTGTTTTGAGTGTATTTCTTTAGCTGGCAAAGTCCCCACTTGAGATTTCTCCTCAAGGTCTTGCCTTTCTTTTGAAAAGTAAACTCAAGCTATTTACTTTTAAGAAAAAAAAAAAAAAAAACAGAAAGCAGTAACCTGTTTCCGCCCGGTTTCGAACCGGGGACCTTTCGCGTGTTAGGCGAACGTGATAACCACTACACTACGGAAACCCGGTTAGAGGTAGTGCCTCAAAGGTTCTTGATATGGGATGTTCTCATCTGCGGGTCCCTATTTCCTTACGATCCATGCCTTTTCGATGGGAAAGGGAGTGAAAAAAGACGCCCAGTTAATTGAACAGTGCCGGAACTACTCCAAAAGTCTGAACGTGTTTGCAAGTTTCCCGCCATGTACACCGCGAGGGCCGGACGCCGGACGCTCCTGTTTCTTTCCCATCGTTTCTCAGTTCGGGGCAGGTTAGGCTTTCCTCCGGCTGGGGAATCGCAGCGCAAGGTGGCCGGGGTCCCAGCACCCGCGAAAAGGCACAGAATCGCGCCTCGGCCGGCTTCTGGTGGGAGGACGGACTTGTAAATGACTTTTTTCCTTTCTGCTTCAGATGCCTACCAAAGGTTGTAATTCGTGTACCTGTTTCAAAGCCCGCAAGGGATGCGCGAAATCAGACACCAAAGCTCTCATTAAAAAAAAAATATATATATTGTCGCTCAGTGTACTTTTATTTTGAGCTGAACTTCATAATTGTCTAAGGAATTTCTTTTACCAGGTGGCAGACGAGGGTAAGTAGGGGAGGGAAAGAGGAAGCAAGGCCAGGGAGGAAGGAAGAGGAGCCGAGCATCCCAGAACCGAGGCCGAGGAGGGGAACTGCGTGGAGTTCGAGGCCAGCCTGTGCTAGCATGCAAAAACTTGTCTAACAGAACCGAAAAGGTTGTGTCCTTTGGTGGACGTTTTTAGAAATTCAGGACAGACCTTACGTTTTTTACCGCACAGTACGCAAGCTCGTTTCACACCCCAGCAGCCCCCAAAGCTGAGCATTTCGGAAGCAAGCCATCCTGCAGCAGTGTTCCCAGGCCCTCCCCAGGTTTCAAGGGCCTCTCCCACTTCCCCACGCGAGTCCGAAGGCTTTGGGATGCTCGGGGTCTTCCTTCCTTCCTTCCTTCCTTCCTTCCTTCCTTCCTTCCTTCCTTCCTTCCTTCCTTCCTTCCTTTCTTCCTTCTCTCTTTCTCTCTTTCTCTCTCTCTCTTCCTTCTTAAATAGCTTTTCAGAGTGTTTGAGAGAGGCCCTTTGTAAAGTGTTAGGTTTGCACGTTTTGCGTGGGGAGACGCGGTTTTCTGTATTAAGGTTGCGAGCTTCCAGGGGCAGCGGTGAGGCTCAGCGCAGGGAGAGGCGGCCGCAGGAGACGCGGCGTGTCCGTCATACGGGCCAGCAGATGGCCGGGTCCTCTGTGACGCGGCGTTCCCCGGCCCCCGGCCCCGCACGGCCCGGGAGGAGCGGGAGGAGCGGTCCCGAGGCCGGGGCCGCAGATTCAGCAGCAGCGGCAGCATGAACCGCTACCAGCCAGCAGTGGTGATCGACAACGGCTCGGGGATGATCAAGGCGGGCCTGGCTGGGACCCGGGAGCCCCAGTTCGTCTACCCGAACATTCTGGGCCGGACCAGCCACAGCACTTCGGTGGACTGCGGCGAGCTGGGTCTGTGTGTGGGCGAAAAGGCACAGGACCGCAGGAGCTTCCTGTCCATCAGGTACCTAGGGATGCTGCAGGCTGGTGGATGAGGAAGAGGGCGGAGTGTCCGGAGCTAAAAAGCCCCTTAAAAGACCAGGGAGAGAAACCCGAGGGCCTCAGCCAGCCACCCCTCAAAAAAACAAAAAAACAAAAAACAAACAAAAAACAAACAAACAAAAAAAAACCCCCTCTGTTCTCTATATGCAAATATATTCAAAACGTACACAGGTGGCCTGTCCGGCTCCACATGCCCGTGTAAGAATGCGACTTAAGGTATAGCTTTTGTCATTTGGCGTGGTCTCTTTAACTGTTTACAACTATACCAGAATGTGGAAATTTTCAACTTTTTGAAGTCACCTATCTCCAAAAGAGGAGGAAAAAATGGCCAAGCAAAATGATTGCAGAAAATGGTAGCTGTTTACTGACAGTTCTTGTCACTGACCAGAGAGCAATAGATGAAAACAAAACAAAAACAAGAGAAAGGGTAAGTATTAAAGGCTTACGTCTAAGATTGGTGCCCTGCACCTTTAATTCTGGCAGAGGCAGGGGAATCTGAATTTCAGGCCAGCTTGTCCACATACTGAAGTATGTACATACGTATGTACGTGTGTGTGTGTGTGGGTATGATTATTTGTTTTTGATACAGGGTATCTCTGTGTAACCCTTGCTTCCCTCTCCCTTGCTCTGTAGACCAGGCTAGCCTCGAACCCAGAGATCCATCTGCCTCTGCCTCCCCAGCCCTGGGATTAAAGATGTGGGCTCCCGAGGCCTATCTATAACTGAGTTCAAAGCTATCCACCAGGCCAACACCGTGAGACTCTTGATTCAAAACAAGAACTATAAAATAATAATAATATTTTTAAGCCAAATCTAAAAGCCACCACTAACAGCAAGCACAAGGCTTATGTATTTTCTTGTTCTCCCTGCAGCTATCCAGTAGACCGGGGTCTCATCTCTTCCTGGGGAGACATGGAGATCATGTGGAAACATATCTATGACTATAACCTGAACCTGAAGGCCAGTGATGGCCCGGTCTTGGTTACAGAGCCTGCGCTGAACCCAATGACAGACCGGCAACACATCTCGGAAGTGTTTTTTGAAAATCTGGGAGTCCCTGCCTTCTATATATCTGTCCAGGCCGTGCTGGCTCTCTTTGCTGCTGGCTTTACTACTGGCCTGGTGCTGAATTCAGGAGCGGGGATCACTCAGTGCGTGCCCATCTTTGAAGGTTACTGCCTGCCCCACGGTGTAAAGCAGCTAAATGTGGCAGGACTTGACCTCACCACCTACCTCATGAAGCTGTTGAAGGATGATGGTGTCGCGCTGCTGAGAACCGGGGACAGAAAGGTCGTTGCGGAAATTAAGGAGAACGCCTGTTATGTGGCCATGGACTATGAGGAGGAAATGGCCAAGGAACCGAGCCTAGAGAAAACCTACACCCTTCCTGATGGGAAGACTTTCAAACTCCATGAGCCAGTATTTCGCTGCCCAGAGGCCCTCTTCTCTCCATGGCTTGTGAATGTTGACGAACCTGGCATCGACAAGATGTGCTTCAGCAGCATAATGAAGTGTGACACAGATCTCAGGAATTCCTTCTTTTCCAATATCATCCTCTCCGGAGGATCAACCTCTTTTCCTGGTTTGGATAAGCGACTCATTAAGGATGTGGCAAAGCTGGCACCTGCCAATACCCCTGTGCAAGTTACATCTCCCCCGGAGCGGAAAATATCAGTGTGGATGGGAGGGTCTATTCTTGCATCCTTGTCTGCCTTCCAAGACATGTGGATCACGGCTGCAGAATTCGAAGAAGTTGGGCCCAATATAGTACACCAAAGATGCTTCTGAAATGCAGACAAAATGAGAAGTAAAATGTGTTGAGTGTACACAGCAAAACACTTTGGATATTCTGATTCTGGGAGAACAACAACAACAACAAAAAAACATTTCTGTTATTGGGGTGGCCACTTTCCTTTTAAAAATGTTTTGGTAGCTGTGGGGACTGAGTTTCACTCATGCTAAGTGCTCTGCCACTGAGCTATATTTCCAGCTCTCTTTTTTACTTTGTTTTCAGACAGAATCTCCTGCTAAATTGCCTAGGTTGTACTTAGACTTGTAATCCAGCTAGCTGGGAATACAGCCTTGTAACTTTGGGCCTGGCTCTCTTGAATGATTATGACAGGGCAGGAAACAATGTAATCCTGTGTTGTATGAGATAATTTACAGTACAGAAACTGCAGAAAAACAGCCAAGGCTACACAAAAGAAAACCTGTCTCAAACAACAATAAAGTCTTTCTTTCTTTCTTTCTTTCTTTCTTTCTTTCTTTCTTTCTTTCTTTCTTTCTTTCTTTCTTCTTTCTTTCTTCCTTTCTTTTTTCCTGGAGACAGGGTTACTTTGTATAGCCTTAGCTATCTTGGACTCACTTTGTAGACGAGATTGGACTTGAACTCACATCATCAACCTGCCTCTGCCTCCCTGAGTGCTGGGATCACTGGTGTGCCAAGGTCAGAAAGTTCTTCTCTAGTCTAACTTGAGCTCATTTCTAGACTTAGGGATTTTCTGAGACCTAACAAGTGTTACTTGTCCATAAAAACAAGTCAAATGTGTTTAGAGGAAGCATTATTCCTGACTTTTCCCTTGGAAAGGGAGCAATGTACAGCGCTTTATTTATTTATTTACTTATTTATTTACTTATTTATTTATTTATTTATTCATTCATTCATTCATGCATGCATGCATTTATTTATTTATTTATCTATTCATCTATTTATTTATTTATTTACTTATTTACTTATTTATTTATTTATTTTTGATGACTATCTTGGTATGGTAGTCCTTGCTGGACTAGCATCCTGTAACCCAAACTGCTCTTGAACTTTGTAATTTCTTTCTTGCCTCCACCTCCTGAGTGTTGACATCACAAGTCTACACCACTGACCTAGCTTAAAATATTCTTTGTCAAATGAATAAGATTTTAAGGCTGTTGAGGTTTAAGGAAGAAGATTGCTGTAGGAAGGAGAAATGACTCCATAACTGGCGTCTATCAAGCACAGCGTGATATTAGAACAGGAGGACAGAATGAGCTATTCTGACAATGTGGGGTTGCATAAACATTAGAGAATGAACAAAGCATGTATCCTAGGATGGAGTGGATTGAGGGGTGTGACCAGAAAGGTAAATTAAGGCTAAGAATGGAAAGTACTGTTACAGGGAATCCACCAAAGATGACCACTCAGACACAATTTATGGCCAATTGAAAGTCTTTATTCCAGATTTCTGGGATTACATTGAGGATTCGAGTCCTAAGTGCCCAGAGCGTGGGGTTTTTGAAAGCAAAAAAAAAAAAAAAACATGTCCTGGCATCTCCCTCAGAAGCTGCAGGGGGTAGGTGTAAGCAAGCAATTTAACAGGCTAAGATAAGCTGCTAGCTGGAGGGGGACATTTGCACAAGAAGGCAGATTTAGCAGAAGCTAAGATAAGTTAGCCTGGGCATCTTGACCTTGGGTTCCTAGAACAGAACTGAGTAATTTCCATAGCATTCTTCATCAAGTAGATCGACTTCTCCTTAAATCTGAGATGACCTTGGCAAGAACAAAAGACGGAGCGACGTCTGCGCTGTCTCACCCCACCCCAGTCTTTATAGTTAAATGCTCTCACAGCAGAGGAGAGCAACAAAGATTTAACTGCGGGAGACCAGAGACTTTATTAAGGTGACTGAAGGGTTAATTTGGAGTATAAAATTGGACTGGGAAGGTTCTGGAGAGTCAGCGATCTGTTAGAACGTTATTAGTTCAGGTGTAAAGTAGCCACATTTTTGTACTCAAGACTATAGACAATGGGAATTAAAAGGAAGAGATTACAGAGACTGACAAGACTTGGTGCCTAGTTAGGTAGACATGAAGCGCTGGAAATTAGGCTCTGAGATGACCTGGATAGCTGGGACAATGGTAGAAATATGATGTGTTCAGTCAGTGCAGCGAGCACTAGTACAGTGAGTCAGTCTATTATTCAGGAGGATCTTTAGAGTCCAGATGTTCAGGGCTAACCTGGACAGTGTATTCCCTCAAAGCTTGGGTCCTGGAACCCTGACTAGTGTCATCTAGGGAATGGAGAAAGGATAGACATACAGACAGGGTTACAGAAAAGCTAGGTCAGTAGCTCACTCGGATGGAATGGCACCTCAGCCGACAACTCAGAAGCTCAGCATGTGTACTAGGTATGGCTTAGGGATAAGGGTTATTGAGACTCCATGTAGGAGATCCCTGTAGGTGAGTAGCCTCTGAGTGTAAAAATTCAGGAAGTGTTCACTTGGGCCAGAAGAAGAAATGTTAAACTGAGACTGAGACTGAGGAGAAGAAAAGACCAAGTCCACTATTACCCAATTAAAGCAAGCTATGTTTTGAGGTGCACCCTAAACTGGCCAGCCAGCTGCCTCACCCTAAATTGGGATTTGAGGGAGCAGCCCCTACTGGCCTCTTGGAGTTTTATAGGAGTGATAGGATGCTTTCAGAGGCCAGAGAGCTGGCTGCTATACATTTTTAGAGAGATAAAATGAAAGGGAAGGAACTAGGGTAAAGATAATAAAACATGTTTATGGGGTTGCAAGCAGTTTACATAAGATCTAACACAAGAACTTATTCTTACTTACAAATAGAAACCTTAATTTGCAAGGACTTAACATAAGACAAATAGGAACTTATCCTTATCTGTCTTAACTGCAAACAGAGCCCTTAACCTGCAAGGCATATAGTTCCAAAATATATTAGGTCTCCCATTAATTTGCAAGGTATGTTGTTCCTGTTTTGCTCTCACAGAATGAGCCTGGCCCATATGGGGAAATGGCTTTGCCATCTTTCTCATTGCTGTGTCCCTGTCAATAATACACATTCCTTCAACTTAGCTTTTCCTTCTCCATACAACATACAGAAGAGGTAAAAAATGAAACAAACCCTACCAGTCTAGTAAGAAACAGCATTCAATACTAAATTTTGAGTCTTAGTAGTTTCAGTGTACTTAAACATAAAATGATGAAAGGGTCCAATGCAAACCCATGCTTAGGGAAGACCCGAGGAGGTTTGGCTCTGGGGCTAGGCTTAAAGGATGGCTAAAATTTAGATTTATTAGAGGCTGGGTGTAGTGGCTTACTCAGCCTTGGGTAGTTTCAAGGGAAGAAGAGGCAGGAGGATTGCAGCAAATTCAAAGTCGGTCTGGTCTGTTTAGTGAGTTCCAAGCCAAGCCAGTGCTACATAGGTTGGCTGTAGGAGTGCCTTTCCAATGTATTTAGGTGCTCTAGCAAGCACATCCATGGGTGTCCCAGGGATCTGGAAAGGAGAGGGTTTATTTCAAGACTGAACACTTTTCCCACCGCCGCTGCTCTTTCTCTATTGGTTTTAGCCGATAGCGAGAGCACTGCAAGCAGCCCTTGAGGAGACAGTATCTTCTGATGTGAGTTCTCCCTTCTGCACTTCCTGACCTTGTTCATGGTGGGCAAGAGGACATTCCTTCTAGGTTTTGTCTGTGTGGGCAATTTTCGGTAGTCCTTGGGCTACATTTGGGTCAAGGTTTGTGCTTGAGAAAGGAACTGCAGATCACCATTTAGGACCCCCATTTAGGTTAGACTACGTACCAGCTGTCTGACTTAAGCAAACTGTTTTAAAGCTACAGTTCCTTACTGATAAGGTGAGACTGCTCAAGGTCATTGTGAAGTTCATTTGGGACCAACATATTTAAAGGCACATAAAAAGACAAAATTTGTTTATAGAACAAATTTACGGAGGCAGGCAGTTACAGAGAGCATGCTGAGGTTCTGAGTGGCCTGCTGGTAGCTGCCTTTCCCTTAGAGTGAGCACACCTCTACCCACCCAGCTTTTGTGAATGCCTGTATGTGTCTCTGTCCTTTTTCCATTCCCCTTGGGTTCCAGGACACAAGCCTTGAGGGAGTCAGTAGTATGTTGTCTAGTTGAAATGACACCTACTCTATAGAGTCAAAATGATGACTTTGCACTATCCAGAACATTGTATTGGACTTTGGCTTATCCCTGGTTTATGCAGGGTTTTTATCATTTGTTCATCTGTTGTTTGTTTGTTTTTCGAGACAGGGTTTCTCTGTGCAGCGTTGACTGTCCTGGACTCGAGTTGTAGATCAGGCTGGCCTCGAACTCCCAGCGACTTGCTTGACTGCCTCCCGAGTGCTCGGATAAAAAGCATGAGCCACCAACACCCAGCTTGTTTTTCTTTAACTTGTTTATTTACTTATTAGTAGGACTCTAGTCTTTCCTTCTGCTGTGTGAGTTCCAGAGATGGAACTCAGCTTGCCAGGCTTGGTATGAAGTACCTTTACCACTGAACCCTCACCGGTTCCCTGTTTTTGTCTTCTGAGACAGCTTTCACAAATGTGGTCCGGACCCCACGATGGCTTTTAATCCTACAGCTGTGAGCCTCTGCACCGATTTACGAAGTTCTGTCTTTTGGGCTGTCTTTCTCCATCACCAGAGAGGTGCTCTTAGAAGGGGCTGTGAGTTTTTGCTTTCCATCTCTTTCCCCTTCCATGCTTTCTGTGGTCCTCTCCCAGTAGAAAAATAGGCAACTAATTGATCAGAAGCCCTCCCCGACCTGTAAAGAACTGTGAGGTGTGACAAGAATGTACAAGAAGAGAGTAATTTGGCCTGATAAAACAAAAAAAGAGGATGGCTCCTGCCACAGCCTCCGAAATACTGAATTACAGACTTGTGCCGTCTACCCTTGGGTTTTTTTTTTTTTTTTTTTTTTTCTCACTAAGTAGACCAGGCTCACAGACACTGAACCACCAACCAAAGAGAATGCCTGGGCTGGCCCTAGGCCCCCCACACATATGTAGCAGAGGTGCAGCCTGGTCATCATGTGGTTACCTGCCTTTGGATCCCTTTCCCCTAGTTGGGCTTCCTTGTCTGGCCTCAGCGGGAAGGGATCAGCTTAGTTCTGCTGTGACTTGTGCCCTTTGGGGAGGCCCCTTCTCTGAGGAGAGAGGGCATCAGGAATATGGAGAAATGAGGGTGGGATTGGGAGGGGAGGAGGAAGAGGCCTGGGATCAGGCCCTTAAAACTTATTTAATCGCTCAAATAAATAATTGGGGGGAGGAACAAAACATAAAAACCATGAAGTTTCTTGGAACTGTCCCTTTCAGAAGCCAAGTCTCAGAGATGTTCGCGCGTGAATGGCCGTGCACACAGCAGGAAAATACACTGTTTTGTTTTTTGGCGGGAGACCGCGTGACGCGGAAGAGGGATAAAGGGAGCCGGAGGGAGTGCGCAAGCGCACTAGCCGCGGGCGCCAGCCAATCAGCGCGCGCCGACTCGGGTATTTAAGGGCGCGCCCCGGCGTGGCCCGGCGTCTAACCCTGAGATGTGACTCCCGTGGGCCACGTGCTTTCCGGCTCCCGCGCCCGCTGTTTTCCTCGCTGACTTCCAGCGGGCGGGAAAGTACAGGCCCACGGAGGCTCAACGCGCGCTCCCGAACCACAAAAAACGTCAGCGCCGGCGCCGTGGCCCGGAGCCCTGCGGCGCCGGGCCGCCCAGCCCCGCACCCGCCTGGAGGCCGCGGCCGGCCTGGGGTCTCCGGACCCCGCTGCCGCCGCGAAGAGCTGGGCTCTGTCAGCCGCGGGGCGCCCGGGGCTGGGGCGAGGCCGAGCGAGCGCCGCAGGGACAGGAACGGAGCTGGTTCCCGCCTTCGGTGGCTTCCCTGAGCTGTGGGAAGAGCACCCGGAACCCGGTTCCCACAGCCCCCACCCGCGCTGGGGAGAGGCCCTGCTGCCCAGGGGCCTCCAGAACCTGCGACCCCCAGGGCTGGGGCCAGAATTGCTCAAGCAATTCCCCCAAAGTAGCTTCCTTTCCGAACATTTCATGCCAGGGCGGTGCCTTCACTCCTCTGTACCCTTGTGAGGTGCTAGCCAGGGCACTGGAGAGATGGAGTGGCTTCTGTTGGTAGCTGTATGTACGTGGCAACTCACTCTCCTGAAACAGGCCCCTTGCAGCTTAACATACTTGTTACTTCTTAGAGTTACTGTTCCAAAGACCGGGAAAAAGAATTGGACTGCTAAGGGTTCTGGTTCAGTACGGGGCCAAACAAAAACACCAAACCCCCCCCCCCCCCCCCCCCCCCCCACCAAAAAAAAACCCCCCCCCCCCCCCCCCCCCCATCCCAACCAAACAGAAAATCACACACGCGGACACACATAGGTGGTGTGTGTGTGTGTTCACGAGCGCATGATGTGTGTATAAAATTTGGGGCTGGGGAGATGGTTCCGTGGGTGAAATACTTGCTGTGTGAGTGTGAGGACCTCTAGGCCCCAGAACCCATGCGAGGGACGTGGTTGTGCACCCCTGTGAGCTCAGCATGAGCAGCACAAGTTATTTCAGGGTGGCACAGGTGAGGCTGGGCGCGGTCCTGCGCACATGTCCTCCCAGCACTGGGCGAGCCTGCGGGTGGGTGCTCTTACGGAGGTGGCATATAGAAAGCTTGCAGAACACCGGGTCTGGCATAAGCCGCAAGGATCAACAAAGACACTGCCTTAAGGTAGCCGGTGAGGACAACCACGCTCACAGATACCCAGACATAGGTTGTGCTAGAACTTGACGATAGCCCTAATAACGCTACCTTAGCCTGGAACGGTGATTTCACCTATGTTCCTTGCCCTAACTATAACCTCTTGTTTTTCTAGTCTGGAAGATCTCCAACACAAGGCCATCCGGTCTTGGAAACTCTGTACACTCCTATGATGTTAGACTTACCCAATAAGCTCAAAGATGAGAGAGCCCTTCTTTGTCTAGGCAGCCTAAATGTTGCAGGTGGCACCTGTTTGTGGCTTTTCCCATATAAAAACTAGCTCTGGGGACTGCTCCGGGTCACAGTCTTGGCTCTCGAGTCTGGCTGAGTCTCCAATCGATCCCTTTGGAAAAGGATGTTCAATAAATCCTGTTTGGAGTTGATTCTTGAGTCTGGGTGGTCTGTGGGCTATTGGTGGATGCCAACACATACACATGTATTACACATAAAACAAAAAACAAAAAACAAACAAAAAAAAAAACAAAACAAAAAAAAAACAAAAAACAAAAAAAAACGTTTTTTAGGATTTAAAATCCTGCTTTCCTTTACTGTTCTGTGAAGACGTGTCAGCATTTGTAGAGAAGAGCGCTGGGTGCGTGTGGTTCCGTGTCTCCGGCCTCCTGGCTCGGGCACAAATCCCGAAGTGTGCGCTTCTTCCCCAGGAAGATCCGGGCAGCGTCGGTTTCTGGAGGAAGGTTTCTGGGAAGAAGAGAGTGAAGCGTGGGATCCAGTGTTTCATTTCTCTCCGGAGCATCGGTCTCTGGGCGAGGAAGGATGAAACACCAACAGGATCCACATTGCAGTCACAGGATAACCGGTCTGACTGCAGGTGCGGGAGAAAAGATTTTCTCCACAGCAGAAGGGCTGCATGCAGCTCTTTCAGTTGGACTGCAGGCAGCCACCAAAAGGCTGCAGGACTCAGGGCTCCGACAGCCGCTGGAGCCCGGTTTGGTTCGGGTGGACAGAAGAACACCACGGCCTCGCCCCTGCTAATGAACGCTGTGGTGGGGTGTGAAAGGCGGCCATAGTGAGCCTTCCAGACACAGGGGTCAACAGCAGAAGCTCAAGGCAGCCTGGTGACCTCTAGGGGTGACCAAGGTCAAGTCCAGGGATCCATAGATGAATTCTTCAGGGAGAAGGGGAGCCCTTCTGTCCCCCAGTGTTACAGCTTAGAATAAACAGTCTAAGTAGATGATGTTCACAGGTTTATTTCATGTGAAACGGGGACTTATAAATCTTGGGCAGTGAGTGGGGAGGGGCTTGGAGGATGAGTGCGTTTGATTGGCTGGGGCTAGGATGCTGGCGACGCACTGTTATCATGGGGAGAAATAACAGGTGACAAACTTACATGTCTGGCCACACCTTGGGCTTGTGTCATGTGCTGAGGCAGGCACGGAAACAGGGAGAGAGCTTTGTCCCACGCCTTCTGTTCTTAGGGTGAGATTTTTAAATCTCAAGTTTGAGATCTCTGGGGATTTTACACTGTCTTTGCCCCGTGCTAATGCCCCAGGAAGCATGGCGCACGAGCCCCACAACTTTCCCTTTTTATTTTGTGGAGGAGAGGTGTCCTCGCAGTCACCGTCTCCTGTGTTTGGTGTGGAGCAGGAGCCTGACTGGCGGTGGCCTTAGCAAGACTTCCCATCTGCTCTTTTAGAAATTGGATGCGGCAGGGCGCAAGCATCAAAATAAAACATAGCATCATTAGAGAGCTAACCAGGGTCAGGGGTCAGGGACATAGGGGATTACTGAACCAACTTAATTCCTTAGTGGGTTGACATCTCAAGGGCAGGTAAGTACAGAGTTTTTTTTAGGGTATTAGCAACGGTTTCAATGACATTAGATACATTTACACAAATGAAAGCATTTTCTCAATACTATATAACCCTCAATACTATATAAGACAAAGCATTTTTCTCAACACTATATAAGTGTAGCAGTCTTCAGGTCTAGCTCTCCTGTTTTGGAGCAGGACCCAGCAAGAGAGTTCATCTGTCCCTGGAGGAATTCAAGGCTGTGGATGTCATGGCGTGTTGTGCTGGGCTTCTACTTGCTCAGCAAACACTCCCAACTGAGCTATGTTCCCAATCCTGAGGCTGGGCTTGAGCTTCTCCTCCTCTTGCCTCTGTCTGCTAAGTCCTTTTAACGTCAGTCTCCAACAGGGGCAGAGTTCCTGGACTGCAGATAAAGATGTCTTTTGTTCTTGCTCCATCTAGTGGTACTTTTGAGTCTCCACATTTAGAAAATTCGTGCTGTTGTTGAGCCTTCACAGAAGGATAGCCATAGACTAAGAAAGGCTTTCAATGGAAAAAGGAAAGAGAGAGAGAGAAGAAAGAAAGACGATAGTGGTTTAATTAAAACATTTTAAGTTGTTGTTGTTTGGGATAGTTTTAGGATGTGCCTAGACTTATTTTGCCTTGTGATCTTGCTTCAGCCTTTAGAGTACTGGGTTGTAGGAATGGGCCACTATGGGCAATAATTTAAATTGTGTTGTCCTGTTCCTAGGTTTGAAAACTTCACTTTAATTACAAGAATTCCAGGGGTTTGGGATTTAGCTCAGTGATAGAGCGCTTGCCTAGCAAGTACAAGGCCCTGGGTTCTGTCCTCAGCTATGGGGGAGGGGGGGAGGCAAAATAACAAGAATTCCAAAGAAAAATTACAAACATTTTGGCAAGATTACTACATAATATTGGAATAAGAAAGGACTATTGAATTCACTCAACAGTTAGTATGAAAACTGTAGCTAATAAATAATTATGGCACATGTTACCTGTGTCAGTCAGTGTTCTCTAAAAGAATAGAACTGATAGAATGAGCCTATCTATCTGTCTATCTATCTATCATCTATCTCTATGAAAAGGGGTTTATCAGAATGGCTTACAGGCTGTGGTCCAACAATGCTTGTCTACCAAGGGAAGGTGTAATTACCAGTAGTTGCTGAGTCCACGAGGCTGGACATCTCTGCTGGTCTTCAGTATACATTGGCACCCTGAAGAAGTTGGCTCCAATGCCAGTGAAGGAACGGACTTGTCAGGGACAGTAAGAGTAAGCTTACTCTCTTCCATGGCCTTTATATGGGCTGCCAGCAAGTGTGGTCCAGAATAAAGGAGGGCCATCCCACCTCAAAAGATCTAGATTAAAAGCCGCTCTTCCAACTTCAAATGATTTAATTAAGAAAGAATCCCTCTCGGGTGCTTTAGTTAATTTGATACATAATAGTCAGTTTGGCAACCGAGACTAGCCATCCCATTACCTATTGCTGTATTGTAGATGAAAATAATGCTCAAATGTTACTGTTGTTCTAGAATGTAAACGGCTGCTTGGACGGTTCTAAATGACTTGTTGTAATCTTTGTTTTCGTCTTCTCCTCATTTCAGTAACCTTGCCTTTCAAATTCTACACCAGCTCTCTGTTCACTATGCTGAATTCCAGGCTGTCTTTTTTAGCCTGGGGAAGACAGCAGGCACTAACTTTACCATGATTTTCTGATTCAGAGTAACAACTTCCGTGGATACCTGGCTGAATTCTTGGTTTATTTCCTGTATCTGCCTCCTTCCCCAACTTTCCTTGTGTGTGTGTGTGTGTGTGTGTGTGTGTGTGTGTGTTGATGGAAAGCCCAATATCTTTCACTATTTTATAAACAGTTGACTCTTGTTGTTTGTAGTTCTTGTGCAATATATTCTGTCAACAATGAATAGCATGTAATGAACCATTGTCCCTAGAAGAAATACAGCCTCAGGCTCCTGGGAGCCTCCATCTACATTTTTGTCAATGGATCAATACATTACATGGCAAGCATTTCTGTTTGCTTTAATACACATTGAAACTTTTTAGCACCAAGCATCACATCCTGCAACACCAACTTGTGTCTGAAGAATACTCCTTCCTTGTGCGCAGGAATAAACGTTAGATGACACGAGCTCTGCGTGGGCGTCATCTTAAACAGCAAAACCACTAAGAAAAATGTGTGTGTGTGTATGTGTGGGGGAAGTATGACAATGTGAAAACACTGCTTAACAGGGCACAGAAAGACAGGATTGCTTTGTTTATCCTTAGTTGGCAGTGTATCTGGGCTAATCAAACTTTTTGCCACCCTGCATATGTCTAAATGACTATGAGAGCACCTGGGTTACTGAATTTTGAGGTTACACAAAGTTTCAGTGGTTAGATGTGATACATACCTAAAATCTCAGAAAGCAGGAGGCCGAGGCAAAAGAATTTAAGAGTTCAAAGCCAGCCTGAGCTACATAATAAGACCTGTCTGAAACAGCCTTAGTGGGTAGTTCAGTTACTCTACAAATATTGAGAATTAGCTTTTTGAGTTCCGGGGATTGAAACCAGAGCCCTGTAGATCCTAGGCAGGTACCCTGCCAACCGGAACACCCCAGCCCCTTTTTCTTTTTATTAAGTCCAAGCTAGCAGCCCATGGATAGTGCCGCACGTGTTCATGGTGGGGCTTGCCACCTCATTTAAACTTCTCTTGAAAGGTGCTCACATGGCTACCTGGGTGTGTCTTGTCTCCTAGGTAATTTCAAATACAGTCAAACTGATGATGATAATTATTGCACAGTACAAGTAAAACAAAAACAACAACCAAGCTCCATCACAGTAAACCATGAACTCTAAAAATGTAGTATCTCTTTATATATATATATATATATATATATATATATATATATATATATATATGATTGAAAAGGTTCTTCTCTCATACAATACATCCCCACCATAGTCTGCCCTCCCTCCACTCCTCTTAGCTCCCTGCAAGCTCCCCTCTCCCCTCAACCCACTTCCCCTCCATTTCCCTTCAGAAAAGAGCAGACCTCCAAGAGACAACAATGTGACAAGACAGAACACGATCTAATAAGATAAGGCGAAAGCCCTCATATCCAAGCTGGCCAACAAGAGGAAAAGAATCCCAAGAACAGGCAAGAGCGAGACACACCTGCTCCCGCAGTTTGGAGTCCCACAAGAACGCCAAGCTATCAGCCACAACATGTATGCAGAGGATCTGGTACAGACCCGTGCAGGCCGCCCGACAGGCCACTTCAGTCTCTGTGAGCCCATGTGTTCTCCCTAGAGCCCTCCTTGTTACTTAGCCACTCAGCGTCTGTGCACTGTAGCTTAGGTGTCATATACTTAACAGCTAATGCCCATTTGTAAATGAATATATACCACATTTTTCTTTCTGGGTCTAGGTTACCTCACACAGGATGATTTCCTTCCAGTTGCATCCATTTGCCTGCAAATTTCATGATATCGCTTTTGAAAACAGCTGAGTATTAATCCACTGCATAAGTCACCACATTTTCTTTATCCATTCTTTCATTGAGGGACATTGAAGTTCTCCCCCCTCCCCCCCCTCAGTTTCTGGCTATTATGAATAAAGCAGCTATAAACATAGTTAAGCAAGTGTCTGTGTGGTAGGACGGAGCATCCTTCGGGTATATGGCCAAGGGTGGTATTGAGGGACCACCTGGGAATGAGAAAAAACAACTGTGATTCTTTGAATTGAAGCCAGGTGCAGAGAGCTCTTGAAGGGCGGGGTGAACTGTTCTGAGAAACAACCAGCTGTAAACTCTACAACCAGCTGTAAACTCTAGAGCAAAGTGATCTGATTTTCAGGTATAAAAACCCTGTGCTTTGCATGTTCGGGGTCTTCTCCTATCTTTGGAGGGGCGACCCTATTTCGATAGCAATAAAACCTCTTGCTTTTGCATTGAGCTGTGGTCTGTGAGTTCCTGGGAAGGGCGCAATCCTGAGCAGTGAGACTCCAGGTCTTACAGTATAGCTAGGCCTTGAGGTAGGTTGATTCCCCAAGTTCCTGAGGAAGCACCATACTGATTTCTGTAGTGGTTGTACAATTTTGCACAAGGTTGTACAAGTCTCCCCAGCAATGGAGGAGTGTTCCCCGTGCTCCACTTCCTCACCATCATGAATTGTCATGATTGTCTTAGCCATTCTGACACTTGTCAGGGAGAATCTCAATATAGTTTTGGTTTGAATGTCTCTGATGGCTGAGACTATTGAACATTTCTTTAAGTGTTCCTCAGCTATTTGAGATTCCTCTACTGAGAATTCTCTTGACCCCATCTTTTAATTGGATTATTTGGTTTTGCCATATCTTCCCATCCCCAGAAATTTTCGGAATTGAGGTAAGGACAAAAGGTGAATATCATTTTTTCTCTTTAATTCTCCTGAGGTAGCGCTGTCTAACAGAAACAAAAATAGCAAAAATACACAAGGCTTAGGCCAAAGTTTTCAGCATTACCATCTGCAGTAGTCTCCATAGGAGACAGAGGAGTGGATGGAGAAACAGAGATCGTGAAAATGGTGAGGAAGGTTTTTAAGTTTTTTTTTTTTAAATAATTATTATTTATTACAATTTATTCAATTTGTATCCCAGCTGTGGCCCTTTCCCTCATCTCCTCCCAATCCTACTCTCCCTCCCTGTTCTCCCCTATGCCCCTCCCCTAGTCCACTGATACAGGAAGTTCTCTTCCCCTTCTATCTGATCCTAGCCTATCAGGTCTTATCAGGACTGGTTGCATTGTCTTTCTCTGTGGCCTGGTAAGGCTGCACCCCCTCTTCCCTAGGAGGAGGTGATCAGAGCCTGCCACTGAGTTCAGGCCCGAGAAAGCCCCATCTCCTCTTGCTAGGGACCCCACTTGGAGACTGAGTCTATGGGCTACATCTGAGCCGGGGTTTTAGTTCCTCTCCATGCATTGTCCTTGGTTGGGATATCATTCTCTTCAGGGCCCCAGAGCTCAGTTTTTTTTTTTTTTTTTTTTTTTTTGGCTCTGTTGGTCTTCTTTTGGAGTTCCTGTCTCCTCCACGTCTTTCTATCTCCCCCTTCTTTCATAAGATTCCCTGCACTCTGCCCAAAGTTTGGCTATGAGTCTCAGCATCTGATTTGATAGCTTGATTAGTAGAGTCTTATTAAGACCATCTGTGGTAGGCTCCTATCCTGTTCCCTGTCTTCTCCTGCTTCCTATGTCTATTGTGTTTGTCCTTCTGAATGAGGATTGAGCATCTTATACCTATCAGAATGGCTAAGATAAAAAAAACAAAAAAACAAAACTCAAGTGACAATACATGCTGGAGATGATGTGGAGAAAGGGGAACCCTTCTCCATTGCTGGTGAGAATGTAAACTTGTACAACCACTTTGGAAATCAATAGTGCTACCTTAAGATCCAGCTATACCACTCCTAGGCATATATCCAAAATATGCTCAAGTATACAACAAGGACATTTGTTCAGCCATGTTTGTAGCAGCTTTTTTGTAGTAGCCAGAATCTGGAAACAACCCAGATGTCCCTCAACTGAGGAATGGATGTAGAAATTGTGGTACATTTGCACAATGGAATACTACTCAGCAATTAAAAACAAGGAAATCATGAAATTTTCAGGCAAATGGATGGAACTAGAAAAGATCATCTTGAGTGAGGTAACCCAGAAGCAGAAAGACACACATAGTATATACTCACTCAGAAGTAGATATTAGCCATATAATATAGGATAAACATACTAAAATTTATACTCCTAAGAAGCTAAACGACAAGGAAGACCTTAGGGAAGATGCTCAATCCTCATTCAGAGGATTGAGTTTTTAAGTTTTAACTGATGTAGGATCGCATTACTTTTCCCTGGTTTGACAGGCATCTCAGGCTAGCTTTATACTAATAGAGATCTTCTGAGTTGGGATTAAATGCAGGGACAACTTTCCCCAGCAGGGCAGAGTGTTTTAAGGGAAAAATGGGCTCCCTGTAAATAGAGACTTAAAATTAACAGAATCACAAAGGAAGACCACAATTTAAGGGTTTGGGTTTCCTGTGTTTTTCGGTGGTGCTGAGGACTGACCTGCTCTGCCACTGAGCTGTAATGCCAGGCCCAGCAATTTAGATTTTTGTGCTAGCACCAATGATTTGAAAGTGTTAGTACACACTTTGAAATAAAATGTACTCAATAAATAATGAATTGGTTGCTCTTTGTTTCTTAGTTCCAGAGAATAGCCTGCACCCTTTGAACTTCTGGAGTGTCAGGAATGCCTTCTTCATGCTGGGCCTTTGAAATATACCCATTGTCTATGCTAATGAAACGCCTCAGAATGCAGACTGTCAGAAAACCTGGCCATGATTTCTACCCTATGATTCAACTCAGCCTTTCTAGAGAGGAGGGAGGCTAGAGATGGAGTCACATGGTTAGTGATTTGACCAATTGCAGCCATAAGGAACCACCAAGAGAAACTGGACACACTGAAGCCTGGATGAACTTAGCTGTTTGGGAAACTCTGTGTTGTGCTGGGAGGATATGAACTGAGCAGCAGAAACTTCGCCTTGAGATCTTTTCCTACTTCACCCTGTGTGTCTGGTTCTGATATAAATCTTTCTGTTCTAAGGAAGCTATGATTACCGCTCTGCCGAGACAACTCAGTGGGTACCGATTCCTGAGCCTGATGAGCTGAGTTTGGTAGCAAGAAGCAACTCCTGAAAGTTGTTTTTTTCATTTTCATTTGTGTGTCATGACACATGTACACACACACACACACACACACACACACACACACAGAGAGAGAGAGAGAGAGAGAGAGAGGGAGAGAGAATTAAAGTAGATGCTGTGCTTGTAAGTATAACACTTTTCTGAATTCTGTGGGTTATAGTGAACTCTCAAGCCTAAGGGTGAGGCAGAACGTTTTCAAAGAGAATTTAGCAACCCAGGGCCCTCCAACTGCATGGAGCTGCACACATCCTTCTCCAAACAAAGTAACCAATTACTTGGCCCTAACAACCTTAACAGTTCTTTAGAAACCCTCTCCTAACTGTTTTTTGTGACCAAACACACTGTCCTAGAACTAGATGCAGTGCTCAGCCTGGCCTGGTTTTACATGCACATATAGTAAGACTAACTGTGCCCTTAAGATGAAAGTTTGGGGGGGGGAATCCCATAATTATCATCCTATGCCTCTGCATGATTAAGCACACATATTGCTAACTACACATATGTACATTTATGTACATGGAAAGGACATGTGCAGTATACAGGGGCTTACATGACCCAGACCTATCAATCAAAACAAAACCCCACCCAGACCCTACCTCTAGCAACCAAGTCCTCCTCCTCTTCCTTCTGGACCCACAAAAAGGAAGTCCTGGGGGCAGCACAGCCTTGCTCTGAATAAAACCCCTTGTTATTTACTGTCTGTGTGTGCTTCACTCTCAGCCAGTCTAGCGAAACCTGTTAATTTTAGTGAAAGATGTCTCAAAAAAAGTGTTTAGCGAGAGACGTCGCAAAAAATAAGGTGGAGGACGCATGCACACAGGCACATACACGTGAGCAAGTACCACATGTACCACACCTACGTCACAAAGGCATAATTACAGCTATAAAAAGCAGTTTTAAAAAATAAGATTAGTACTTAAGATACTGATTTATTCAAGGTTTTTTGTTTGTTTTAAGACAGGGTTTCTCTGTGTAGCCCTGGCTGCCCTGGAACATGCTATGTTGACCGGGTTGGCCTTGAACTCGCAGAGATCTGCCTGCCTCTGCCTCCTGAGTGCTGGGACTAAAGGCATCTGTCACCGGGTCCAAGTAGTACTTTAAAATTTTTATTTTGCCTGTCTGTGGCGTTCAGAGGACAACTTGTTCTCCCTTCCCACCATGGGGATTTCAGGGGTCAGACTTGGGTTTTCAGGATTGGTAGCAGCTGCCATTACTCACTGAGTCATCTCGCTGGACAAAAAATGTATTTTCATGTGAATAATTTTCTCATGAGTATATTGTGGCTAAAATGAAAAACACTTACACATATCATTTGTTGAAAATAGTTGCATACACATAATCTTCTTTTAATGCAAGTAGCTTGTTAAACTGAATCAAGGGACTCCTTTTCAACTTGGACGAGAAACACAAAACTAGTTGAATACAAGGGCACCAAGGAGTTACATGTAACCTCATGTGCCAGATAATAACCATCTTTCCAGCGTACAAGCAAGGATGCATATTGATCAAAGGAAAACACATTTGTTCAAAGATGATTTACAGCTTTAAGAGGGTGAAAAAGCTTGGCAGAAACATCTGGACACCTAAGTCAGTGCTGTTGGAAAACTTCTCATATTCAAAGACACTGGGGGGCAACTAAAATAGTGTTGAATGGGCTGGAGAGATGGCTCAGCAGCCAAGAGACCTGGCTGCTCTTCCAGGGAACCTGGGTTCAATTCCCAGCACCCACATGGCAGTTCACAACAACCTAAATCCAATCCCAGGGGACCTGACACAGTCTTCTGCCCTCTGCAGGCACTGCATATATATGATACAAAGTCATACATGCAGGCGAAACACCCATATACATTAAACAAAAATAAGTTCTCAAAAGTTTTAAAACATAATTTGAAATTGTGGTTTTCCATTTCATTTAATAATTGTTTTTTCCAGGTCTGTCTTTTTTGAAAAAATAAAACAAAACAAAACAAAAACAACAACAACAAAAAAAAACCCCAAAACTTGTCTTTTATGACATCCTTCTAAGGTAAGACAACTACCACAATCTCCCTTTTCAAGTGGAGAAACTGAAACCCAGAAAGGTAAATTGCTTGAGGAAAGTCAAGAGCAGGCCCAATAACTTAAACACCAACCCATTCAACTCCTTTTTTGAATGTAACTACAGAAAACTAAAAGATTAAATTTTCATGCTTTTTCATTGTCATTTTAAAGAACAATTAATTGAGACTATATTTCGTTGTTTTCGTTCTGTTCCAATGAAGAGAACTGCTTTAAAAGCTTTGCACAATAGCTAGAACCCCATCAATGCTTGTGGTGCTGGGGATTAAGCAAAGAGTCCTGCACCCTCGAAGCAAGCATTTTAACCCTTTAGCCACATCCCAGACCAATAACTGCAATTTTATTGCAGACTGAAATAAATGAAGTATTGCAAAGTGGTGATATTTATTTAATAAGTCCTGCTGCATTCTGAGTCTGCAACCTGTTGTATTGTTCAGAATGTTGAGGTGTGGAGGGTGAAAACCCATCTCTAAGGATCTTTCTGGAGAAAAAGATTATACAAACAGATTACATGGCACATATCTGTGTTGTTTAAACCACTAAATTCTCCATTTAAATACCCTAGAAGTCCACCAACAGATGGATGTCCTAAAGCAGGTGCAGCTCACAGACATTGTATACATGTATAAAAATGGAATTTTATTCTGCCATAAGGAAAAAAAATAATGCCATTTCCAGGAAATGACTGGAACATCATGTTTTCTTCCATATTTGGAATAAATGACAGTGAGAATTCACCTTCATATTTTTTTCCTTCTCTCCTGACCCCTTCTCTCTTTTTCTATCACTATCTCTCACCTTATTTGATTGGCTGTTTATTACAGAAAGATTCCTATGAATACTCTTATAACCAAGGTAAGAATATTCTCTAAGACAATTTTGATTTTTAAGTTAATTTTTTGAATAGTTAAAAATTCTATCTATCTATCTATCTATCTATCTATCTATCTATCTATCTATCTATCTATCTATCTATCTATCTTAATTCCTGGTATCACGTCCACAATTTATAGGGCAATATACCCAACACAATGAAAAGAAAAAGACAAAGATGAAAGACCTCAGCAATGCACATCTAGTTGACACTGCATTGCAGGAATAGCGGTGCTTTTTGCACACTGTGGCGATGATGGTCCTAACAAGGTTTCCTGTTTAAGCTGCAGTAACTTTCCTGACTGTGGATCATCTTTCCTTCTGTGACTGATTTTTACAGTTCCACTAATGCATTTGGGCTAACTGTCTCCAAGCAACCTGCAGCTTTTCTGACAACCCTTGCTCTCCTCCAGCACCTCCAAAGTTTCCTCCATGAACCATAACGTCACCAGACCCACCTCCATAATCTCTCTGTGATCCAGCAGACCGCATCTCATGTTTAGAAAGGGCCCTTCTCACATCACAGCTGTGCCTGTTAATGATGTATTTCTGAACAACAATTTTATCAACTGTGTCATGATTATCAAGAGTTAAAAATACAGGGGCTTAAGAGATGGCTCAGTGGATACAAGCATTTGTTGCTTTTGACAAGGACTCAGGATCAATTCCCAGCATCTACATGGGGACTCACAACCATTCACAACCTCAGTTCCATGGAATCTAGTGTCCTTTTCTGACCTTCTCAGACACCAGGCACAGATATATGGTGCAAGCAAAACATAACATAAATCTTTTTTTAAAGTTACAAAATCAATCCTTTCTTTTTCTCACTCTGTCTTCCATTCCATGTTGCTCAAAGTAATCTCTCAAACTCAATTCTTCTATATCTTTTTATGGCCAAGACCATGAAGGGAGATTCTTGTCCCTAAATGCTTATCTTATATCTATGCTCTCCTGTCCTCATCAATGTCCCTTCCCTCCACCAAAGAGGTAACTCTAACTGATATTTAGTCGGTAGGGATTATGGTCGAACCTGGTTGTTTGGGAACTCTGTGTTGCCCAGGCTAGCCTTGATCTCATAATTCTTTTGCCTCAGACAGATGTGCTGAGATTATAGGAGTATACTACTACACTAGTCGGCATTCTCAATTTAAACACCGACTCTTATTTCATCAAAAATTAGTGGAGTAGTAAAATGGATGACTTGATATGTCAAACCTGGAACGGGCCAGAGAAAGCTGACTTAATGTCTCTACATGAAGACAGAGCACTAAACAGAGAATATCTGGGCTGAGACCTCAGTGTCTAGTCCTGCAGACACCCTGGGGTATTCACAGACTCAAACCCCTTTTTAGAGAGAAGCACATAAGCCACTTTATTTGACCCACAAATATTTTAAAAGATTGGGTTAGGTGACCATGTGAGTGCTCCCTGATTTGCAATTTAACCCACAGCCTCCTTTTCCTTATAAGAACCATTTTGAATCCTTAGAGAGAGAATGTAAAGAAAAATCATTTAAACACATCGAAGAAGTCTAATTCTGACCTTAGAGGAGGTGTTTGACAAAGCAGGAATTATGAAGAATGACCTGAAGAATAATCTCAGTTATCCAGAATTCAATTAACCAAAGAATGCAGGATGAAAGTCAGGATTAGTTGTTTATTTTCTGATTCTAGAATCCCAAATAAATGCCTTGAGTTTACCTTGATTAAAACCCTGCACACACATCTTCTTTCTGGGCCAAAGCAGCTGGCATGAAGAGGGTGGCAGAAAGCATGTTTTCCTGGACTTTCCCTATAGCCATGATGAGCTGCTTCTTTAACTGCCTCTGGGACTCAGAACTTCTTTCACAAGACTGTAACTTTGTTTTATTGTGGGAGTGCCTTCAGTTGGAGTCTCCTGTTATTTTTATCCCAAAGCATATTAATCAATATGCTCCCTTATCCCAATTTTACTTGAGATAATCTCAGTTTTTTTTCTTTTTTATTCTTCAAATCACTATAGCAGATCTTTGATTTCTTTATGAATACTCAATGGTCCTGGGGCTTCATAGAAGCAGCAGTGGCAGAGCATAGACAACCAGCAAAAAAGTCTGTCCTATTACATTTATTTGTTTATGTATTCATCTATTTATTTACTTAGGGGTAGAGTGAGTGCCGTGATGTTTGTGTGGAAGGGCAAACATGGAGGTCAGTTGACTCCTTTCATTTATGGGTCTTGGGAATTGAAATCAGACCATCAGGCTCTGTAGCAAGCACCTTTACCTGTTGACCCATATCTCCAGCTGATTTGGAATCAGAAATTTATCTTTGTTACTTGCTCCATCACCGTGCTTACAGGATATTTTTGTGGGATCCATTTAAATCCAACATAACTCAAACACCAGGTCAATGCTGGTGACAAAAATTCATTGTTATCAAGCTGCTACTGATGGATCAGGGCTACAGAACAGACGTGGGAGCTGAACTGCAACCCTGAATGGACATTGCACAGCAAATTTAAAGGAGGAAACCATAAAATGAAGGGGAGAAGGTTGGGATTTAGCATTGTCCAATCATATTTTGACATAAGGAGTTGAGCAAGGGAGTTTCCATCAATCTGGGTAGGAATAGATTTCTGGGCCTGGGAACATGAACTTAGTTAACCCTGCTAGCAAGATGGAGAAGTCCCTGAGATGGCTGGACTCAGACAACTATCTCTTACAAGTTGTCCCTGAGATGTCTAGACTCAGACAACCATTTTCTCACTGTAGAAGTTGTTCAGCTATTGGGACTTTCCCAATTCCCCCAGGGCCTGGGACCTTGAACTTAGTTTCTCCCTGTGATTACATGGGGTCTCAAAATGAAATGGTAGCATTTAGAATAAATTTCTTTTGCTTCTTCCCAACAGATTTAGGACTACTTCTGCCCTTTATCGTTTGTTGATCTCCTTGAACTTTGAACTTGACACAGAGGGTCAAAATCTTTGCTTCTATTTGATCTTTTCTACCTGTCTAGGCTCCCACCTAGAGCTGCCCTCTTTTCAATGACCTCATCCCATCGCCATCAGAACTCCAGCATGGCACACCTCTGTAAAGCTTAGTCCTAGACCTCATGCAGAGGATGAGTCAGTGTTTGCTGAACTGAATACAGAAACTGTTTAGCCTTTCTCTTGTTTCTATGTCTGAATGTTCCACAAATCTGTAGCTTAGGAAAACACCAGTCACCGGAAGCTTGTTGGGCTGAAAATAGAAATTACATACCACACCTTGAGTTTTGGTTGTTGTTTTTCCTATGTGTGTCCTGAAACTTTTATTTTAGGCCTCTGTTCAGTTGTCCAGTTCTAAATGTTAGCTAACCCCTCAGTTTCCTAATTCACTTTCCAACTTTCTAGTACGAGTACTTGCCTATGTCTTCTTGCTGTTACACAAGCTAGTCTTAAGTTCCTGTAGGCCTATTGACCTAAGGTGGGATTACTTGCTTCCTATTAGCAGAATTGTACATCTAATACATGGACATTCTACTGGTTTCACATACACTAAATTAGGAAATGACCATGCTGATACTAGGTACTATTTTGTAGCCATTCAGAAGTTACAATAGTTTTTTACTTTAGGGGGGAAAAAGTGACAAAGCTATAGCAGGGCTAATTGATTTCCCAAGTCCAACAGCTGATTATGATAATTCCAAATTCAACTCTAAGTCTAGTTATCTCCAAAGCCCATAATGGCCATCATTCTCCCTTCTTTTCTTTCTTTTCCTTTTCCACTTTCCCCTCCTCTTCTTCCCTCCTTTTTCCTCTCTCTTTCTCTCTCTAATAATACTTCCTCCATAACTTTTTCCTTTGCTTAGTTTTTTTCTGAGATAATTTCACTAGGCAACTAAGGCTGGCCTGGAACTTATTATGTGGGCTAAACTGGTCTCAAATTTACAATCCTCATAGCTCAGTTTTCTAAATTCTGGGATGATAGGTGTGTGCCACCACTCCCAGCTCCTGTGTCTTACCTTTAAGATGCAGGATGAATGATTGTTAACTGGAAATATTATACTTTCAATATTGTGTGTATTGGTGGGTGGGTGTGCAAACATTTACTTCCTTGACGGCCCAGCTGTCCCTTCTGAACATTGTTTCAGAAAAGTGAAAGTATACATTCATATAGAACCTATACACAACTGTCCAAGGCAGCTGTATTTTTTTAACAGCTCTAAACTGGAGAAAACCAAAATATCCCTTAGTTGGTCATTGGTGAATCAAGCTATGTCATATTCATACCTTGAAATACGGAATAAAGAGGACTGAAGTTGACACAGTACATATAATAACCTAGATACATCTTTGGCATCTTGCTTCTAGTTGATCTACGTGATCAAATATGAAAAAAGTGAGTTACCCAAGGCTGAATTTCCATGTGATTCTATTGATGTGATATCTTTGAAGTGAGAACGTTGTTGAGATGAGTAGGGCAGATCAATGGTTGCCAGGGGTGAGTTTGGTGGAGGGAAGGAAGGTAAGAATTAACTATGAAGAGGTAGATGAAATAGTCTTGTGTCTTGATTTCACTGTTGGTTATACAAGTCTACACATGATAACACTACAAGGAAACATACACACATACATGCATGCATGCTGGCACACATACAATATGTCTATATGAATCCCTGGTTTTGATGTTGGGCTATAGTTACATAAGAAAACTAGGTGAAGAATACATGGAATTGATCTGTGTTATCATTGCAACTTCCTATGAATCTGTTAAGTGTTTCAAAATAAAGCTTTTTTTTTTTAATGGTAAAGGATAGGTTTATTAGAAAAGTGAAGATGACACACAACCTTAAACAGTCAAATTGTAGAAGATCAGAAACATCCTGATGAATGAGCTTTTTAAAGATAGTTTCATCCAGGGCAGATGCAGATATGAGTTCATCGTGTTTGAGCCAGCCTGTATAAAACCTGTGCAGGCGCAAGCCAGACTAAATCTCAGCATGGAGAAGTGAGTCGGGCACTTAATTTCACCCTTAGCTGGGAAGTCTTTATTAGCGTTGAGGAGAAGGAGACAGTTTTCGCCAAGCATGGAACCCCTTGATCACACTCTTGTGAAAGACCACAAGTCTGCGACTATTTGGACACCACAAATTGGACTGGAAAAGGGTAGAGGAAGACACAGAGTTGGGTGTGTTGGGAAAGACAGGGGAGGGGTGTTTAGGAAAAGTTAGAGGAAGTGGTGAATATGATCAAAACCACATCGTATGAAACTTGAAGAACCAATACAAAATCAAACAGCTTTATTTTCTCATGCCCCTTTGTATCTTCTCTTCCTTGGCCCATCTTGCTCTTCTAGAGACCAGGGAGTGTTTAAACTCTGTTTTTGTCTTCTGCCTGTAATGTGAGCAGGCTTGTGGTCCATCCTGTCCATGTCACGCTTTCGTGGTGTCCTCCCATTTTACTGCGTTCCACATCCTCTCTGCCTCCTTTCTGTGCCAGCTCTTCTAGGATGGCCTGCACTAGCTCCCTTCTATTTTGTTTGCTATCTTCCCCATGTGACAGCAGACATACGTGGGGGGGGGGACGGACGGACAGCTCTGCATGGTACTTCTTAGCAGACTCTCTCGCTAGTGCCCACAGAGCATGCGACATCAGTCACTGACCTGAGGGTCTCAGAAATCATCCTTTCTCGGCTGATCATGAGCTGTTCAGTTTCCCGCCACCACGCCTTCCTAGGGTCTTGCTGTGTCCCTCGAAGCAGAAACCAATCTGCCGCCTTTTATTTTACACAGCAACCTTCCTTCCACCACAGAACTTCTAACTGGTTTTGCAGCCCTCTTGCCTCCGCTAGGCCCTGATGCTCCTTGAGGGATGAGATGCTTTTCTCCTTCACAGCACTGAGGATTTGACTCAGGCCTTGCACATGCTACACAAGCGCTCTGCTCTGCACTGTATCCTGAAGATGCTTTCTTTTTAACTGTATTTCTGATGCGTGTGAAACCCTGGTACATAGTTGATGTCTAGGACACATCAACTATGTGCACTACGTATCATATTTTAATTGATTAATTGAAATTTTTATTTTCATCAAGAAGTTCTTCCCTTATTACAAGAAATTAGATCATAACAAGGTGAATGTACTTAATACTACTGAACTGTGGGCTCAAAACAGTTAGGATGATAAAATTTAAAGTACTAATATTTTAAAATTCACTCTTTGAGGATTTCTTGCATGTATATAATGTAGTTTGAGCATATCCCCCCACCATTCCATTACAGTGCCTCCCAGATCCACACCCAACCCCCATAATTTCATCTTCTCTTTTTTGTAATTTTTTTAAAATTCATTTTTATTAATTACAGTTTATTCATTTTGTATCCCAGCTGTAGCCCCTCCCCCATCTCCTCCCAATCCTACCCTCCCTCCCCCTTCTTCCTCCATGCATCTCCCCCAGTCCACTGATAGGGGAGATCCTCCTCCCCTTCCATCTGACCCTAGCCTATCAGGTCTCATCAGGAGTGGCTGCATTGTCTTCCTCTGTGGCCTGGTAAAACTCACTTCAGCCCGATTTGTTTTGTCTGCATACCCATCGGTATGAGGTCATCCACTGGAGTGTTTGGCCTACCAGAGCTCACACTGAGCTCCGTTTCTGATGTCAGCTCTCTCCTAGGAGACAGAGGTAAACGTGTCGTGTGATGTACGAATTGTTCAAAGCAAGCCCCTGTACGAATATGTGTGAGGACAAAGGAACGAGACCTTTAAGTTTTATGGCGTGTGAGGCCAAGTGTGAAAGCCAGTTACATACTGAGTACTGGGGTGGTACATACATGTGTTTTAAAAAGAAGCTAATTATTTCATGTGTGTGTGACCCTGGAGTTCCATTATGGCTGTTTACAGGAGCCAGGGCATCTCACCAGTGGCTACAGTACTGAAGAAAATGTATCTCTCTCCACCAGCAGCCATGACTGCCCCTTGATACCCAGGAAATGATAGGTGTGTGCACGTGTGTGTGCACACTCACACACACATCATACATACATACACACACTCGTACACACATGATGCACACATATTCATGCACCATACACTCATATACACACTGACAATAGTAATAAACATAATTAATAAAAATTTTAAAGTGAAGTGATGTTTGCCTGTTGACAGAGGTTAATAAATATTCTTCAAGGGGGAAAATGCTTTTTGATGTTCAAAACCAACTGAATTTCGGCCACCAAATCATTTCCTGCATCTCAATATCAGTCTTCAGGGCACAGGCTTCACACCTGATCTGTGGAGGGTTCAGAACTCCTCCCTAGACTAGCGGGAGATGTAGAATATGGATTCTGCTGGATTCTCTCACTTGGATGTGTTGCTTTTGTGGCAGCTTTGTTTGTTTGTTTGTTTTCTGAGACAGGGTTTCTCTGTGTAGGCCCTGGCTGTCCTGGAACTAACTCTGTAGATCAGGCTGGCCTCTGCCTCCCAGGCGATGGGATCAAAGGTATGCCGCATCATGTCTGGCTTTTTTTTCCCCAGCTTTTTGTTTGTTTGTTTGTTTGTTTGTTTTGTTTTAATTTACAGTGGTTTCCTCTATATTTGAACTTAAGCATGTATTATGAGAGGCCTAACAATGGCTTTGTGATAGCTACCTTAATTTTCTGAAGAAAATGTATTCATAAGTGAGTGTAAAAGAAAACACTTTACCACATGCCCTTCCAGTGGGTTTATGAGAAGGCAAGGAAAAGAAACTGCCCAGCGGAAGCTACCTTTTGAAACGAACTTAAGCCATTTTAAAGAGGGAAATATCACTCACATTTTTGGGGGAGAGGGAGACGGATTCACTGTGTAGTTCTGCCTAACTGGGAACTTCCTGGAGAAAAGAGTGGCCTTGAACTCACACCTGCCCATTCTCTAGAGTGCTGGGACTAAAGGTGTGTGCCACCAAATTCAGTCTTGTGCAGATCTTCTGGTAACAAATATTGTGAGCAAGAAGGAAATCCACATGGTTTGCTTTCAATTTTTAATCAAAAGCAGGAATAGTTATTCATAGAATTTCTCTGATTTTAGGGTCACACTCTCCCCATGTGTTACATTTTCTATTCCGTTTTGTTCTTAAATTACTTTATGAATACTAATTATCTGCAGGAGTGTGAAGAAACTACATTGAGCTATGTTTTCTCATTTTAATTGTATAATATGTTTAAAACCTCAATAAGGCTAAACACCTTTGGCTTGACCACTTTATTTTTTCTCAACAGTAGATGGCAATATATGTTCACCTGTAGCAAAAATTCCATTTACTCCAATAGCTGCAGTATTTGAGTTTTCTTTTCCCCTTGTCACCCAGGAGAGTGAAACTGGTCTAGTTAACATTGCAAACTAAAGATGAAAATGGTTTGTGTACCAGTGCTCTTATGCTTAAAATTTTGATTGAAGAGATACCAATGTTCATGAGTCCATGAAAACTCCCCCCCCCCACACTGCACTGTGGCCAGATGGTGGCTTCCTGGCAGGGGAGAGGGGGTTGTTTGGAGTGTGGGTGGACAAGGGGAACCAGGGATAGCAGACACGGGAAGAAGAAGGTAAGCAAACAACTTTGGTTCTGTTCTCTTGAAATTGTCAAATCATGTTTCTGGTCACATAAGGTTTGTTTCTTTGCTTACTGTTTTCAAATCACAAAATGTGATCTTGTCCCTACCCTTTAAAACAATACACACTTGTATTTTCAACCAATGTATTAAAAAAAATAAAGCATGCTAAATACGTCAAGGCTACATTTATTTTTTCCTTCTCCAAAAAGTATCTGTGAGAGGTCCTCCTGAGGCCATCATCCATGCTTGTTACACTTTAGAGAGTGGATTTCCAGGGCTAGATTGAAGGAGTGTCTCCATACCGTTATGAACCTCAGAAACATGCATAGCTTAGGGTTTAAATATAGCTGTTAGTTAAGTCAAAGGGCTTTACTGTTACTTACTACCCAATGAGTGTTGTGTGTGTCAAGGGAGTAAATGCTGTCTTCTCATCTTAACCTCCAGAATCTTCTATGCCTGTGAAAGTTCTGCTGTGTGATTTTATACACTAGGATGAGGAGACCCTAAGGTGTAAAAACTCAATAGTTTTATATTTTAGGAATATGAGTAGTATTTTCATTAACATATTTTCTTAACAAGTACTGTTTGGTACTAAGCAGGTTGTTTATTGGCAGTAGCTTTCAGCTGTTTTATGCTTTTGTTTCTTCTGAGCTACTATGTAGTCTCAGCTATTCTTGAACATATTATCACGTGCCTTAGTCTTCCAAGAGCTAGGGTTATTGGTGCTTGCCCTTCACTTGCTTCTATGTTTTAGAACGAGCTTTAGGCATGTGTCCCCTTGCGGTTAGCATGCCACTGTTAGTTTGCATCGGGGTGCACTGTGGAATTTATAACATCCATGTTCAAACAGAGCTGCCAGTAAGCATGGCAAGGGTCTCCACTCACCAACGAACTGCAAACTATATACCAAATACAAGGAAAAAGAGGTGTGTCACACCCTTACCAAGACTTTATGGTGATCAAGGTTTTAAAGGTGTTTATAGCTCACATTGACGTGGGCCACTTTTTATTTCTCTGTTTTTATAATTGCTAATCAGACTCTCAGAACCGATAAATCTAACTGTAATCCTTTTGGATCCATTTTAAGAATGGATACAATTATTTATGTTAAGTAGCTAGATTTTAAGGGTAAACATTTTAAAGTTTTTTTTTATTTTTTAAACTTAATTTTACGTGTATGAGTGTTTTGCCTTCACATATGTCTGTACTTACTGAGCCAAGAAGCCGGAAGAGAGAGTTGGATTTTCTGGAACTGGAGTTACAGGTGATGTGTGACACTTTGTGAGTGATGAGACTCAAATCTGGGTCCTCTAGAATGTGTGTGCATGCTTGTATGAATGCATGTGTGTGAGCTCTGTGCTGGAGTTAGCCAGAGAAGTGCATTGGATCCATTGGGGCTGTAGTTATGGGTAGTTGTGAGCTGTCCCCACTGGCTGGGAACCAAACTTGGATCTATCAACAGCAGTAAGCATTTGTTGAGAGAATATCTTGTGTCTGTATGGAAACTTCCCTCGTCAATAATAAATCTGATAACCTGTAGCTCAGGCAAGAAATAGGAGATGGGACATCCAGCAGGAAGGATTCTGGGATAGAATCAGGCATGAGGAGCTTCGTTTAGCAAGATGTGAGGAGGACAGATGAATGGTACCTGAGAACAGGTAAGCATCCATGTGGTAAAACTTAGATTAGAATAAATGGGTTATTTTAAGTCAGAGAAGAGCCTAGCTATAAGGCATAGGTATTTATAAATTATATTGTGAATCTGATGCATCTTTATTCCAGTAGCTTTGGGCTAGGAGTAAAAACCGCAACAACATTCTTAACTGCTGAGCCATCTCTCCATCCTCAAGAATAAATGTTTTGGAATTTGCTTGTTTGTTTGTTTTTCCTTTATGCAGTACTGGAGGTGGAACCCATGGCCTTGTGCATGTAAGGCGAGCTGTCTATCACTGAGTCACACCCTTTCCCTTATGTCTTGGAATTTCAAAGTGGAGTAAGATTTAACCTATTTCTAGGTCTGCTGGTGTTGGCAACTGTTGATTTCAGCATTAAACTCTTTAGAGTCTGAAGATTTACATTGACTTTAAATTTCTGGCTAGGAACTCATGACATTCTGAGAAGGGAACAGAATGTGTGGTCTGCTGAACATAGATGCTACATAAATGAAGTCTCCGTAGTCCGTGAAGTTTTGACGGACTACGGTTACATGAACAGAATTATTTTGGGTCTTTCTTTGTGGATGCTTTCTGTAGAGGAAAGCTTTGTTTCTCTCATGGCTTTCTGTGAGGCGATGAGCTTCACAGCTGAAGGTCGCTTACTTTTAGGATCACTGGTCATTCTGCCTTTGCTATTTATAACATATTTTGCTTTAAGCAACATTCTAAATTTAATTTCTCTTATCATATTAAGATGCACCTGTGATCAGCAAGGGGCAGTGCTGGTGGTTATGTATGTCTATGTGCGTCTCATCGTGGGGAATGGCTTGAGCTTCGTTATAACATGCCCATCTTGTTGCACAACAGCCTACCCGCTCCATCTAGTTTTACAGCCTCAACTCTGCACAAAGGTAAGTGTGTATCTAAGCACAGACCTTGAGATTGCAAGCTTCCCTCCACAGCAGGAGGCATTAAAAGTTCAGTTTAATAGCATGCATCTGCAGGCTGCTGTGAACGGAGAGTGACATTGTGGGCATGTCCTGGCTGATTTCTCCTGCATTCATTCTTATCTCATATTCTCTAAGGTTCGACTATTATCTGATTGATTCACAAAAGCATTCAATTAACAACGGAGAAGAATTAAGGCTGATATGATCATTTCACCACCTAATTTTAATTCTTCTATGTAGACTGCTGGGTGGGAGTCATTTTCATTTGAAAAAAAATTAGTTTTTATTCTCTGTTGTATTTGTCATGTTGTAGATTGAATATTTTCCCCTCAGCAGCGTATCATATATAACCTGATATTTGATTACTCATAACAACATGCTCAATTTTAAATGCAGATGAGTAATATTTAAAACGTTAGCTAGTAATCCTGTGTAGGGTCACCTCAAGCCAAGAGTGACTTTTTTTTATATACATCTTTTTGAAAAGGTAATAGCTCTTATATTCCAACACTCTAAACTTTGGTGCTGTCTTTGTCCTGTCAGTCTTGGGTGCTAGATGATCTTGCTGCTGCTTTTAGTATTTCCTCTACGGGTAGAAAGCCACAGACAATGAGAGTGGGTGCAAGCACCAAATGCTCCTGTCACCCCATCCTTTGAGATTTAACGAACAAACTCAGTGCTTTATTCCATATGGGGTATGAAGAGAAGCAACTCCTTCTATGATTTCCATGTTCTTTCTGGAGTCACTTGGGAGAGCTTCGAACATAAGCCTTGGCTCTTGGTTGTACCTTGCTACTTCTGGGAGTCTCTTCAGCCACTGAACAGGCACCCTACTTTTCCTTCTGCCTGCCTTTACATGCATTTCTTCCTGGATATAACCCTGTTTCCTTCAGAGCCCAAAGCCATGGCTGCTCAGGGCTATGTGTATGTCTTAATCAAGTTGCCCAAACCACATATAATTGAATTTTAACTATATTTATACCCAAAAGCCCTTAGCTGATCTTACCGCTAAAGAGTTGCAGTATCCTCTAACTGCAGAAGAGCACCTGCCCTCTCCCCCAAGTCCACATTTCTTCCCTGATTATCTATTGCCCTAGACCCACAAGCCCTGCCTATTTTCTTGTGCAGAGCAGTTTCATTATTTGTCTTCCTGTATTTCTTTGGAGACAGTTATCTATGATGAACTCTGCCTTTCTCTATGAAACTAGCATTTGTTCAATGTATGATGCAAATAGTTTATTCTCCTTCTGAAATATTTGTAGATTCATAAAGCATTAGCCTGAGGAAATCACCAAATTCTCAGAGTTCTGGACCATTTCTGAGTTACTTTACTGCAATGTATTTGACCAGCAAAATTATTTTCATCCCCCACAAATTGTTTCTCAGAGGCTTTTTTATTTTACTATAGATCTTGGATTCTTATTTTTGCATTTTTCTTAGCATGCAGATCTGTTTGAATGTAGAAAGAAACATTTACTAAAAAGATGATTTAAAATGGAAGTAGAATTCTTTCATCAAGTTTAAGTAGATGTCTGTTTTAACACATTTATATATAAACAAATCTCATAAGGAGGAATCTATTATGTGATGGGAAAATCCCCCAAGGCCATGCGTGCAGAGGTTCCAATTTATGCTGGGTTTACTCCAGAATCCTTCATCACTAGGCTAAGGTGACATTCAGCGTGTAACTTTTCTCCATGGAACAATTCATGGCATTTCTTCAATGGCAGAAGTCCATTGGTGAGCAAATGTTATTTTGTTTCATTGTACGGTATTTCTTTATATGTAAACACGAATGACTTGTTTGTGGTACATGTTGGTTTGTGACAAATTTGAACCAACAACAAGGTATTCGGGTGGCACAGTCGTGTCTGAGAATCCACCTCAGCTCATTTGCAAATACACGCTGCACTGGACGCACAGTGTAATGCAGATTCTGTTTCCCTTCACTTACGTTAATGTCAAGAGAATTGTATATAATCAAGTTATTTGGAAAGGTTTTGCCTGTTAAATTACAGTAACGTGTTAAAGCTGATGTTGAAGTTAAATATGAAAGAGCAGTTAATACTGCTGAGACATGATGGCCTTTACCATGACCCCTCTGAAAAGCAGACGTTACGCATACATTCATAAAATCGTTTCATAGGTCGGTGTAGGGGAGCGCACCTTTAATCCCAGCACTCAGGAGGCAGTGGCAGGTGGATCTCTGTAGGTCTGAAGCTAGCCTGGTCTACAAAGCAAGTTCTGGGTCAGCCAGGGTTACAAAGAAAAAGGCTGTCTTGAAAAAACAAAACAAAAGGATAAAAATAAATAAAAACGAGGGAAACCTACAAAATCAGTTCATAGCATAACGAGGCTCACTTTCATAGAGAAAAACATCCAATTCAAATTTGAATTAAATTGTTCCGTAGGTACTAAATTAACGGTAACTGAAAATCCAAAGTTATAAAAAACACACATGGCAGAAGTTTTTCCTCTCACTTCTGCTCTTCCTTTGTAAAGGAAGCATAAAAATTCAATGTAAACAGTCATGTGTTTCCCACTTATACATAAATAATGGCATATAGCGGATTGTCTTAGTTTGTATTAGCCATCAACTTGCCACAGCCCTGAAACACCTTAAAAAAAGTCTCAAGTGAGTAACCCTGCCGAGTTCAGGTTTGTCTGGGAGGGATTGTCTTGACTGTTTTAATTGATGTATATGGGTTCAGGCTACTGTGAGTGGCCCTATTTTCCGGGCAGGTAGTCTTGGGCTGTGTAAGAAAGCTAGGTAGGCATGAGCCAGAGAAGGGGCCAAAGAGGGAGCCAGCAAACAGAGTTCTTCCATGGTTCTGCCTCCAGGTTCCTGCGCTGACTTCCTTAGATAACAAATTGTTTCTTGGAAGTGCAAATCAAGCAAACCTTTTCCTCACCAGGTTGTACTGTATACATATATATGTATACATATATATGTGTGTGTATATATATCTGTTATCTATAATATGTTACATATGTTATATATTATTATATATTATATATTTAATATGTTATATATATAACATATTTAGAGCATATGCACTCTCCTGTGCTTAGCTTTCTTCACTTAATATTGTATCGTGGAACTTTTCCCATATTAATATGTAAATAATTTTTGGTGTGTATTGGTGTTAGGTATCAAATCCAGGGCTTCATGTTTCTTATGTAGGTACTATACCACAGAGCTACGTCCCCAGATCCATAAAGAATTGTTTATCTTGAGCAGGTATGGTGATACACACTTCCAGTGCCAGCACTCAGCACGCTCAGCCAGGAAGTCATAAAAACCTTATTTCAAAAATCCTCCAAGAGAATATTTTCTCCTTTTCCAGATGATGTTTTATGTTGTGTAATATACTCTAATTTATTTAGTCAGTAATCAATACGTGACATTTGACTTGATTTTTTAAACATTTATGTTTGTGTGTGTGTTGGTGTGTATGTTGGTATGAGAATGAAGGACAAACGCCAGAAGTTGATTCTGATACAATGTGGATTCTGGGGCTCTCACGCTGGTTGTCTCACTTGGTGGCATCCATTTAAACCATCTAACCACCCAGCTGCCCCCACATGGCACAGTCATGGCTAATGGGAATAGCCAAAATCCTAAAGCCAGCACTGCTGCTTGACAAAGCTCCAGCAAAGCTGAGCCTGTGATGCAATGGCTGGGGTGCAGTCTCCCACTCCTTCGGCCTTGATCTCTACGTGTCACATGCTTGGGGGTCTTTTATTAATTGTACAACCTGGGGATATTGTATTGATGGAAACTTTCTTATGAATCATTTACACCTCCTCCCACGTTCTAAGCTTTCCCAGGAATCTCCTGACCGTACACTACCCGTCCTGCTTTTAGAGAGATAACCTTATCTGGACCTACTTGAAGGTCTTCCTTACACTGTGGAGGTTGTGACTCAAATAATTAGGCCAGAGACCTCCTTATGGGGGTCTGATTCAAAGATGCTCTTGGCACATCTGCCCCTGCACTTACTCAGGAACAAAATAATCAGAACAAAGTGAACTTAAAAAGTTTAAACAATATCGGTAGGCAAGAGAAGGTGGCAGCAGATCAAATTGAAAGCCTCTTCCCTATACTGATCGACAAAGAATGGTGTGGATAAATGATAAAGAAATAAAGTATTGGGGGAGTTGAGGGAGGAGTCTTCAATCAGGATTTATAATGAATGGATTGTGAAAAAATAAAATTAAAAATTAAAAAAATTACAAATCATGAAATATGCATTATTTTTAACAATTCAAGTACTAACCAGTTGTGCTGTCTGATATAAATTCTGCTGAATCAGTGTGTATTGTGACGTACTCGAAGTTAACACAGAAGTTTTGCTGTGTAGAGACAAACAATTGTCAGTCTTTGGGCTAAGTCCAAGTTATTCAGACTTGAAAACACAATAAAATTACATTAAATTCCACAAAAAAAGAATAAAAATTAGTACCTCCCATCCTTAGAAAAAGTTAACTCATGCAGGGCCACTGTGGTGTCACATGACCAAGAAACAAAAAAATACCAAGATTAGATATAGAAATAAATTCTATAAATATATAAAATATAAACGCTGTATCATGGCAGAAATTAAACAGTAACTGCAGCAGCTTTGGCCTGAAGACTTTTCTTGGGCCTAATAATAGTTAGCACTCTGATTGATAAAAGCTGATAATGCATTGCATGGGACATGACAGTCTGCCCAAGCTGGCTTGAATGTTTTCTTTTTGTCTAGTGCCCTTGAAACCACAAGAGCTACTAGCCTGAGAACAGGTTGTTATGCTTTGGCAAAATATGCCCTTGAAACTACAGTATTGTTAAGAGTTGAGCTGTGGTATTGATGAGGGAAATTGACTGTAAAAGATAATTCTGTTCTGTCATGGTTTCTCAATGACGTCTAAACTTATGACTAGGCAGAAGTTAAAACACATGTCCGGGAACAAAAATGATATGATCTATGATTTGGAACAACATGCATCTATTACTGTCTACTAAATTCTGTATAAATAAAGAAGCACCAAGACTGTCAGTCAGTCAGGATGGAAAACTTCTCCCGATCCTGTGCTTGACTCATTTCTCCTTTGCCAGTTTTGCATCCACCCTTCTGCAGGCCTTGACCTCACCTCGGGTTGCTGGAACCCAGAACTGATTTTTCCCTAAGATGGAGCAGTGTATTCCAGACTGACCTCAAGTTTACAATCCCCTTGCCTCAACCTCCTAAGGGTGCACGGACTATTCCTGGCTCTATCCAATCATCTATTTTAAAGAATGTTTCAACAATCTACCTTGAGTCATTTGCCCATATTTGAGTATTTGCCCATATTTGCCCGTATCTGCAGGAAGTGCATATAATTGGTAGGTCAAGAATATGTACATTTGTAACTTCTTGGGCTTTCTATTGTTGCCCTCTATAGAAACATTTAACATACAAATAAACAATAATATGGAACTAATGCACAGTGTTCTCGTTAGCCTCAGTCCTGGGCTTGCATGGTGCTACAAAATGAAACTGCCGGTGTGCCTGGCTCAGCGGTGGATTCTTACAGGATTATGACATCTTTTACTTTTACTAGAGTCAAAGATTTCTTTAAAATAAATCATTTTAAATTTGTTTAAAATAAATTATACTGTATTTAAAATTTATTTAAAATAAATTATACTGTAGTATGAGTTCTGAGTAAGTTGTCCTTTTTATTATAGTCTTTTTCTTCTTTTGCAGTTCTCCCTTCTGGGAGCTTACAGTTGACCCTGCAGCATCGTCATGTGGCTATACCTTTTGCTGTTTTTTTTCTGTTTGTTTGTTTTTTTCTAAATGAATGATTAGGCAGCAAGGATGTGCTGTCTGTGTGTCAGCACATGGTGGCTGTGTTAGCGATTTATCTGATGGGGAAATGTCTCTCGAGAGGTAGTGTTGATGATGTTCCTCCCCGAGTCAGCTGCCTCTGCTTTGCTGCGCATAACTACAACAGATCTGAGAGCAGACAGGAGACACAGCGGTAAACCACAGGCAGAGAGAAAGAACTCCAGAGCATTCCTAGCAAAACAGGGGCCTGACAAGGAAGAATACATGTTGACAGCATTTCACAGGTCACGCTTCAAGGACCCCATTAAAACATTTCCACAGGGTACAGACTTCAATCAGCAGAAGATGTTCTGTATCCAGAGTACCATGGGGTTGAGTTTAATCCAGTGACCCCAGGACAGCAGCCAACACAGCATGGCTGGAGTAATTAAACAGATTGTGGGGAACGCCACTGAGAACTCATGGACAACTATAGACAAAATTTTCTGTGTTATTATGCTCAGGTATTGTCAGACACACCCAGCCTGATTTAATGGACAGGGATATGGAAATGGGGGGAAATCTTTATTAAAAAGGAAATTTTTTTTTCTGTCTTAAGTGACAATGTTTTATGAAATCCTTCTGCAGGGACCAGGCAAGATCTCAAGGGAGAGAAACAACCAATAGTCCTACCCAGATATGATGCTTGTGCTACATTTATGTTGTCTTGACCCAAGCTAGAGTTATGTGAAAGGAGGGAACCTAAACTGAGAAAATGCCTCCTTAAGATCAGGCTGTAATCTTGATGCGGGAGGGCCCAGCCCATTGTGATTTTTGCCCTCCCTGGGCTGGTGTTCTGGGTTATATGAAAAAGGAGGCTGAGCAGACCATGATGAGCAAGCCAGTAAGCAGCACCCCTCTATGGCCTCTGCATCAGCTTCTGCCTCCAGGTTTCTGTTCTGTTTGAGTTGTTGTAACATCCTTCAGGGATGGACTACAATGCTGAAGTGTGAATCAAATGAGCCCTTTCTTCCTCAGTTTGCTTTTGATCATGGTGTTTCATCGCAGCAATAGAAACCCTGACTAAGACAATGCCTATGGACAACAACAATGACCAGCATGACCTAACTCTAAGGGTGCAGTAGTGGCTCTCATATGTTAGGGGTAACCAACCCAATTCAACAAGAGGAAGACCATGCCTGTCGCTGAAAACCTAGCCCACTTACCAAAGTGAGTAAGGGCATAGATCTCAGAGGACCTACAACTGCCACTTTACTAACCCAGCATGATTCTTAACTACATTCTAAGCACTTATTCTTATGCCTGCTGATAAGTGTAGCTCTTCAAAGTGTACACTTTCTCAACAAAGAAGTTTCACTTTGCAAGAGTCACACAACCACTTCAGAAAGCTACAGATGATCAAAATGCAGAAAATAAGTGATTGTGTGGTGCCCGGAACCAACTGATATATCTACAACACAACTCTTACTTCTAAGGCTCAGGGAACCCAGTAGAAGTTGAGGCTGTAAGAGCCAGAGGACCAGGATGTCCTATGTGAGATTGCAGCTCCCAGAAATGTCAGGGAAGCTACACTCATGAAGTCTCAACAATATGGCTTCTTAAACCCTGAACAAGAACAACACCAACAGACATGGTAACATGGAAGGGGGAAATGACACACAGTTCCTTCCATCTTTAGGCAAAGAAAAGTAGAGGCAACTAAGGAATGCTGAGAGTAGTAGAAAATAGTCTCCCCTAAGGAAGAGTCCCACTTGGTTATTCAATATGAAGTGGTCAACCCTGAGTCATATATATTCAAGTAACATAATACAGGCAGTGTAAATTATATTATATATGCATATATATATCTGCATATATGTGTTTCTGTATAACAAAATTTTAAAAAGGAGTCCATGAGGGGTAGGGACGGAGCAGGAAATTAGATAGATAGATAGGTAGATAGATAGATAGACAGATAGACAGACAGACAAACAGAGTGGGGAGCATAGGGGGTTGGTGGGAAGAAAGAAAAAGGGAAAATGATGTAATTGAAACTCTATTTTGGCCATAGTCACCTAACACCAAAAAAACTGCAACATAGGCATTGCTTTTCCAATTTTAGAAAGGGAGACTTAGAAATATAAGTAATTGAACCAGATCACACAGCTAATAAGTGGGAATAGTTTAAGCTTGAGTCATGCAAGCTAATAATATCCCATTCTTATCCTTTAGTTTATGTTTTTAAACAGTTGGAATTAGGTCAGATTTGTATTATTGCCATTAAATTGATGTGAAAATATTTATACTAATCACATTTATTATAAAATTCTTGATAGAATGATACAATTTTATTGCTTATTTCAGTTCATAAATTTTTTTCTTATTGACTTTTTAAGCAGGGCAAAAGATGAGAAGTGTTTGAATATTGCATTGCCCCCAAAAGACAGCAAGACTGGCTACTTGAATCATGGCTATTAGCTTGTCGTTCTTATAGATTGTGGATTGTTATCTTCCTTAAAAAGTTGTATAAGAAATAGGAGCTTTATAGTTGCAATTATTTGAAACCACTGCTTATAAATAATTTGGATATATTTGAGAATCCTGCCTTATTATTTTATCCTTGCAGTTAGTATTCTACTTCATGATTAAACAGTATTTTCCTGAGATTAGCAAGAAGACAGACTGTTGGTATAATGTTCTTTTGAAATGTATACACTTTACCCTTGTTCATTCAAATGCTGATTTCTCTCCCCCACTCTCTGGTTTCAATCCGGACATTGCATTGTGATACTTATTCTAAGCATCACCTGTCTCAACTTTGTTTAAACATGCCAAAATAAAGCAACTAGCCACAATATTGAGCAAGGGAAAGGAAGCAGGAAGAGAGGGAGAAACCAGAGGATAGGAAGGTGTGGGAGGCAGAGGAAGAGAGAAGGGCAGACGAGGGCTGGGAGAACGGAGGCAAGAGGAGAGATCTTGGAACGTGGAGAGATGGACTGGACCTAATATTTCACTAAAAGCAAGTATAATGTGGATAAAATCTAAATGTTAGGAAACTATGAGGGCTTGGAGGTGTAGGATGGAACAACTATTGCCCAGCATTGTGTTCTAGGTTAATAAAATAAATCCCAGTGTCTGTGTGGTGTTTTGGGCATACAGCTGTTTAGGACTAACAGTAGCATTACCAAAAGATATATCAATAGTAAATATTAATCGTCCATTACAACAACAGACCTTTTGCTTTTCATCAAACTTATTACAGTGTTCTCAGTGTTTGGGTTTTGGTCCGTGTTAGCCTATCAGATATCCCGTACATGAGATATTTACGTTAGGATTCATAACAGTAGCAAAACTACATTATGAGGTAGCAGTGGAGTAACTTTATGGTTGACAGTCTCCACAACATGAGGAACTGTATTAAAGGATGGCAGCATTAAGAAGGTTGAAAAACCATTGTATTAAACACTTTTGGGAATAAGTATAAAAGGTGAGGCAAAATATATATATATATATATATATATATATATATATATATATATATGGCATAACAACTGAGGAATAAATGAAGCTGTTTCTACTAATAGATGATTGTCTATATAGAAAGTCTGGAGAGGTGGCTCAGTAGTTAAGAGAGCGCTTCTTTTGCAGAGGACCAGGGTTTGGCTCCCAGGGCTGGTGTAGGGCAGCCCACATTCATGGACTCCAGGACGTCTGACCCCTCTCCTGGCCTCCTCAGGCACCACATGTATTTGTGCAATCTCACACAAAAACAGACAAGCATTCACACAGTTAAAAATAATCTTTAAAAGAAGGCATCTATAAAAGCTCCTAGAACTGATTAAGTTTAATAAGTATATAGCACGTGGAACACATCTTGAAAAAAATCAACTGTGTGTTTTACTAGAGGTGAAAAATTATACTAGTTGTTGAAAAAAAGGAAAAAGAAGAGCAGGAAAAGGAAGAGAAAATAGAGAAAGGAGAGAAAACTAGAAAGCTGGATGTGACTTCTCACCCCTATAATCGTAGCACTTGGAAGACGGAGGCAGGGCTATGGTGAGTTTCAGGCCAGACTGGGCTATACCGTGGAACCTTGTCTTTTAAAAAGACATATACCGGCACATGTCTAACTAACTAAAATGTAGTAAAAGAAAAAGAGGCCTGATGGCAGAGGTTTCCTCCTTTCACCTTGTGAGAACACACAGCAGTCATCCTTATGAGAACGTGGCCTTCCATGGACACTGATGTGCTCACACCTGGAACTCAGATGTCCCAGCCTCCTAAACTTACACCATTGTGTTACACTAGTCCTCAGCTACCTTCCATGCAGCCTTCGAGTCTGGCTTCTTCCACTCTACATACTACACTGGAGATGTTATGTCTTTTTCCCTTTACTGTATAGTGTGCTGTTAGGTGGATGTGTCACTATTTGTACAAGTTGATGGTTATTTAAGAAGTTTCCAGTTTTTAGTACCTAAAATTATTACATTCTTATCTGCAATTCTGCAACATACAGAGCCTCCCACCCCATCTGAGTGTGTGTGTGTGTACGCATGTGTGTTCACGCATGCACAACGCATGTGCACGCCATGGCCTGCCTCTTAGAGTCAGTAGAGAACATGGAAGAGTCCCTTCTGTCCTCTCACCAGGTGGGAAGCAAGGACTGAAGTCGCCAGGTCTGATGATGGCACCTTCACCTGCAGAGCCACCTTGCAGGCCCTTGGGCCTCTTTTATCAGAACACTAATCCTACCTGTAAATTCTCTGCACTTGTGACTTAATCGCCTCCCCATGTTCCCACCTCTTAACACATTGGGGATCAGGTTTCAGCACATGAATCCGGGAGGACAGAAACACAGACCATAGCAGCAGGATTCCATGTGCATGACATAATTCTGGAGCAGGCAAAGCTGCGGGGTGGGGGGTGGGGGGCGGGGAAGAGCAGATGGGGTTTTCCCCGCTTTGGGAAGTAGTAACAGCACTCAGAGAGCGTTTCAGGAGTTGTAGGCCTGTTCTGTAGCAGGATTGCCATAGGGATCACACAACTTGGTGCATTTTTTGAAAATCTGCAAGTGTAGGGAAGAGCCTCTTCCTGGGTGCTGCTCTGCAGAATTGCTCGAAGTGTGATAGAGGGGGCCATGGGGATGCGGGGCCTGCAGTACCAGACCAGCAGCCAGGCACTTAGATAGGCTGAACGTGAAGAACTCAAAAGGCAGGCAGTGAAAGCAGGAAGATGAGTTGCTGACCTCAGAGTTTGAAACTGTCTGCTCCTGGGTTGTTGGCTTGTTTTTCAGTGCCGAAGAGTGAAGCTGGGGCTTTGAGCTTGCTAGGGAAGCACCTCGGCAGCCTTCTAGATTCTACTTTCAGTTAACCTTCAATTACAGATGATATTATTCTGTAATTGACGTAAGGGCACTTTTTCACCCAGTGGCTAGCTTGCCACCTATGAAACCTTTGATGCTTTTTGAAGTAGAATGGGGGTGCTGCCAGGAGCAGAGCTGTGTAGACATAAGGTTATTGCCTAATTTAAATGCTGATTTCTGCACCTCCCCCCCCCCCCAATATCTGGTTGCAATCCTTGTCTTGTGAAACTCTAGTCTCACGGTAAGCTGCAAGCTGTGTAAGCACTGCTCCCCAGTGTCCCTGATATGCCAACAAAACAGCTTATAGCCAGTCTCTGAGCAGGGGAGAGAACAGGCCTGGGCTCCAGGGGAAGAGGAGTGAGAGGAGAAAGTAGGAGATTCAGTCTCAGGAGAGGTCCAGTGAGGGGCTGGAGCAAAGTACAAGTAACTCTTGGATGTACATGGGTGGAGATCAGATTAGTTTAGAGGGTTAAGAATAGAGTAATAACTGCTCAGTTATTATGTTGTGAAGCTTATTATTAAACAAATAAAAAAGATTCAACTATTTGTGTGAAAGCTGGGTTAAGAGAGAAACTGAGAAACAACCAGCTTTTAAAAAATAATTGTAACAGACCTGTCTCATGGTCAAAAGGCTTAATTAATAAAATATCTTCAAATGCTGTATTTTGTAGACCTCTGAGGTTTTTGAAGACCATTTGTCTGCCTATCTATCTATCTATCTATCTATCTATCTATCTATCTATCTATCTTATCTGAATTGTTTGTTTCAAGTTATTTTTATTCTGTCAATCCAGAAACCTATTTTTGTTATTATCTAATCTAGTATCTAACATGACCATGAGTTTGATTGTCTGATTGCTAATTGCATTTCTTAGTTATCCTAAGCAGTTGGTAATAGCAGCTTTCAAAAAGACTAGAACTTAATATTGCAGTTTAAAGAATCACATAGATACAATACCTTAGCATGTTGTAGCAAAATATAATACAAAGATATATACCAATATAAGATTTTTGGCTTATTAGTGCTTTTTGGTCTCAAAGTAGATTCAATTATGTATTATTTTACTTATCCTTCCCATACCCCTCCCTTTAAAACAATAACAAACATCTATCACCCACAGAATGACCAAAATTCATCCACCTCCCCAAGGAAATGGGGTGTAGGTTTTTTTTTTGTTTTGTTTTTTTACAATGCTTGCTGATTATTTGGGACATAGTTTTTCTTTATGGGGAACCCAAGAAAATTGGAATATTGTCCAGTCTTTTAGAAAGCTAGCTATAACTTTTGCTGTCCAGTCTCTGAACGCTGAGAAAGTTCAGAGCTTAACTGAAGTCTTGACTGGAACACTCTGTGATGCTGTGAATGACGTGGGATACTGTTTTGAAATTGTCCTGGGTGCAGATTTTTGAGGACACATTTATTAAGGCCATGTGTGAGTTAGAATCATCTGGGCTACTTCTTTTGTTGATTTAGGTGTCTGGTCCTCTTACTCTGCAAAATATTAATTTTCAAAGGTATCATGTATTTTTCAAATTAATATATTATGGATTGTGCCTTGAGCACAGTTCAGTTAAAGATGATTCTCAGCTCTCTGTTAAAGCAGGTAAACCATATGTTTTTCTATCAGTTAGTTTGGACTGTATAACCAAGCTTTAAAAATAAATTTTATCTATGTCATTTCTGAGACTCATCACCAAACTTTGGGCAGAGTGCAGGGAATCTTATGAAAGAAGGGGAATATAGACCGAGAGGGGACATTTGCTCCATAAGGAGAGAAAAAAATCTGGGCACAGGGCTCTTTTCTGAGACTGATATTCCAACCAAGGACCATTCATGGAGATAACCTAGAACCCCTGCACAGATGTAGCCCATGGCAGCTCAATGTTCAAGTGGGTTTCCTAGTTATGGGAACAGGGGCTGTCTCTGACATGAACTCAGGGGCTGGCTCTTTGATCATGTTTCCCTGAGCGGGGTTCAGCCTTACCAGGCCACAGAGGATGCAGCCAGTCCTGATAAGACATGTTAGATTAGGATCAGATGGAAGGGGAGGAGGACCTCCCCTATCAGTGGACTGGGGGAGGGGCATGGGTGGAGAAGAGGGAAGGGATAAGGTTGGGAGGGGATGAGGGAGAGGGCTTCAGTTGGGATACAAAGTGAATAAACTGTAATTAATTAAAAATAATTAATTAATTAAAACAATAAAAAAGTAAAAGAATGGCATAAGTCCTGAGGATTTTGTAGCCAAAGATGTATTGGCCATGGCCATGCACAGTTGAAGTCCTGGCTGAAGATATTTTCGTGTCTCAGTCAGCCTCAAAGCTGTTCCCATGTGGAGGGATCAGCAAATTATATTACCTGTCCTGTTTGGTCTGCTTGATTTCTGTCCATATGTCTGCAGCCAAGATGCTCAGGAGGTCTATCCCTATCAAATCTTATTTCCAACAGTTTGGATGGAATACATAATTTTTTTGTTTCCTGTTGAGACAAGAGCATATTCTCCTCCCAAGCGCAATACATTTCCTGTCTTCCATTTTGGAGTTAGGACCTTTATATGCTGATCTAATTCAGCAGTCCTTTCTGTATGTCATCAGGTGTGCTACTTGTCTCATTTAAAAAATTTAAAATCAACAAATCATTATTTTGTCTATTTTGGGGAGATATATTCCCCTTCTGTTTTATGATTATCTTTTAAAAATTAATGTTAGATCTTTTCATATTCGTTTGACCTATAGGATTATAAATTATATCTGTAACAGGTTTCATGTCATAATCTCTAAAAAACTGTTGTATTCCAATGGATACACATGCTGAAGTACCATCAGCCCCAATTTGCAAAGGTACCTCCAGGACACTCACCATCTCTAACAAATGTGTAAGCTTAAAATTATGCTCTACAGAATTTAAGGCAAAAGCTCAATGGAATTCTGAATATCAACCTATGGCATGGTGCATATATTTCAATTCTCCAAACTCTGGAAAATAGAGCACAGAAAGCACAGAAGCCACTCTATGACACCAAACAGGATATGTATTTCTACTTCTTCATATAGGCCTTCATCCAGTAATTGAACCTTGACAATACACACACAATATTCAGTCTGACTATGTTGGCCTATAGCTTTCTAGCCAGCATCTCAGTGGGCTGCCATTCTGCAATTTTTTTTAAACCTGTGGGGATTTTCTTCATCTGGAACTACATCTTTTGGTATTATTGTAAGTTCCAGGTTGGATTTCTCTGAAGGTTTCCCTATTTTGATTCAAAGATTCCTCCAATCTCTGTTCTATGGCCCTTACTTTAGCATATAACTTTTCAGTCTCTTCTTTCTCCAAGTCTCTCTTATTCTGATGTTTCCCAAAGAAGATATACAAAACTGAAATCATCACTGAAAAAAGTATTTGTATGCTAAGAAAAACAAGCTCAAATGGAATCTAGAAAGACTATGTATGTCATTATGTCTTCCTCCAGTTTCAAAACAGAAAATAATAATCTTCTTTAATCTCAAAATCTCTCCCTAAGGACTTTACTTTCTCAGACCCAGAGTACAGTCAGGCCTGGTTTCTTTATACAGCTCTGCTTCCTACTCCAAGTCTTCCAAAATCTGCAGTTATCACATAGTGGTACAGAGGTCTCATCCTGACATCTTTGTTTGCCACAGATCAGTTCCAGAAGGTGAGGACTAGCACCAGGAGTAACAATAAGCACGAAGGTAAGACCCTGATATCCTTTAACGAATATGCACATGAGGACATGAAAAGACATTGTGCAAGGATTGTATCAAGCTGCCTCCTCCATGCTCTGCCATATAATTCTTCTTTGCTCCATTGCAGAAGAAGGCCACCATCAAGTACCCATGTTCTTATACTTTCAGAAATGCCTTCTGTCTCTTCTCATCAAAGACCACACTCCTGAGACAGTTTAGAAATATTTGTGCAGCCAATTCTGGTTATGAAAACGGGCAGTGAGGAAGGAGTTAATGGAAATAGGATAAACGATAAAACAAGATTCTGAGGAAAAATAAGGCATATCAGAAAGACAAAAAACAAGAATGTCAGAGACAGGAGAGAGCAGGCCAGAATATAGATGTATGTAGGAGGCGGTAGATGAAGGAGGCTGTAAATGCAGAAATACTGTACTTTCAAGGAATGGATTTTGTTTTTGCTGTGTTCAGCCAGTGTTCATCTGCACGGCTGAAACACTAACTTCTCTGGGTCTGCAGTGGGCAGGACAGTGGAGCCAGCTACCAGGAAAGGAAGTTTTGCTCTTCCTTCCCCTCATGGGAATGTGTTAATGTGCTGCCAGGTCACTAGCAGTTTGTAATCGTGTTTGTGTCCACGGTGACAAGTTCCCCAGGGAGACACAGAATTCCAAAGATGGTGCTACTGCCCAGTTATGTGTGTCCAGAGGTCACTCTGCTGCTCTGCTTGAAGTCTGGGAAGTAGGAAGAAGAACCTGGTGGAAATGGTGCGCCGGCAAGAGGGTGGCTGCCAAGATCAGAATGTTCCCCATCGTTGCGAGCAGATGAGATCTTAGAACCTGGAATTACAGAGTCCCAGCTCCAGCAGCGCTTCTGGCAACAGCCCCAGTGTCTTCAGCTACAGACATCACCTCTGAAGATGCCAAGAAAAGCAAACACAGGCCCCAGATCTCTTGTTGCACCAACTGGAAAAAAGCCCACAGCAGCAGAGGAACTGAGCTGTGAGGACAGCTTTCCTATGGCTTTTAATTTCCCACCATCCTTCCCCCATCTGAAGCAAACAAACAACACACTTGTAATAAAATGTGCAGGTGTCACTAGTTTATATTCTGAGGTCCTCTTTTGATCGAATTCTCTGTAGGATGCTGGGAGAAAATGGCGAATAAAGCTGGGAAGTGCAGTGTGTCCGAGCAAGATGGATAGGACAGGAGGGAGCCCCAGAAGGCAGAGATTTCATTTCAGTCGTGGGAACGGGTTCCTTTTAGTAGCCCAAACTGGTGTCTTTCACATACCCTCCAGACAGTCCTTGAGAAACTATTCCAAGTCTCTCTTTTTTGGGATGGGGAGAAGAAGGGGAGGTGTAAGTGGGATGGAGATGATTCTGCAAGCTTATAGAGCCAAGTGACAAAGTGCCACTGAGGAATCCTGACTGTCCAAGGCTGGCAACAAGACCAGAGAGCCACAAGGGGAAGACCCCTCCTTCACGTCAGGAGTGGGAAGGCAGAGTTAATAAGATTTCAAGGGTAGCTGCCAAGGGGAGGGAAGTGCCTACAGTTTACCAGAGAAACATGTTGGTGGCACACTGGTGGGTGGGAAGGAGGTCAGAGAGCTGAGGAAGGTGAAAACAAAGAGCCTAAGGGCTGAGGATGATTCTGGTGTCCCAGCTGTACACAAAGCTTTAGCCTTCTGATGAAATAATTTTAGTCCTAGTTCTAGTCGGATACTAGCTTTCTAGGTGATCAGTGGGCAAATACGAAGTGTAGGGCACTACCACCCCTCAACTGGGGATGTAACTCAGCTGGGACAGTGCTGGCCTAGCACTCATGGAGCAGTTCAACCCCCCAGCACTGTATAAACCAGGTATGGTGGTGCATATCCATCACCTCAGCACTTGGGAAGATATATGAAGGGGGATCAGGAGGTAGAGGCCATCCTCAGCTACACAGTGAGTCTGGGATACATGGAATTCTGTCTTTATGCATGCATAGTTATGCTTACTATATATACATACATATATATATATACATACACATATATACATATGTATACATATATATGTATACATATGATCTCAAAGCAAATTCACAAGTCTACTTCCCAGGACAAGACACTGGTCTCTCCCCATTTAGATCACAGTGTTTGGCTCATAGGTGAGCATGATGATGAACTAGTATTAATTCTTGGCGTTTTTCTCCAAAAATGACCTGTGGGAAGGTATAGAAGGGAGGAGAGTGTAACTGCCTTTGTCTTTGCCCTGTCCCATGGACAGCCAGTTCTGCCACAACCGCCCTGAGAAGCCGTGGACCATCCCCTCAATAGATAACATTTTGGAGGGCGTCATCCGATTGGTCAAGTCCGAGTCAAATGATTCTGTCCTGGCTGCTAACGAGCTGGTAAGTAGTGGAGTCTGATCCTCTGTGTTTTCTCTCTCAAGGGAGGACAGGCTTCTGCTTCCATTAATTTTTTATTTTTGTCAACTATGGAAGGGATTTATGTACTGACCACAAAACATGACGAGAGTCATCTTACCAAATACAAATCCCTTTTGGGCCAGTCTTCTCAGCTCCAGCAAGGGTATGTCCAGTGGTCTGCTCCTCACCTCCACATGCTTATCTAGCTGGCAGTGTTCTACTCTGAGCCCATCATCTTCTCCTTCATCTTCCATCTCCTTTACTGCTTTGTGTGGTGAGTCCTCCAGTTACTCAAACCAGAAACCTGGATTCCATCCCATAATTCCCTAGTGCCTTCCCTAACCAGCCTTAACATTATCATAACCTATCTCTGGCCTATTTCCTTTGTCTATAGTACAGCGTGTATATGTGTGCTCCTGTGTGTGTGTGGAAACCAGAAGGCAACTTCATGTGTCTTTCCTCAAGGGTACCGTTCATCTTTCTTTTCAGATGATCTTGCAGTGGCCTGGGGACTCAGTGATTAAGATAGGCTGTCTGCTCAGCAAGCCCCAGGGGCTCTCATTCTTCACCTACCTCCCCAGTTCTGGGAGTACAAGCATGGCAGCACTCTTCCTGTCTGTTTTCACCTGGGTTCTGGGGGATTGAACTGTGGTCTGACCTGCACCATCTCCCCTCCACAGCTCTTTGTTCTTATCTTAATACAGGCTTCATTATTCTTTGCCCGTGGTGGACTCATCTTGGTTTGGATTCCACCAAAAGCATATTCTGAGAGAAAGACTTGAGTGCAAGTAAATTATCGGAGAGGTGAAGAGCACGTGAACAGCATTTTTCAACAAAGAACATGAGGAGCGAGACCAGGAAGGGAGAGCAGCCAAAATGTCTGCTGTGCAGCTGGCTACCACTGAGGTGCCTGGGGCTGACTCCCAACTGAGGCAGAACAGAGGCCCCAGGGCTGCTCACCAGCGTTGTCCTGAGCCAGGGCATTCATCTTTCGACACTTCAGGCCTCGCAAGAGAGAAGGCTTGCTGGTGATGAAATGCACGTGTCTGCTGCTGGAAGCCTAATGATCTGGCACTGTGTTCCTAGCATGAGGGGCTCAGAGTGGGCAATGGTTGTGTGGGATAGACCTCAACCACCACGCTTGCCTGTATTGGACCTTTCCCACTAAAGAAATTGATATTTCTAAAGTTGAGATCTGATGGTGACAGATTCCTTTTAAGGCTTTCCATAGCTTTCTGTATATGATCCAAATGATATCACAATGCTTAGATCTTTTCATTATTTTTGTATTGTTTCTTTCCCACCCCCATGATGGGGATTGATTCTAGGACCATGGGCCTATAAGGCCTGCCACTGAGCTATGCCCACAGCCTCCTCTTTATTTTCACGTGTTTAAAAATTTGTTTTTGAAATAAGACCTAACTAAGGTGCCCAGGCTGGTCTTGATTTGAACTCACTTGTGTGTGTGTGTGTGTGTGTGTGTGTGTGTGTGTGTGTGTGTGTATGCACGCTTGTATGTGGAGGCCACAGGTTAACCTTGGGTATCTTCCTCAGTTGTAGTCCACCTTACTTTATGAGACCAGGTTCTTATCTTGGAGCTTGCCGCTTTGGCTCAGCTGGAGGGTCAGCAAGCCCCAGGGATCTTCCTGTCCCTGCCTCCCCAATGCTGAGAGTATAAGCATGCGCAGTCTCACCTTGCTGTTTAACGTGTGTGCTAGGGATCCAAACGCTCAGGTCACTGTGCTTTACCACAGAGCCATCTCCCTCATCCCTGGCCTTGAACTTGCATCTACTGCCTCTGCACCCTGGATTACAGGCCAGTCTGCCTGGTGGATGCTTACTTCAGCCCTTTCCACCTGCTCTTCTCCGCATCTCCTTACCAAATAGGATATTTTATTGTGGATTTTTTTTATTGTTTGTTTTTCCAAGACTTTGGTTTTGCATTTTCCCCGTGTAACTTAGACTGACCCGGAGCTTCCTAAGCAGCCCAGTCATCCTCAGACTCAAGATCCTCCAGCCTCCCCCCTCTAAAGCCCTGGGATTTCAGGCAACACCTGGCTGTTATAGTATAGTACAGTTCTCCCAATGTACCACCGTCGCTTATGCTTCCGTGTCTCCGCATATCCTATGTATACACTGCTTTTCTCAGTGTTACACAGAACACCTGACAAAATCAACTTAAGGGGGGGAGAGTTTTTCTGGGTCGTGGTTTGAGGGAATGGTCCATAAGGTGGCGAAGGCCTGGTGGCAGGGATGGAGACACCTGGTCACACTGTACAAAAAAACAGAAGCAACGAGACCGATCATGGAGCTCAGCATCTTTTCCCTTTTTATTTATTCTGGGGTCTCAGGCCATGAATGGTACCCCCCCCCCCATCCAGGATGGGCTTTTCGTTACTAGCTACACTTATTTGGAAACACCTTCATAGGCTCACCCAGAGGTATGTTTCTATCGTGAATGCAAAACCAGTCAAGCTAACGACTCAACTTGCCTCTGGAATCCCTCTCCTTGTACCTCTTCTGGCCTCCTCCAGGCTGTGAGTTATATAGGACTCAGGGTAGGCTACCATAATTCAGGCAGAGCACAGATTGGGGAGCAAAGGTCTGTACACATGCATCTGTAGGTGTGTGTATGTTTCCTTGCAATGTGCCCTGTTCTTAATAAAAGTAGAATCTGAACACGACTGAACTGGATGGTTGGAATCCAGTGCATTGAACGTTTGACGCCTACCAACAGCTTAGACTCCTAGGTGCTTGCCAACCAACTTCCTGGTTATAATTTGATTTAAATATTAGCTACATATGGAGAAAGCACAGGTGCCTGTGGTTTGAATGTTTGCATTCCCCCTATAAATTCACAACTCGAAACCCAAATCCCTATGTGACAGTAATCAGAGGTGGGCTGGTTGGAAGGTGATTATGAATGGGATTAGTACCTTTTCCCCCTTTTATTGAAAATAGCTTTTTTTTTTTTCCTGACAAAATGTATTTTGATTATGGTTTCTCCTCCCTCTGCTCCTCCCAGTTCCTCTCCACCTTCCCTCTTCTGTCTGTCATTAGAAAACAAACTGACTTCTAAGGGATAATAATAAAATAAAATATTATGGAATAAGATAAATCAGAAACTAACACATCAAAATAGGACAAAACAAACAGAAGAAAAGGAGCCCAAGAAAAAGCACATATATAGAGCCAGGTACAGTGGCACACACCTGTAATACCAGCATTCGGGAAGGCAGAGGCAGGCAGATCTCTGAGAGTTTGAGGCCAGCCTGGTCTACAAAGTGTGTTCAGGACACCCAAAGCTGCACAGAGAAACCCTGTGTCAGAAAAAAAAGCAGAACACACACACACACACACACACACACACACACACACACACACACACACACACA
>NW_026596073.1:23854176-23915828 GCF_907164565.1 Psammomys obesus
ACACACACACACACACACACACACACACACACACACACACACACACATCTACCCACTTGTTTACACCCTCAGGAATCCCATAAAAGCACTAAGCTGGAAGCCATAATATATATGCAAAAGATCTGTGGGGTAAAAAGAGAGAACAAATTAGTGAAAACTAAGATAAAATTAAAGGAGTGGTGGGGGAGGAAGAGCCCTGACATGACCCTGTGAGACAAGAAATCTCCAAAGATGTTTTTGAGTTCATTTTTGTTGTTGTTGGGCACGTACTGCTGGGTATGGATCCTAACCTTAGGAGTAATTTGTTTCCCCAGTGGGATTCCCTTGCAGAAACTAAATTTTCTTTTGTAAGTGGTTATCAGCTGGGGAGAGCTTCTGGGTTAAGGATGGGGGCGTGTGTCTACTTTTTTTCTTTTAGATCTGCAGCCCTGAATTAATCAGGCTTCTCTAGAGGGATAGAATTTATAGAATTACAGGCTGTGGTTCAGCTGTTCCAACAATGGCTGCCTATAAATGGCAGTCCAGGAATCCAATAGTTGTTCAGTTCATGAGACTGGATGTCTCAGCTGGTCTTCATTATATTCCAGAATCCCAAAGAAGTTGGCTTCAATACCACTAAAGAAATGGACTTGCTAGCAAGAGTGAGGGCAAGGAGGCAGAGAGAGTGAGAGAACAAAAGAGCGAGAGGAACAGTGAGAGCAAGAGAGAGAAAGAGAGAGAAAAAGAGAGGGAGAGAGAGCTTCCTTTTTCCATGTCCTTTATATAGGATGCCTGCAGAAGGTGTGGTCCATATTAAAGGTGGATCTTTCTACCTTAAAGGTTTGGCTTAAAAGTGGAACTTCCTACACCAAACGATTTAACTAAGAAAAAATATATTGGCTACATTTAAGCAAGAGGTCTAGGTTCTCTCCATGCATGGGTCCTGGTTGATGCATCAGTCAATAAGGACATTTGCTCAATTGTTTTCATAGCAGCTTTATTCCTAGTAGTCAGAATCTGGGAACAACCTAGATGTCCCTCAACTGAAAAATTGTACTACATTTACAAAATGGACTACTATTCAGCTATCAAAAACAAGGAAATCATAAAATTTGCAGGCAAATGGATGAAACTAGAAAAGATCATCTTTTTTTTTCTTTTTTTAAAATTTTTTTTATTAGTTACATTTTATTAACTCTGTATCCCAGCTGTATCCCTAATAAGGGGAGCAGGGGCTGCCTCTGACATGAACTCTGTTGCCAGGCCACAGAGGAAGAGGATGCAGGCAGTCCTAATGAAACTTGATAGGCTGGGGTCAGATGGTGGGAGGCAGAGTGCTCCTCCTTTCTGAGGAATAGGGGAGGAGGCTAGGGGGTGAAGAAGAAGGGAGGGTGGGACCAAGAGGAGACGAGGGAAGGAGCTACTATTAGGATGTAAAGTGAATAAATTATAAAAAAAATAAATTTAAGTAAGAAAAAAAAGATCTTCCATAGATGTGCCCAGCCATTTGAGTTTTAGTTAATTCCAGATGTAGTGAAGCTGAAAATCAAGAATAGTCACCACAGACCCCCAACTGGGTCCTGTGTACATATGAACTTGTTAAATTAGAGGATCTTATTTTCTTGGTGTCCTCCATCCTCTCTGTAGAGAAATTTTAATTCAGAACATGGCTGCTCTGACAAAAGATTACATCCAAAGACCTTCTAGGTTGTGTGATCCAGCTAGAATACAAACATGCCTTTATCCCCAGGAGATGGAGGCAAGCAGATCTCTGAGTTAAAGACCAGCCTGGTAAAGAGCAAGTTTCAGGTAAAGAAAGATACATACCTTTAATCCCAGCATTCAGGAGACAGAGGCATGCAGATCTAGCCAGTTCTGTTCAGGCAGTTAGGTTGAGTCAGGGAGTTGAGAGGCATTGGAGTGGGGCGGAGTTCATGGCAGTTCAGTGTGTGGAATTCAGAGACAGTTGTTAGTGGGAGGGTTTGACAGAGACAGGTTGAAGAAAGAACAAGCTAGACACTGGTGAAGACAGAACAAGACAGAGAATGAGGAGGAACCAGAAGATTACAACAGATTGTTAGAGTTAGTTTGAGGCCAAGTAGAGCAATTCAGTCAGAAACTGAGAGAATCCAGGTTGAATCAGTCATCTTGGATAGGAATTTGAGCCAGAACAGCTGAGCTGAACAAGCCAGCCAGAGCTCAGAAAGAACTAGATAGGATGAGCTTATTCAGCACTAAATCTCAGAACCTGAAATATTCTAGGCCTAGATTAGATTGTACAGAGGCTAGAAGCTTCCAGGACCAGATAGGTTAACAGACAAAGGCAATAAGCCTCCAAGAAGACAATTAGATCAAGGCGAATAAAAGCTACTTCTATGCTTTCTGCCTCTTCTTTCACAGGGTTCCCTGTGCCCTGATTAGAGGGATTTGATGGACACATCCTATTTAGGGATTAGTGTTCTTAGGGCTCTCATTCTCTGTGTAATGTCTGGCTGTGGGTCTCTGTACTTATTTCTATCTGCCACAGGAGGAAACTTCTTTAATGATGGCTGAACAAGGCACTGATTTATGAGGCTACAGAATGTCATTAGGAGTCATTTTATCCTTTTTTTTTTTTTTTTTTTTTTTTAAAGAACAGTAGTATTGGTTTTGCTACAGGTCCCTGGGCTTTCTAGTCTCAGGTTCTTAGTTACCCAAGCAGTGTTAGGCATAGGTTCCTTCTTGTGGAGTGAGCCATAAGTTAAATCAAATATTGGTTGGTTGCTTCTACAGGGATTATGCCACCATTGCCCTAGCTTTATAGGCAGGACACCATTGTAGATCAAAGGGTTTGTGGCTGACTGGTATTTATATTTCTCCTTTGTCTGTATTCAGAATACATTCCTGTACCAAAGATGCTAGCATGTAGGGGTGAAGACTGTGTAGGCACCAGCTCAGCTTCTCCATGTTCAATGAACTGGATAGATGTTATCTTCAGCAATGGGCCCTTGCCATCAGTTTGTGAAGAGCAACCTATAATCTTGGCTAAACCCTGAGTTGTTTGAGGGTTCTCATGGGACAACGTCGGCCAATAACTCAATTAGATGTAGCCCAATTTCCACATGGGAAGCTTCACTTGGTAACAAGAGAGGGGTCTCTGTCTTCCCTACTATTTGGCAATTTAATTTAGATCACAGACACACACACACACACACACACACACACACACACACACCACATACTCACACCACACACACACACACACCACATATTTTACGAAGTCTCTTAATCTTAGCTGTTTCTTCCCATATTTCCTCCCTTGCCAGTCTCTTCCTTTCCTCCCCATTTGATCCTCCAGAACCAGCCCCCTAACCAACCACCCACAACTATTCTACTTTCCTTTCATAGAGAGATCTATCTGTTCAGCCCACCCTCAGCCTCTTACTCTATACTATCCTCTGTGGTTCTCAGATTGTAGCTTGGTTATCACTGACTTCATAGCTAACATCTACATATATGTGAATACCTGGCATATTTGTCTTTCTGAGTCTGGGATACATCACTCAGGATAGTTATTCTCTTGTTCCACCCATTTACCTGAAATTTTCATGATTTTTTTTAAATAGCTGAGTAATATTCCATTGGGTAAATGTACCACATTTTCTTCATCCATTCATTCCTCTGTTGAGGGACATCTGGGTTGTTTTCGACTTCAGGCTATTGTGAATAAAGCTGCAATGAACACGGTTGAGCAAGTGTCCCTTTGGTAGGATGAAGTATCCTTTGGGTATATGCCCAAGAGTGGTATAACTGGATCTTGAGGTAAACTGATTCCAATCTTCCTGAGTGATTTTCATAGTGGCAGTAGAATTTTGCCCTCCTACCGGCAAAGGGTGAATGTTCGCCTTAATCCACATTCTGGCTAGCATGAGCTGTCTTTTTTTTTTTTTTTTAATCTTAGCCATTCTGATGTTGTAAGATAAAATCTCTTCTTTTTAAACAAATAATTTATTTTATGTGTATGAGTGTTGTGCAGGCATACCATGTGCTTGACTAGTGACCAAGGAGGTAAGAAGAGGGCGTCTAATCCCCTGGGACTGGAATTGCAGACAACTGTGAGTGGCCATGGTGCTGGGACTTGAACCTGGGTTCTCTAGAAGAGCAGCAAGTGCTCTTAACCAATGAGCCATCTCTCAAAGGAGTTTTGATTTGCATCTCCCTGATGACTAAAGATGTTGAACGTTCTTTAAGTGTTCCTCAGTCATTCGAATTTCCTCTTCTGAGATTTCTCTGTTAAGATCTGTACCTCCTTTTTAATTGGGTTATTTATTTTCCTAGTATTTAGCTTTTTGAGTTCTTTATATATTTTGGATATTAGCTCCCTATCAAATGTGTAGAAGCTTTCCAGTTTCATTAGTCCAGGCTTTTAGCGGCTCCATTTAGAGTCTCCATTGTTATTCTAATAAGTGTACCTTTATATGTTACTTGGTCTTTTTTCCTTTGTAGCTTTTAATATCATTTCTCCATTTTCTACATTTAGTGTTTTGATTATTATATGCAGAGGGAACTTTCTTTTCCTGTCCAATCTATTTTATGTTCTGCATTCTTTTTGTACTTTGACAGGCATGTTTTTAGGTTAGAAAAATTTTGTTCCACGATTTTGTTGAAATTATTTTCTGTACTTTTGGTCTATGTTTCTTCTGCTTCCTCTTTTCTTATTATTCTTAGATTTGGTCTTTTCATGGTATCCCAGATTTCCTGGGTGCCAAGAGGGATTTTTTTGTTTGTTTTGTTTTTTAGATATAACATTTTCTTTGACTGAGGAATTAATTTCTTTTATCAGGTCTTCAATTCCTGAGATTTTTTATTTCCTGTACTCTGTTGGTAAAGCTTGCTTCTGAGGTTTCTGTTGGAGTTCCTAATTGTTTAATTTGCAGATTTTCCTCTGTCTCTCTCCCCGTCTCTCTATTTTAATTTCAGGTCTTGAACTGTTTTCTTCATTTCCTTTTGATGTTTCTGTTTTTATAAATTTCTTTAAGGGATTTAATCATTTCCCTTTTAAGGACCTTTATCATATTCATAAGGGCTATTTTAGGGTCTTTGTTATTTGTTCAGCTATGTTGCAACTCTCGGCCTACTCTGGTAGGATTTCTGGGTGTTAGTTGAGACGCGCTGTTATTGTGTTTTTACACTGGCATCTAGGCTTGGGTGTTTAATTATGGGTGCTGATGTCTGACCTTGCCTTTGTTGGTTGGGTGTTTTGTCCTTTGGTTTCTGTTGCCCTCTCTGGTTCTTATGAGGTGTGGTGGTGGCTTGTTGCAGGGTAGGGGGTTCTTCTGGGATCCCGCAAGGTGTGGCCACCGGCAGTTCTGGCAAAGTGTGTTTCTAGGTATTAGGAGCTGACTTGTAGGAATGGGGATGGTCTGGGGATAGTATGAAGGGTCCACAGGAAGGAGGAGAGCAGGCTGTTCCACCAGAATCCTCTTAGTCCCCTGACAATGTTGGTGGCAAGTAAAGGGAGGCCAGAATAGTAGCCTGCCAGCTGGGAATGAGACTGGATATGAGGAGAAGAAAGAGAGTGAAGGTCTGAAGCTCATCTGCCTGCTTTGCTGTCCTGTTTGCTTCTCTGACATGACTGCCAGGTTCCCAGAGAATGCCATCTGGAGTTAGGGGCAGGGATAATGAGATGAGTAGGCGGAAGGAAGTTTGGAGGGGAAGATCTGTGTGATACACTGGAGATTTGTACAGACAAGAGGGGGAGAGTGTGTCAGGGAGTTTGTTACAGAGCTGGGGGTGAGACTGGGGATTGGATGTGAAGGAGAGGTAAAGATTTACAGTTAGTTACCTGCTTCCCTGGCCAGAGGGAACTGATCCTTTATAAAACAGAGTAAGGGACTCTTTTTACTCCTTTCTTCCATGTGGAGGCAAGTGTAGCAAGAACACTCAATTTGTGAAATAGCAGTCTTTACCCAACCACCTGAGCTGTGATTGGGTAACAACCACAACTGAGCAATGAGTTTCTGTTCGTTATAAATTACTCAGTTTAAGGTATTTTGTTATAGCAATAAGAATAGATCAATACAACATATCATGCCTGAGTATGTTCTTACATCATATTCCTTACTTATATGAATTATGATTTTTCTTCATTGAGAAGTAGCCTCTTTTAGTCTGGTAACTTTTGTGAACCATAGAAAAAGATTTGGAATGTGTAAAATGAAGAACCATACCTTGGACTTTTGTGCTTTCAACACAACAACTGCTCTTGCTCTGGCAACATGACTTTGCCATCTTTCCTGCTGTTGATTTAGTGATACCTGAAGCGATATTCTGAGTGCTGCATCTTATCTATGTGGAGATGTTGCCAGCAACTGTTAGGTGGCGTTTTTTTGTGTGTCCTGAATATCTTCTCGATTATGTGTCCCTCTGAGCTGTTTCTGGCACTGCTGACTAGATAGGCTTTACTGTGGAAAATAATCTTTGGGCAATGTGAAAACAAGGTGATTCATCAGGCTGACCCTGGCATTATCCAGCAAGTCAGTCTGGACGAGATGATTGAGTCCTTGACTCAAGAACAGAAGGGCTCTAATTTGTCTTCCAGGAAAATCTCATGTGAAGAAAAATCGAGCAAGAACAGCCTTATATGACGAAAGGTTTCACGGACTATTTAACAAAGTAATATGAAAACTTAAATACTTTAGAATAGCACATCAAAAAAAAAAAAAAAAAAGAAAGAAAGAAAAAAGAAAAAGAAAGTTGGTGTAATATATTGTCTTAAAAAATATTACCTACCAATAGTTTAGTCTATTTCCAAGTTAAGTTACTATTAAACTTAGGTGTGTGTGAGTAGGAGCGTGAGACAGACAGGCTTTCTCTGTGTAGTTCTGGATTTCTGGAACTCGCTCTAAAGACCAAGCTGGCCTCAAACTCAGAGATCTGCCTGCCTCTGCCTCCCAAGTGCTGAGAGGCAAAGTGTGCACCACCACACCCAGCAAGAAGCTTTACATTCTAAACATATAACTAAATAAGACCACGACTAACAGAGTTAAACATTCACTTTTTTTTTTTTCATTTTATTTACTCTGGGTATGTCCCCGTGAGCACATATGTCACACACACATATGTGGGGGTAAGGGGACAACCTGTAGGCTTTGGTTTTCTCCTTTCACCATGTGAGATTGATTGGGTCCTGGGGCCAAACTAAGGTCATCCGTGGCAGCAGGTACCTTTACCTGCTGAGCCATGTCTTTGGCCCTAGAAAAACACTAGGCAAACCATTACCCTTCCAGGTCAGATGTGGAACAGAAAACACATTGATTGGAACATTTGGTTTATAGCAAACTGATGTTCTGTATCTTCTTGGTTCACAAGAATCCCTGGACACCACAGCCACCCTCCCCTCAAGCCTGTGTGGACCCACACAAACCCTTCCCTTGTCTCTCTCTGATCCAGGGTGGGAAGAAAGGGCCTGCCAGCCTTCCCTGGGTACAAGCCAGCTCAAGCCTTGGCTTCCCAGTGCCACATGCCTGGCCATTTACCACCCTGTGGACGCCATCCTAGCCACTACCAGGGCCTCCTTTTGTTGGTCTTTTCTGACGTAACCCAGGACCACTTGCCTAAAGGTGGCATCTCCCATAGTGGGTTGGACCCTCCCACATCCATCATTAATAAAGAAAATCCCCCATTGGCCCGCACACAGGTCAAGCTGATGGAGGCAGTTCCTCCGTTAAGGTTCTCTCTTCCCAGATGACTCCAGCTTGTGCAAGCTAACAAAACCTAACCGGCACATCCTCCTTTCTCTCTCCTTTTCCTTAGGTTGAAGTGGAAAATAATGACAACGGTGTATGTAATGACAGAGCTATGATACGGAGAGTCTAGGGTTCCACAACATGAAGGAGGAACAACATACTGGCTGTAATTTTCTATCTGGGCTTTTATGAGTAGAATGACTATCCCATTGTCAAAGCCATTGCATGCTATGGCTCATTTTCTTTGCCACAGAATGAAGCAGGCATTAGAGGCCCAGCAGGGCTACACATGATCTATCCAGCTTCAGTGGGGAAAAACACCAAGGCTTAGCGCTCAGAGAGATTACTCATGAGACAAAACACCCGGTAAACCAGGAAAGACCTGGTAATCCCCATAAAGGGAATGCAATGAACCTGTGTATTTGAGACCTCCGAGGGCATAGAATGTTTTCCAGCAGACTCTGGCCAAAGTCAGTGATGACAGTAAACTTTTTCATGCAAGGTCTACCTATCATGATGGCTGGCATCCTGGCTTTAGAAGTGGTTCTCTCTCCTCATGGTCTGTGTAGGTTATCTCACAAGCATGACAGCTGTGACAATGGCTTTCTGGAAATCAGTGTATCCCCCTGGTTACTGCTCAGGAGGGTTGGCCCAGAAAGGCTCAATAGCAGAGCAGAGTTCAGCAGTATGTTGTATTACAAATAGTTTGAACCCTTCCCTATTCAAGGACACTCACTGTTTCAGTCCTTTACAAGTAATAATATTTAGGAGATCCTTTAGAGAGTGGGGGAGATGGCTCAGTGGATAAAGTACTTGGTGCTCAAATATAAGAAGTAAGAGTTTGGCTGGGCATGGTGGCACATACCTATAATCCCACCTGCAGAGGCTGGTAGATCTCTGTGAGTTTGAGGCCAGCCTGGTTTACCAAGTGAGTCCAAGACAGCCAAGGGTACACAGGGAAACCCTGCCTCGAAACAAACAAACAAACAAACAAACAAACAAACAAACAAACCCCCTCCCAGAAAGAGTTAAGAGTTTGGACCCCCAGGACCCATGTAAATGTTAGGTGGGCAGAGCAGCCACCTATAATCCCAACTGTGGGAGAGCTCTGTGCAAGCTTGCCGTCTATACTTGCCCTTATTGACACGCTCTGGATTTTGTAGGTGCTAGTTTTTCAAACGCTACTTTATTGAGGGGTTCCTTAAAGCTTATGCCTCCCTTCCTACCTCCCCCCCCCAATCCCAAGTAGGGGGAAAAGAAGGTTGTAAGGAAAACAGGACATAGCCCCCTTTATTTCTTCCTGCTGGTAGGGTTGTAGGATTCTTTGGTGGGGTGGGGGAGGGGGGAAATGCCAATATATGTCATCAAGAAATCCAGAAGTCTAGATAACCAGCAAACTAGCAAATGCAGTAAGGAGTCCTCCTTGGCCTTCTCCAAGCCGCCATGCTTTTTCCCTCTGGGCTGCCATATTTATATCCCTCAAAGTCCTCAGAACTCAACTAACTCCAGCGGACGAAGACCACGCTCCGAACCAGATAGTTAACAGGTGTGGACAAACTGAAATCCCCACTTGGGATTATAATAAAACATGTTTACATATCATAAACATTTTGGTTTATGATTCAAGGATTCAAGTGTGAGACCCAGCCTCCATGAATAAGGTGGAGGACAATCAGGGAAAGCTCCCAGTGTCCACATTGGGTCTCCACACATACTCTTGCTTGCCCACAAGCATAAGTAAGAACACACATGTACAACCAAACATATACTATAATCAAACATACTTATATCCAGGAATATCACACACACATATACATGCAAAAATACTTAAAAATTATTCTTCTTTTTCTGAAACCAGGTTACTGGTCTCTGTTCTGATAGGCACATCGAAAAGCCTGTGACTCTTAAGGTGAACTAATTCAAAATGAAAATGCTATCTTAGACTGCTAGTGTGTGAACTCACAGTTTATTGGCCAACTCTTATTTTGTTTGTTTCCAAATGGGTGCAACCTAACTTTAATTTCACATTCATGAATACCATAGCAAAAACAGTTTTTAGAAAGTCAAGTTGGAAGAAGCATTTGTTACGATTCCCAGAGACAGTCTGGAGAGTTTGAACAAGCCTTAAATCAAGAAATGGAATGGCTGATAATTCTACAGTATTAAATATTTTTCCGTCATCAAGTTACCAGCATAATATAATGGAAGACACCACAATTTCTTTCTTTTTTTTCCAACATAATATTTTTATTGCTTATTTGGTAATTTGTTCTAATATGCCCTATCACACTTGTTTCCCGTTCCTCCAAAACAAAAACAAAAACAAAAACAAAAAAAACAACAAATACGCCAAGTTCAACTTATGTTGCCTATATACTCATGGGGGCATGGTCAAGCTCCCAGCGGCAAGCCCCTTAAATATAACCGAGTCCTCCCCCACTCACACCCCTGCCAGAAGCCATCAGCTAGAAAGAGCTATTTTAGCATCTTTATCACAAGTTTTGAGGACTCTCTTCAACGGCTTCCTGTTGGGACTGTTTATTTTTCTCTTTTTAATTTGTGGGGGGAGGTTACTACGGAAGCCTTCAATGTCTCTCATTCTCAATTACGTGCCTGCAGTCATTGCTACCACCGCAAAAGGAGCTTCCTGTCCACAACAGCCAGGGGTAGTGCAGACCATGGGCACCAGCATGACCTTTGGCTGCAGAATGGACCACAGACGACACCGCCTCAGGGGGCAACACGGATTAGGAACATAGACATGGCCTCTGGCGACAGCTCAGACCACAGACATCAGCGTGCCTAGCAGTGGCGGCACAGACTGTGGCGGTCTTTCATGGGCGCTTAATCTAGAAAATTCTTCATCTTGGATATCTTGGCGTTGCTCAGAGCCAGGGGGCTTGTGTGGCTGGGCAGCTTGTGCAGGAGCAGAGGCTGTGTGAGCTCCACGCTGTTGCATACGGCCCTGCCAGCTCCACTCAACAAAGGCTTGCTCCCGCTCCACTGTAGCTGCCCTCCCACACCTGTCCCCTCATGCTGCATCTCCAGTTCTGCCTCTCTCTTAAGCATGCTACTCCTTCTGTCCTCTTTCCCATCTCTCCATTGCACATTCATCCATCAAAGTGGCACTGCAAACTGCTGGGTATCACATAGTATACCCGTATGCGTGTATGTCCAAAAAGCTTTATTTGCAAACATTTATTGCAAAGAGTCATTGGTCTGCAGACTCCTCCTCCACAGCCACACCTCTGCTCAAAGTCTTTGTGGGTCTCTCAGGCTCCTCAGAGTAGCTCTACGGTTTCCAGAGTGCCTTGCCCCTGCCACCACCTTGAATCGAGTCCGGAGACGTAAGCTTCAACTCAGATTTTAAAATACAAAATTGCCTTTAAAGATTTAGTCACAGAACTGTAGAGATTTGGTGACACTGGTTGAACCATTTGTGCCGGCCATGCTAGGGCACTCCTTTATGCTTCTCATCTGAGTTGCTCTTCTTTCAGGGGTGATTGAGTGTGTTTGGGTGAATGACCAGTTTTCTATGCTCACTCAGCCCTCTAAGTCTTCTCCTGAAATAGCTTTCCTTTCTTCTACCTTCTACCTTCCATATTTCCTGCTGAGGTTCAAGAGTTAATTCCTAGGCTCATTCCTAGGTAAGGCCCTCCACTGCCTCTGCCTCAATCTGGAAGCAACAGTTTGTACCAATCCTACCACACTGTGAATGGCAGTGGATCTGTGGGTCTGTGGCAGACATTGCTTGTTACTAACCAGTCTCCCTCCTCTTTCTCACAGTGGAGCTTCTATGTTGTTTAGAAGAACAATATGTCAGCTTTATTTGTAAAGAAAGAAAGAAAGAATGTAAATTTGCATACATTGGTTTATTTATTGTGCATGTGTCTGCCTTCATACACATATGCACATGTGTGTGCTTGTGTGTGTGTTACCATGGCAAGAGCATGGGTTATCAAAGAACAGCTTGTAGGAGTCACTTCTGTCCTTCCACCATGTGGAACCCAGAGGGCAGTATCAGGTCATCAGGCTTGACAGCCATTGCCTTTACCTGCTGACCCATCTTGCTGGCCCAGTTTCTCTGTCCTATATGGTCAGGAATGCCGTGGGTGGAAGACAGCCATAGGTAGGCTTTTTTTTTTTTTTTAAAGATGTAATTTAATTTGATTATGTGAATGGCTGGTTTTGCCTGAGCGTGTGCTCGCACACCATGTGGATGCCTGGTGTCCTTGGATCTTCTAGGATGGGAGGTACAGATGGTTAATGGATATGTTAAGCTGAGATTGTTGGGAACAAGCAAAAGAAACTTATTCTAAGTTTCTACCATTTTATTTACAGACTCCATTTAATCATAGGGAGAAGCTAAGTTCAAGGGCCCATGCCCTAGGGGAGCTGGGGACTTCCCAATAGATAAACAGCTTCTGTTGTAAGGAAACAGTTGTCTGAGTCCAGCCATCTCAGGGACAACTTCTCCATCTTGCTGGCAGGGTCAAACTAAGTTCATGTTCCCAGGCCCAGGAACCTATTTCTATCCTGATTGATGGAAACTCCACTGCTCAACTCTTATGTCAAAATATGATTGGACAATGCTATAGCCCACCCTGCTCCTTCTCACTTTATGGTTTCATCCTTTAAATATGTTATGCAACGTCTCTTCAGGATTGCAGTTCAGCGCCTGAGTTTGTTCTGTGGTCCTGGTCCATCAGCAGCAGCTTGATCACATTGGATTTAAGTGGACCCCACAACAGAATTTGAACTTAGGTTCTCTGGAAGAGCAGCCACTGAGAGCAGTGCTCTCAGCCACTGAACTATTCAGTCTCATAGTTTCTGTTTTGAGTGAACTGGTTTATTAAGTGTACAACAAGCAAAAGTATAAATAGTATTTATTAGGTAGATAGATAGCAAATCATCATCAAATCAGGCACATTTGGCAGGGATGAGTGGAGCAGCAGAAACCAACTGAAGAAGCTGAAGCAGCCAGTTGCACTACACTAACTGAGCCTTCTCTCCATGGATGAACCTCCCACGGTTATACTCCTGGCTTTCTGTTCCCACACTATAGGCATTTTAATAGATGGGATAGACCATAGTTGGAAATGTTTACCTTCTAGCTGTTCTCAAGGGCACTGTTTTCTGTCTTAACATGGGTGTTGTCTTTCTTTCTTCTTGTATCAGAGTTAGGGGAGCAGCTTGCTCCAGAATAAGGAGTTTTAAAGGAGACAAGGAAAGGCTTCCTTGTTCCCAGAGTCTGCTTTCAACAAGCTTAAATGGAACATGATAATTTATCAATATAAATGTGGTGATTTGAATAAGAACGGTCCCCACTGGCTCATGTATGTGATGCTTAGTCACCAAGGAGTGGCACTATTTGAGCAGATTAAAGGGATTTAGAGGTGTAGCCTTGTTGAAGGAGGTATATTGCTGGGGTGGGCTCTAAAGTTTCAAAAGTCCAATCCAGGCCCAGGCTCCCTCTCTTTTCCTCTCTCCTTCTTTCTATTCTCTCCTCTCTCTCCCTTTTTCACTCTCTCTCTTTCCCTGTTTCTTCCTCTCAGCCTATGATCAGGATATAGCTCTCATCTACTGTTCCCTGCCATGATGTCCATGAACTAAACCTATAAAACTATAAGCAAGATGCCAATTAAGTTTTTTCTTTTATAATAGTTGCCTTCGTCATTGTGTCTCTTCGCAGCAATAGAACAGTAACTAAAATAATAATGCACACTATAATATCTAGCTTAAATACTTGCTCCCTCAAATCCTGTACTGATTGTATGGCCATACAGTTCTGCCCAAGAGACATAAGCCATTGTCTGTTAGAGATATCTGGGAAAGATTTTGTTTTCCTGATTCAGACAGGATTTCTTCTCTCTTTTTCCATTTATTTTCTTCCCTCTTTCCTGGAAAGAGCTGGGAGGTAGAAGGCAGGAGTCAGGGGGTGGCATGTAGGAGGTGGGAAGCAGAGAGTGGGAGGTAGGGAGCAGGAGGCCGGGGGTAGGAGACAAGAGGTAGAGCAACTATTTGGTAGCCTGGGGTGAGGATGGTGTGGGGGCATGTTTATAGTGGTAGTGGAGCACAAAGATATAGTGAGGGCTAATGGTTCTGAATTGCCCTTCTTGGGACTTGTGTTTTCAGAGGAATATAAGGCTATCTAGTCAGACAACTGTTGCTCTGTTTAACAGCGGTGTATTTAACATTCACATTGTATTAGGTATTATAAGTAATCAAGAGATGATCTAAAGTCTATGAACAAAGTGTGTGGCTATAAGTAAATTCCACCTCATGAGCATCTGCAGAATTTGGAGCCCTGGAGAGGAAACACGGACCAGTCCTCCTTGAAAACTAAGAAACAGCTGTACTTCTGGTGCCACATATACCTACTGGTTGGCAAATGGAAAAAAAAAAAAAAAAAAAAAAATCACACCAATACTGAAAATGAGATTGCTCAGATTCATTTCAATCCCAAGGTTTCATGGTATCATCATCATCATCATCATCATCATCATCATCATCATCATCATCTAAATAAGGTCTTGCTATACAGCCTAGGCTGGCCTCGAACTTGCTCTGTTAGCCCAGGGTCAAACTCAGGATATTCCTGCTTCAGTTTCCCAAGTGCTGTAATTACATAGGAAGACTGTCTGACTTGTGATTTTATTTGGAGAGCCATTTCTAGTACCTGCTTTTATTCTAGCGCCTGCCACCATCTTAGCCATTCGGTATGTATTATTTTGCAGGGAGGCTCTGAGTTGAGAAAGCATTGGGAGGTCTCCACCACTCTGTGATACGGGTTTCTATTGCTATTAATTTCCTTGCCTGGTAAACATCTAAGCATTTCGCTATCTCTTATTTCTGTTTTATGAGTGAGATAGAAGTTTCAGGTTCCTTTAAATATGGTTTTACTCAGAAATCAGAATATCTGACTTTAAGAATGCAATATATTAACAGGTGCCAGGAACAGTCATCAAATTTGGCTCCCAGAGATGCTGTCCTAGGACTCGGGACATTTTAGTTAAACATGTACTTCTTAGGTTCTGACTCATGCTCCAGGGGACCAATCAGGCTGATTATGATGATTATTATAATGAACAGCAATTATTATTGGCTGGAAACGGATTCCAGCACTTCTAAAATTAAAACAAAATAGCTATTATTTCATCGGGGAAGAAACTTTCATTCGATAGGACAGCTGCTGTTTAACTCCCATTGCACGTAAGGACGATTACTCGTGTAGAGTTCTCATTCGTATCAGAGCTCAAAATGGATTTTACCCAGCGAGATTTTGAAAACAGAGGGGTTGCCATTTAGAAGGGAAAAAAAATTCTGTTACATTCTTCTATGAAAAGGAAATCCAGTGGAGAAAACAGTCATTCCTTAGCGTGGTGGTAAAGAGCTTTGGCAGCATGAGCAGAAAGGGCCAGATCAACGTGTAGACAGATCACTAAGTTGCTGCAGGGTCTGAATGCTGATGGGTTTGGCACTGTTACCAAAAGCAGACTGTAGAGTTTGTTGCTCCTTGTTGGCAGGTAAACATAGAATTCATGATCCAAAGTCCTCTAATCCATAAAACTTATTAAAGAACCTGGGTATCCAGCTAAAGCAGGAAGAGTAATTATACTGTTGGTGCAATGCAGACAGTGCTCTTAAAGATGAAGTGTTGACTTTAGTATTCACGAGAAATGGATCCCTACAGGTTCTCTTTTTATGTAGCTTTTGGTGTTCTTGGGATATCAACCAAAATTACTCCATTTGTTGAGCAAATGGCATGAAGACAAAACTTAGCGATGTAATTGTATCTATGCTGGCTAATTTAGAAGGAATGGTTGAGTTAGGAAGGAACTTTTGAATCAAAACAAAGTGATGGGTTGGATGAAGACCTCAGAATGAATGAATGAGCAGAGATTCTTTAGTTAAGAGAGAATTGTCCAACAGAAGGCTAGGGAAACCAAGCAGAAATAGAGTTTTAGGTTTTTTGTTTTTTTTTTTTTTTTCTGGAGTGTAAAGTACATTTGGAGCACATGGCTCCCCTCTCTGCAACAATGGGGAGAGCACTGAAGAAGGCGATCTGAGGTGATCACAGAAGCAAAGGCCATGTCACTCTGGCTCAGTTTGAGTTCTTCTAACTATAGTGGGAAATTGTTAGACCTGATCTGATTTGTGGATTTAGATAGCAATGCAGGTTGCTATACAGAAAATGGATGTCATGAGTCATGAGGCAAGAATGGAAGAGGAGATACAGACTGAAGTGATGGGAAGTGGAGCAAGGTGAACAGATTCAAGACATATCTTGATAAAACATGTTAATGAATTATTCTCAAGGTATGAAAGAAAGAGAAGAAACAGAACTTGAATTCAGTGGGCGGGGCTCTCACAGATGAAAACAGAAGATGTGGAAGGATCCAAGTGATTTTGTGGTGCTAGACAAGAAGAACGCAAGCATGAGGGCCTGGGATATACCGATTTCTCAGAATATAAAGCTGACCTTCCTAACAGCATATTCCTCGGAATATAGAGAAGTTGACAGAATCAGTAAAGGCAATTCTTTTTTCAGAAATTCTATGACAGAAAGAAGCAGAGACATGGTGGTTATGATTGATGTGGAGGCCAGGAGGTTTGTCTTGTTCTGAGATGGAAGATACTGAAGTCTGTTTGAAAGTTACTGGGAAAACTCCAGTGGGTTTCTATGACAGAGGAATGTGGTCCTCTAAAAGGCAAAGTGGATGATTGGCCTTTAACGGAAGGACTTTCTCTCTCTCTCATGTATTTTATGTGTATTGATTTTATGTCTATACTTCTAACTATACTCCAGGAGAATGCATAAGATTACATGAGTCTACAGTTATAGATGATTTTGAGCTGCCATGTGGGTGGTGGGAATTAAACTCAGGACCTCAGGAAGAGCAGCCAGTACTTTTAGCCACTGAACAATCTCTCCAGGCCCTGCCATTAAAAACAAAACAGAACAAAAGCTTTATTTCACATTTATTAATGTACATGTGTGTGTGTTTGTGTGAGTATCTGTCAGGTGCGTAAAGGTGTCCACAGAGGCCAAAAGAAGGACCTGGAATTGAAGGCAGTCATCCATCTGATGTGGATGCTGCAGACCAAACTTGCATCCTCACGAAGAACATCAAGTTCTTTCCAGCTCAGAAGAACTCATTACTCGTAACAGAGGAGGAAAGTGAAAGTTTTGGCATAGGGAGCTGGAAAGATGGCTCAGGGTTACAAGTGCGTGCTACTCTTGAAGACTGGGGACTTTGGTTCCTAGTACCTATATTGGGCAGCTCACAACTGCCTGTAACTTCATCTCCAAGGCCATATGCTGCCCTCTTCTGGATGCCACAGGCACCTTCACTCATGTACGCATGCACATACATCTAACTGAAAGTAAAATAAAATATTTCCTTTTAAAACATTGGCATTCCTGTGAGTAAGTTTGTAGAGATGGTGGAGAGAAGACAGGCGCCATCTCTGATTTCTATTTTTCCCTTCAAATGATGAGACCAGATCATCAGCCATGAGTAATAGGAGGGCAGAAAAGTACAGATTTGGGATAGAATAGAGTGTGGAACGTGGATACTGAAAATCCAAAGCATAATGGGATTTTGAGCTGTGTTGTGTGTTCAACTGATACCCATGCTATTGATTCAAAATTAAAACATCATCAAGGTTCATGTGTTTGCCCCTGGGAGTGTTTGGAGATCTAACAATGCTAGGGGACTTCAGCAAAAGAATGTAACAGTGGAGAGGGATGAACTGTTGGAGCCTGAATACCAGGACATGGGGGAGTGATGGTCAGGGAAGAAGACTCTGCTGCCAATAAGTGAAGACTGTTGGACAGTGAGTGACTTATTGCAAAGACAGGGCTTACCTAAGTGAGCAGGACTCACTTGGGGTGCTATGAAACTTCAGCCTCAAAGATTCTGACTTGGCTCACTTGGATTAAAATCTCAAAATCGGTGTTTTGGAGAGCCTCTCAGGTGTTCCCAGGCACATTTCCGCTTAAAAGGCACTGTGTATGGTCTGTTTTGCTGTGCACCATATGGCTTGGGCCTGGAGCCCTGGCTATTGGTGAAGAATGAATGAAGAAAGGCACACACAGACACACTTACAGAAAAGCTGGTTCAGGGGGCTGCACACACGCACTACCACTGCAACCCAGAAGCTCAGCGTTTATTAGGTTCAGAAACACTTGTACTTGCACCAGGGAAAGAAGGCTTTGCCTGATCCCTATGGAAAAAGTTGTTTTCAGTTTCCCATGGTCCTTGTCACAGCTGTGCCCAGGACTCCCTCTGCTCCCTGCACTGAGGACTGGTGTTAGCAGGAAGGGCTGAGGCTTCTAGAAACTACTTCAACTGAGGTTGGTAGTTTAATGGTCTGGAAGGGACTTAGGAAGGATCGAGAGTTTCTTCCTTTACTGACTGATGAGCATCCATAAAGGTGGTTTCGGTGTAGACCAAGGTAAACTGATTCTGACAGTCGACATCTAGACATTTGGGGATTGCTCCTATTGGGGGTCTCTGAGCAAGTTGTAGGGTGGGGGGCCTGGAAGAGAAAAGGACAACTTCACTGGACCTGCCAAGCTCTGGCAGATCCCTGATGCTTGACCAGGGGCTTAGACTATCATCAGACGACAGCGTGGCCAAGATGGAATCCAGGAGGGGAGTTTGGCTCAGTCTCCAACAAGTCTGGTTCTCTGAAGCCCCCCATGAGTTCCCTTGCCTTTCTACATTACGGCAGTAAAAGATACCTGGTGTGTATAAAACCCAGAGCAACAAAAGCACCTAACATCAAACCAAACCAAACCCACACTCCATGCCATTCATTTTCACAGATTACAAAACACAGTGAGAGGCTGGACACATGGTGCAGACAGCGAGGACACTGGCTGTTGCTCTCCCCGAGGACAAAGGTTCGATTCTCAGCAGCCACACAGCAGCTTGCATCTTCTGTAACTCCAGTTCCAAGGGATCTGATGCCCTCTTCTGGCTTTTGGGCACTGCAAGCATGTGGTGTACAGATATGCGTGTAGGCAAACCACAGCTTACTGTGTTTTTATTGTTGTTACTATGGCCTATTGAGATAAAAATTATTTCCTTCACGCTGGTCAACAAAAATATTGTGTCAGAACAATTTTAGAACAAAGTCCTATGAATATCCATTTGCATGTGTGAAACATAACAGAAGTTGCCAGTGTTGCTGAATTATTCAAACAGGAATTGTTAGGGTTATTTCAGGAGCTTTTAGGAGGTGACTTGATAGTACCCAGAGAGATATGCTCCCAGCCTTTAAAGCTTACATGGAGCAATCACAAAGGAATCAAGTGGCAGAAAACAGATGTGAAATCAAAGAGTAATCAAAGAAAAAATGTCACATGACAATCAGCTATGACTGTTTCTGAAACTTATGGGCACCAAATGAGGTTAAATGTGGACAAAAAAATTGTAGAATTTGTTCAGAGATTTTATTGCCTACTGCATTAAAAATAAAAATGCATGCATATTTAAGAGAAAATAAACTACAAGACATTGAAATGTTAAAGAATGCTTTTTATTGGTTTTTTAAACTAAAATAGAATGTCTTGAAAAGGAGTGAAAATGATCAAACCATGTCCAAAAGGGTAAATTTGAATGTAACTACAATAAACGCTAGGGAGAGCAATCCTAGCTGTTAACATAGCTACGTTTTCATTGTTTCAAACATTTGGTTTAACTTAATCCCCAGAATATATTACTGCCAAAAGGAATCTCAATGACAAGAGCTAATGCGTTGGTTACTCCTAAAACTATCCCCTTTTAAGTGTTGACTTACTGGTAGTGTTTGTCAAGGAAAGGAGTGTTTTTATTACCACTGTCATCAATCGCGGCGGAGTTCAGAGATACTAGCTTGTAGTCGCTATAGTTTATTTCTTTGCCGGTTAGAATCCACATGTGTGAACACGAGACCAGGGCTTTGGGCAATGCCGCATTTCCATCAGATGACAGTGTGCTGGTGATGGGGTCCAGGGGAACACTTTGGCTGCGCTTCCAGTCCAGATTCACTTGATGAAAACCAACAAAGTGCGCAATGAACACTCCTTTAAAGGGCATTTATACGAGCAGCTCTCTTTCCAGGTGTGGAGGATGGGTTGATAGCTTCTTCAGCACTTTTCTCCAGCTTTTCAGATACTCCCCAGCTTCAGATTTCCAGACAGCTCACAACATCAACAACAACAATAGAGAACTTCCAACATGGTTTGTAAATTGAACCATCTTCAATGATAGGAAGACTCTGAGCCGAGAAGACAGTCAGGAAGCAGAAGCTGGGCTCCAGTTCAGGGTTGCCCTCAGTCACCATGTTTCTTTCCTGAGACTTGGCTTCCTGAGCCATAAAATAAGAGAGGTCTAGTTTATCAGCTGCAAACTGCCACTCTCTCTTATAACTCTTCAGGAGAGTAGGGACAGGTGGGAAACCCTGTGGAAGCAAGTCACTTGCTTCAGTGTCACACTGTTGGAATTCCAGGCCAGACGAAGTAAATGAAATGGCATGAAAACACTGCAGAAGACTAGAAAAAGGAAGAGTTGGCCTGGTAGAGTCTTTGTTGTCTAATATTCAAGGACATAGTTGGTCAGACTTGTTTTGATTTAACCAGACTACTAAATTTGGAAGGGCTAGAGTTACCACTGACAAGTAGCTTCTTCTCTGGAAATTCACCTTCCCCAGCTCTCAGACCTCCCTCCCACCTATGTGCCACCAACAGCTCAGACTTTTCCTTTAGTAAACTTCAAGCACTTCCATGATTGACAGCTACTGTAACTCTTTGCATTATTAATTATACTGAATTTTATTACCTTCACTCCTTGTTAATGTTAACCATGCAATGTTGCTTTGTTAATGGGAGAAAACCCAGCCGAGTACCAGAGATTTCATGTGGCTAACCTCCTACCAGCTAAGTCCCGTTTCAAATTTAAGAAACATCAGTTAGTCCAGTTATAAAATAAGGTTAGAAATAACAGAACTCTTCTGAAAACATAAAGCAGCATAAACAATAGCATCAACAAAAAACAGCATAGTGGTTAACAGTGCAAGCATGCAACCACTTCATAAATAGTCATTGGGTCTTTGGAGTTACTATTATCATGGAAAACATTAGGAAGAAGGCTGGGTCTGAGATGTCACTGGAAGGCTGAATATGCATTTGGTAGGTGGAGAAGGGAGGCAGAGAGAGGGTGATCAAAGTGAAAAGTCTTTATTTTTCCTCTTTCTTTTCTTTTCCTCCTCCTCCTCCTTCTTCTTTGTGATTCTACTTACAAGTGACAATTGCTTTGAGACCCAGAGATTTCTTTTAAAATAAATAGAATTTAAGAAAAAAAATTGAAATTGGAGTTCACTAACAGTAAATCACCACAGGGATTTTCAAGCCTTGATTTCATGGTATTTTAATAGACTAAATAGCCTGCAATTCATTCTTTCTTTCTTTCTTTCTTTCTTTCTTTCTTTCTTTCTTTCTTTCACAAATCACCTAAGTACTCTGTTTAGTAATATGCATACATGTTCTTGACTAAAAGTAAGAAAAGTCTCTGGAACTTAAGAGGGCATCCAAAGCCTGGGAGCTTTGGTTGTGGGAAGTGAAGACAAAAGTGAAAAGCTCAGGATTTAGGTTTCAAAACTTTTGTGGAATCAGGACACAGAGCTCTGATCCAACATGAATGGGGAGACAGGACCCAGAACATGAGAATAAAGCCACATCTGGAAGATCTATGCCTTCACTGAATGAGTGTAGAAAATTATTAGGTCATTCCAAACAAAGATAAGAAAGAAGCTACCTGATAAACACCTTCAGCAAAGTGGCAGGATACAAAATCAACTCAAAAAAATCAGAAGCCCTCCTGTATACCAAAGACAAAAGGGCCGAGAAAGAAATTAGGGAAACAACACCCTTCATAATAGCCACTAATAACATAAAGTATCTTGGGGTGACACTAACCAAGGAAGTGAAAGACCTGTTTGAGAAAAACTTCAAGTCTCTGAAGAAAGAAATTGAAGAAGATCTCAGAAGATGGAAAGATCTCCCGTGCTCATGGATTGGTAGGATTAACATTGTGAAAATGGCCATCCTGCCAAAAGCAATCTACAGATTCAATGCAATTCCCATCAAAATACCAACTCAATTCTTTACAGACCTTGAAAAAAAGATTCTCAGCTTCATATGGAGAAACAAAAAACCCAGAATCTCCAAAACAATCCTGTACAACAACAGATCATCTGGAGGTATCTCTATCCCCGATCTCAAGTTGTACTACAGAGCAATAGTAATAAAAACTGCATGGTATTGGCATAAAAACAGAAAGGAGGATCAATGGAACCGCATAGAAGACCCAGAAATAAACCCACATACCTATGAATACTCAATTTTTGACAAAGAAGCCAAAACCATTCAATGGAAAAAAGACAGCATCTTCAACAAATGGTGCTGGTCCAACTGGATGTCCACATGCAGAAAAATGAAAATAGATCTATATTTATCACCCTGCACAAAACTAAAGTCCAAGTGGATCAAAGACCTCAACATAAAACCAGATACTCTAAATCTGTTAGAAGAAAAAGTTGGGAACAGCCTAGAACTCATTGGCACAGGAGACAACTTCCTGAACAGAACACCAACAGCACAGGCTCTAAGAGCAACAATCAGTAAATGGGACCTCATGAAACTGAAAAGCTTCTGTAAAGCAAAGGACACTGTCATCAAAACAAAACGCCTGCCTACAGATTGGGAAAGAATCTTCACTAACCCTTTATCTGACAGAGGACTAATATCGAGTATATACAAAGAACTAAAGAAGCTGAAAAGCAGCAAACCAAGTAATCCACTTAAAAAATGGGGAACAGAGCTAAACAGAGAATTCTCTGTAGAGGAATATCGAATGGCAGAGAAACACTTAAAGAAATGCTCATCCTCATTAGCCATCAGGGAAATGCAAATCAAAACGACCCTGAGATATCACCTTACACCCATCAGAATGGCCAAGATGAAAAACTCAAGGGACAACACATGCTGGAGAGGTTGTGGAGAAAGGGGAACCGTCCTCTACTGCTGGTGGGAATGTAAACTGATACAACCACTCTGGAAATCTATCTGGCGCTTTCTAAGACAATTAGGAATAGTGCTTCCTCAAGACCCAGCTATACCACTGCTAGGTATATACCCAAAGTTTGCTCAAGTACACAAAAGGGATATTTGCTCAACCATGTTTATAGCAGCATTATTTGTAATAGCCAGAACCTGGAAACAACCCAGATGTCCATCAACGGAGGAATGGGTACAGAAATTGTGGTATTTTTACACAATGGAATACTATTCAGCAATCAAAAAGGAGGAAATCATGAAATTTGCAGGCAAATGGTGGGATCTAGAAAAGATCATCCTGAGTGAAATATCCCAGAAGGAGAAAGACAAACACGGTATATACTCACTTATATAGACCTATAAGATATAATAAACATAATGAAATCTATACACCTAAAAAAGATAATCAAGAGAGCGGACATGGGGTAAGATTATCAATCCTCGTTTAGAAAGACAGATGGGATGCGCATTGAACATTGACAGGAGTCTACTGAGCGCATTTGAAAGACTCTAACTAGCAGTGTTTTCAAAGCAAAGACTCATGACCAAACCTTTGGCAGAGTACAGGGAATCATAAGAAAGAAGGGGAGTTAGTCTGATGGGGAAAGGATAAGAACTCCACAAGGACCAAATATATCTGGGCACAGGGTCTTTTCTGAGACTGACATGCAACCAAGGACCATGTATGAATGTAACCTAGAACTTCTGCTCAGATGTAGCCTGTGGTAGCTCAGTAACCAATTGGTTTCCCATAGTGAGGGGAACAAGGACTCTTTCTAACAGGAACTCAATGACTGGCTCTTTGGCCTCCCCACCCCCCAAGGGAGGAGCAGTCCTGTTAGGCCACAGAGGAGGGCTTTGCAGCCAGTCCTGAAGCTACCTGATAAAACAGGATCAGATGAATGGGGAGGAGGTCCCCCCTATTAGTGGACTTGGCAAGGGGCACGGTGGAGATGAGGGAGGGAGGGAGGGACTGGGAGGGAATGAGGGATCGGGACATGGCTGGGATACAGAGTTAATAAAATGTAACTGATAAGAAAAAAATAAAATAAAAAAAAAAGAAAACAGGATAAAGATTGAGTTTGTGTTCAGAGCACTGATATGAGCAGTTAGGGTACATATTAAGTTTGGAGCCCACACTTTTTAAACTGCAAGATCTCAGAAGAGTAACTTACTGTTTTGGAACCTGGGTTTTCACAACAACAATGAAATGCAGACATGGAGCCAATACTTCATTCCTGAATGTTCCCACTTGGGATGCCATGTGAGTCACTGAATTCATTGAGTCTGATGAAGAAGGTTACATACCAACCAATAGGTCATAGAGATTTTTGGACACAAACATGAAAACCTCACCAGGACATTATCACAGCCAAAACAGAGACATCTAAATACTGTTCATTATCTTGGCTTCCCTGGGTTGCATTCAGAAGTCAACTGTTTCCAAGGTACCTATAAATGCCCACCATCAGAGTCAATTCCAAATAGCTAAGTTTGGAAAACCTAGTTCTCACTTGCATGGTGCTGTTTCTGCCCACACATTATTTTTATGTGGCTGTATACCCAGGCTAATCTTAAAATTGTTCTTCTGTCCTTCTACAAAACAGAAAATTCTTCCCAAGTTTTGCTTGTTTCTTTTCAGTGTTCTGTTGGTTTTATTTTGAGACAGGGTCTCATGCCATAGCCCCAGCTAGCTTTGAACTTGCTACCATCCCTCAGCCTCTCCACTCTGCTGGGATTACAGGGCTGTGACACTCCTTCTCAGCTTTAAGGACTGTGCTATGCCTGACTCTTGCTCAGCTGTAAGAAGTATTTTTCAAAGGTGTGGATAGAGTTAATTTGCAAAGCTCAACCAAGTAAAGCTCATTGTGTTTTCTAGAACAAAGGCCATTACCAGTGGGGCCTCTAGCATACCTACATGGGAACTCAAAGCGGAAGCTTCAGTAGACCAGTCCTACAGTTTCTTCTGTGTAGAACTGACTCTCTGTAGAAATAGTTGCTTTCTGGATCCCAGAGCCATGGCAAGCTTCTTGACCTTAATCTTTGAAAAGATTATGAAATGTTTGAAATGGGGCATGCATCGCCATTTAAAAAAATAAAATGTTACCTCAATAGCTATGCTTCTGGGGAAAGTGAGTATAAATCAAGTTTTTGTAAGTCAAATCTTATTTTTTAATGTCCTGGAGGACTCATTATTTAATAAAACAGCACAGAGCAAATGATCATATTGTGATTTGGCTTTTATAAGCCCAGGCACACCTGTGTCACGCTGTCATGGTTTTAGGACACACTCACTCTATAGGGGAATTTGAAGGTTGCCAGCTCTGCCTTGGACTCAGTTCAAGAGAATTAAGTTATTGAGTACTGAGGCTCTTGTTACAAGGCAGCCTTGTTCATAACTGTCTCAGCATGGATTCTGTAGAAAGTGCTTTCAAAAATGTGGACATCTACTATAAGTTTTAAAGTACATTAGGCAAATTAATAGGCTTTGATTATGCATGTTGATATTCTCATGTCAACCACAACCGAGTGTATGAGTAAATAATATTAAGGCACTCGAGTAAAAAAACATAACAAATATTTTACTTACTGCCAGTGAGCTAACCTTAATAATTTCATGTATTGAAAGTAAAGGCAACAGCCAGACTCGTGGAGAGTTAAAATGAAAAATGCCGAAGGATTTTAAAAGAATGAAATAAAAAGAACTTACGTTGCTAAAAATCACTTTCTGTTGGAATCACTTTGTGGCTTTCAACTCACAGTCGGAGAACAGGGTAACCTAGAAACATCAGACATCTTCAATCGCCCTCTCTGGGTGGGTCCTGAGGCCAGGGGTAGGGGAGAGGCATCATTTAGTTAGCCTCCTGGTCCTCACCATGTGGTTTGGGTTCTTCTGGGCTCTGCTGTGTCAGCCTTTGTGGGAGATGGTCCCGACCTCCTTTGGTTTCACATATTGACAGTAGCTTGGTATTAGGAACTGATTTGTCAGTACTCATGTACACAAGCATCTTTTAAAAGGAGGTAACCCAAACCCCTGCACACACTGGTGCCCATTCAAGCTACACTGTTCAAGTGAAGATCCAGTTACATCAATTTCATATACATCAGACCCTTGGGTTCTGCTATTTGAAGAGACAGCCAGCTGACCAAGGAAAAAAATATCCCATTACAGCTGTGAATGAGAAAGACAGAGCCCAAGGCCACACACACACACACACACACACACACACACACACACACACACACCAAGCCCTTTCATTATTCTAACTTTCAGAGCATCAGAATCATAAAGAGTCCCACTTATTAAGTCTCTTCCACAAAGCAAGCTTCATACTAGGTGCTTTGTATATTATTCTTAGTCCCCTACAACAATCCTGCAAGATGTACATAATCATTACAACCATACACAGTAGAAAATGGGGACTTAGAGGAACTCAGCCATTTGTCTGAATTCAATTTTTAATGAATCAACTCCATCCCACCCCCCACAGCCCCGTGATTTTTCTAGACAGGATTTCTCTGTGTAACTTTGGCTGTCCTGGACTCTTTTTGTAAACCAGGCTGGCCTCGAACTCACAGAGATCTGCCTGCCTCTGTCTCCCTGAATGCTGGGGTTATAGGCTGGATCAATAATTAAGATCTTAAAAATTGCCTGGTGTGGTGGTTGTCACCTTTATCTCCTGCACTTAGGAGACAGAGGCAGGGGGATTTCTGTGAGTTCTGGTCCAGCCAGAGCTACATAGCGTGACTTTATTTCTTAAAACAAAACAAAACAAAAACCTTAAAAGTCTGTCTTACTGGCTGAGGATTTATCTCATTCATGTACACTGTCCCCCAAAACTGAATACCGCTCTCTCTTATCAACAGCAAGCACGGCCACTTAGGGAAGAATGACTTATGTCCGTGCTGCAAATGAAAAATTCAAAATTTGGTCAGTTTAAGGCCCAGTCTTCAGGATGCCCACAGCTGAAAGGAGGAAAAACGATGAGAAAAACTGTCAGGGAGGTGGTGGTGGTGGTGAATAAAAGGCAGAGAGACAACCGAAAAATGGGAGGCAAAGTAGGAAAGGCTGCAGGCCATACAGGGATCCAGGAGACCTCTTCAGGGGCTTTTGGCCTCTGAGACCCAAAGGCAGCACAACCCAGCAACCGGGTGATTTCTACAAAGGCCGGAGGAGGTGTAGACATCACCCTCTCCGAGGCAGGGAAAAGGAATTCGGCTGCAGAGGTGTCCTGATTTAACCAGACAGACAACTTGGTCAGACCCTTTCCAGAGTGGCGCTTCTCGCCTGCGCTGTTTCGTGGAATCGCCTGGGAAAAATGTCCTTTCTAGCTGGTGGGGCTAACGCGGGCCCGAGATTCTGAGTGTCCTATAACAGAGCCCAGGTACTGCTGGGCTTCGAGGGGCGTCCGCACAACCTGCGAGTGAGCCCAGAAACGCAGAGTGCTGGAGCGGCACCGCAGACTTCCTGGACCGGAATCTGCGTGTTAACAAGGATCCCCAGGTGATTCCTGCGCACATTAAACTTTGGCAGCATCCTTCTAGACGCGTCTTTGTCTAGCGCAAGGATCTAAAAGAGGGCCTCTGGCATTGCACACCAGTAGTCTGGCTTCTTTCTGGGGCTCCACATCCCCCAGGGCAGAGAGATTTATGCCCCCCCCCCCCCCCCCATGCAGCTCCTCCCGATCCTAAGCCAGTAGCAGCGCGGGGAGTTGCTGGCCTCGTAATCCCCCTCGCCGGGTTCCTTCCCACCCCAACTCGCGCTTCCCCGGGGCGCCCCAGCCGCTTCCCACCCACCCCGAGCTCCCGCAGCTACTGTGCACAGCTGGAGCCCTCCGCGGCCAGAGCTGCCGAGCTGCGGAGCTGCGGCGGCCCGGGCGGACCAGGCGGGGGCGCCGCAGGCCAAGGCTGTGCTGGAGGAGGGCGCGCCCGGCGCCGGGAGCCGGGAGAGGCGCGCGGGGGAGCGCGCGAGCCCGGCGTGGGCCGCCAACCCGCGGGGCCCGGCACCGCCGGCGGGCCGCGGATCGCACCGAGGGGGCGGCTCGTGGCACCTCGATCGAGCGGCCCTCCGCTCCCCGCCGTCCAGCCCCGAGGGCCAGCAGCCAGCCCTCGGCACCCTGGCGGAGGAACCGGTTATCAATCCGGTGCTGGCTCGCAGGGAAGCCCGGGAGCTTCGGACGGCTGCGCTGACAATTTAAAAGCCAGCCTGGCACTTTTCCTACAAGCCAGCCCCGTTTCTGTAGGCTGCTGGCACTGGAGAGGGGGGCAGGTGGATGTGGCAGGGTTAGAGAGAAGGGGCAGGATCAGTGGGCTCAGAAACCTGGGTGTCAAAAAAAACACCCCCCAAAAATCCGCAATTTACAGAAGGGCGACTCTTACAAGTTGGGGAGGCGGCTGGCCAGCCCAGGCCGGCCGCTGCTGGCCGCCTCGTGTGCGCGCCCCCGGCTGGCCTGCAGCTCGGCGCGGCTCGGCTGCGGTCGCCGCGCAGGGGTTTTCGCAGGAGAGAGGAGGCTGTGGGGATCGGGGTCCCGGCGTGCGGCCGGGAGGGGACGACCCCGCATCCCCACGCCGCCGGGCCGGTTGCGCGCGAAAGCCTGCGTCCGGCTCTCTGCGAAGCGCCGATTCCCCGCCAGCAGCTTCGTGTTCGAGGCCGAGCGGGACGGGCGGTTGGGACTTGACACCTTAGCGTCACCGGCCGAGGCCCGGGGTGGGGGTGGGGGTTGGGGATTGGGGACAGAGAAACGAGCCGGGCCCCTGGCGACGCCAGCCGAGGTGTGCGTTTCTCCGAGGGTGTCAGACAGGACCAGGGGTCCGGACGTTTCCGAAAGCCTCCGCGTTCCGCCCCAAGGCCCATCGAATTCGTTCAAACTTTGGCGAGCGCTGTGAACGTCCGCGCGTCTCCACCCTCCCCGGCGCCCCTCCACCCCCACCCCGCCCTTGCCGGCCGAAGTCGTCCTATACAGCGATGATAAATATCCCTGTTGATCACTTGATTGATTACCTCCCTGAAAGGTCACGCGGGCTCGCAGTAATTTCCTTTTGCCTAAGGCTCTCTTTTCACTTTTACTCCAGTACGACAGCTCCGAATGCACGGGATCTTTATTTTTTGATTTTAACCCCTAAATGCAACCCCTCCCGAAAACAATGCAGACAAGAAAAATCGAATAAAATCAACTCGAGACCTTTCTGTACACTCGCAGCACCCCCCCCCCCCAACCCCCTTTACTCCTTTCTTCTTTCTGGTCGCCTCCGCCCCCTCCTCTTCCAGCCCCCTCTCCCTAGCTCCAATGTATTCTGGACACTGTTTAATAGATGAGTGTCTTGCAAGTAAACTCAGGCGTCCCTTGGGTCTGCATTTCATGTCTGTGACGCTCTCCCTTTCTCTCCTGTGGACTGAAAATTCGGATTTAAACCACCAGACAAGCTATTAATTTAGCTGGGCTACCCAGGGTCCTGAACCCAATTAATTTCTAATAATTATAGCCCAAGGGGGCTAGATAGATCTCCCTGCCTCTTTCTTTTATTGCCACACCACGCCACCGAGGTCACCGTATAATAATAAAGTGTATATTTTGAAAGCGATCCCCAGAACAAGTGAGTTATTGCAATGAATGAAAATTGTTTCCATTTTGGCTAATTGAGCCCCTGGCCGAAAGCTGGACTCTGAGACTAAATAAAGAGAACTGTTTCATTTCAACATGAAGAAACTCCTGCCTACCTCTGGTCACCCAGCGAGAGTTTAATTTCTTAACAGCCAACCTGAAACCCAGCGTTGGGTAAACAGTATTAATAATTACATTACAATGATTAAATTAATCTTGCTGGTAGCCAGGCGAATATAGGTTTCGATTCAATAGCACGTAAAGTTCACTGCACAAAGACAATAGGCCAAGAAATACCTCTGTAAAGAATGCAAACTTTCTTCTAAAGGTACTGTGGGGCTGGCTCAATTACAGTGCCGGGAAAAGAAAGGAAAATTTCCGGTTGCATGTACTGTATTGAAAAATGGGTTCGTCACCGTGTCTAGGATTAATTAAAGAAACAATTGGAAAAGAAGTATACTGATCTCTCACTGCCTTCCCAATAACCTATCTTCTTTTAACTCCCGCCTCTATCTCCCCAAACAAGAAACTCAACACACACACACACACACACACACACACACACACACACACACACACCAAACCCAAACAGTTAACAGCTCATGGATTTTTCCAAGGAGTCATTGCTTCCAGGATGCCATCTTCCGTAGAAGGAAAGGCAAGAAAAACTTAGGTCTGCTCCCCAGGAAACGAATTCCCGTAGGAAGGAAGGCGGGTGCGTTTGCGGGGACCCAGAAGGCGGCTTCGACTTCAACAATTAGTCAGCCCTGCGCCCACCCTCCACTCCCCCCCATCCTCCTTGAGCCAGGGACAGCTTAGATCTCTGGTCAGAAGGTGTTAGCGACTCCAGAGGTAGCAACAGAAAGTCACCTGCTGTAGTCTTGGGACGGAGGACAGGTGGAACTGACGGGGACTAGGAGCTTGGGAATAGGAACCCGCTGGGGAAGCGGCAGGGACCCGCGGACCACCTCTGGGCAGGCGGTGGCGCACAGCCATCTGAGGGGCATTGGCTCCATCAGGTTGAACACACTTGAACTGGCGATTTAGCCCTTTTATTACTGCACACTGAGAACAAGGAACAAGGGAAGGGGAAAGAAAAGAAAGGGAGAGAAAAGAAAAAGAAACCAACTTTGAAGTTTGAAAAATTAAAAAAAAAGATACTGTGAATACTTTGAATTTTTTGTTTATTCATTCAGTTATTTTATTTTATTTTTTATGTTTTGAAGAATGGTACCACATCTTTTCGTAGCGATTCGGCTTAAGGACACAAAAGACTGCACTTGCTAGTTTAGAAGGAGCAGGGTTCAACCACTTCTGCGGAAATTTTAGAAAAACCTTTGGGAAACCCGGGCTTTCCACACCAGAAGGGTTGGCTACCCCTAGCCACCTACCACTGCCCTGATCCCTCAACTTTCCACTTTTCGTAACAGTTCTAAAGTCTGAGATCTTTGCATCTGGAGATTTGGATACTCTTCATTCGGTCCTGTCTCCCAGCCTCTATCTATTGCCCTTTGCTGAAACCACCCTATTCTAAATTGACCACAAGATTTATACTTCCGCAACGCAAACAAGTCCAGTGTCCAAGTGGGTCTTGTTTTTAATTCCAGAGTTTGGCAGCACGGTCCCTTCCTTTCTTAGAAAATTCCACCAGATCCAACCCAAGTATTGACAGACTCCGTGGGGGATGGGTGAGGAGAAGCTGTGGGGAGGTGACGACGGTGGCTCCTTCTCATCTCTGTTTTTTTTTTTTTAAATATCTCCGCAGGGGTCCAATGAAATGAAATATCCTAGCCAAGACTTTCTTCAGCCCAAGGATACTCTGCTCTTTCTAGGGGCCAGGCCCCGGAGAAATCAACACCTTCTTTCTGGCGAGGTCAAGCCCCTCTAGGTTCCGACAGTTGGGATCCTCTGGGACGTCTCTGTCTTCTGGCCTAAGTGATGCTACCCCCCCGCCCCCAAACTCTCACAGACAAGAAGCTGCTGTGTGAAGCCCTTGCTTGTCAGCCTGGTGAGCTTCCCTAGAGAATCTGACTTCTCCAAGGACTCTCAAGCCTCCTGCCTCCTTCTATGAGAACATTTACTGGTCAGAGGGGGACACTCCTAAACAGAGTGGAGCCAGTAGATCTGGGGGATTTTTAGAGCTGTAGACCTGGGTCTACACATGCAGTAGTCGTTGGTCTCTTTGCACATACTAAAAGTTCAAGCACACGGACATACACGCACGCGCGCGCGCACACACACACACACACACACACACACACACACACACACACACCTGCATGCAGTAGGCAACTGGAGCTCTAGTAGGTCTTGTAAAATCCCAGGTGCCTCGGTGGGGGAGGGGAGAGAGAGCATGATTCCCTGGTGTTCACGTGTGTGGGCACCAGAACTTTCTCCTCTGGAAGCTGTTTCACTCCTGTTCTTCGTCATTTCCTCCTTTACCTCCTCTCTCTTCCTCATATTTCAAGGTTACACATCTGTCTCCCTTGGGGGCTGTTGCTCGGTTCTCTAGGGACCTGTATTTTATGTCTGAGTGCCCCTGGAATTACACAGGTCTGGAGAAGGAAAGGTGGTGGGTATCTTTAAGGTCCTGTAAGCGTTGGGGTTTTTGTTTGTTTGTGTTATTATTATTATTATTATTATTATTATTTTGCCACTGAAACCCCCGGGGAATTGAACCTAGCTGTTAGCTTTCTCACAAGTGCTGTCCTAGCTCGGACAACAAGGGATGCCGACAGGTGCAACTGAGTGTTCTCAACAAGCCCGCTCGTCCCCCTTTTCTCTCTCAAAAACGGAGACCAGAACCAGCTTTCTGTTCCCGTTTCTTCTGACTTTAGCATTGGGATGTGTTGTAGCAGGACTGGCACCGAAAAGATTGCCATTTTCTTTTATGGTGTCTGGCAGGATTTGCAGCAGATATTAACGGAGACATAAACAGCACGTGGAAGGTATTGAACACAACTGTTTCATGCCAGAAGGTTGTACCAAGAGAAGAGTCCACACTGAGCTCGGAGTGAGTCACAGAACACACCTAAGCCTTGGCGTGCTCATTTTCTGCCTGCGCACTTCATTAGTAAATTCTGTAATTAAGCGCATTTCAACAATGTCCTTTCTGTATTTCCTAGGTATGCGTATGGAATTTCCCCCTTCCTCCCGCTGGTGACCCCAGAGGTTGTAGGTTTCAGCGAGTGAGTGGAAATGGCAGGCGGGCTGAGCTGCAGCAGGAGGCCGGAAGGTGACGGCCGACCTTAGGCGAAGCAGGAGGTCTTGGATGTCAAACGTCCAGCCCGCCGGGACCTGAGAATCAAGGGCGGTTGTTGCTACTTGATGGAAACAGACTACTGGAATGTTCCAAGGATAGCAGCTACCGTTCGTATTACAGCTAAAATCGAGAAGCGGCTGGTTATTCATCCAAAGCGGAAGCCCCAGGAACTTCTGGAGGAGAGCAGCAGCAAAGGCAGATCTCTCAAGTTCAAGACGCGTCTCGCCTTTCTCCTGGATAATGAGTTCACGGTCCAGCCCTCAACCTAGTTCTTTTGTAGAGGGAAAGATTTATCCTGAAGTGTTTTTTTTTTTTCCTCCTCCGCTCTTTTTCTCTCCTACAGACAATGTAATTTATGGTGGAGAAAACAATAATAATTATAATGCATGTTTATTGTTGACTCCCACACAGACATAGTCCTCTGCCCCACGAATCGATTCTGTCCAAGACTTTTCTTGTTCTTTTTTTTCCCCCTTTGGGCAAAGTGTCTGCTCCCCTCCAGCTCCCCGCGCTCGCTCCCCGCCCCCTGCCGCCCTCCCCGTAGCTCCCTTTCTCCGCCTCCTCGGCGATTGCCATCTGACAAGATCTCCAAATCAAAGTGATAAATCGCTCCAAACTTTTTTTGGCGGCGCTGAGATGTTGGAGGGGCGTCTAGCGCGCATGTGCGAAGGTGTCCAAACTGACAATGCTAGAGATAGCGAGTGTGGATTGAGAGAAAGAGAGAGAGGGAGGGAGAGAGAGTGAAAGACCGAGTGTGGAAGTGTGTGTGCGTGCATGAGACACACACCGTGAGAGAGAGAGAGAGAGAGAGAGAGAGAGAGAGAGAGAGGAGGGAAAGAGAGAGAGAGAGACCAAAAGAAGGAAAAGATCCAAGAAAAAAAACCCCAACCACCCAGCAGCTGCTGCAGGACTGGGCACAGCATGAGATCCAAAGGCAGGGCAAGGAAACTGGCCACAAGTAGGTGCAATATCCCTTTTCTATTGGCTTTTCCCCCTCCTCTGCCATCTTGCATATCTGTGTCTAGCGCTCCGGGAGAGAGCGCGGGCTGCTTTGGCGCGGGGGGCCTCCGGGTGAAAGGCAGGCTTAGAGCAGCCCGCAGCCCGAGCAACCTGCCGATTCCAGCCTCCGCGCCCTGGCTCCTGCTCTGGGCACAGAGGAGCCGCGGTAGCCCTAAGCCCCGCGCCACGACCAGCTGTGGCAACTCCGGGGTGGGGGTGGGGGCAGCAAAAAGCTGGGTGGGAGGGAGGAGAGCGCGCGCGAGTGAGCGCGAAGGGGTGGGGGGAGAGGAGAGTGTGTCCCCCTCCCCTCCCTTCCCCCCCCCAGGCGGGGGAGAGTCGCCTCTGGCCAACCAGCTAGTCCCCGGGGGGGGGGGGGGGGGGGGCGGGGGGGTGGGGGGGGGCGGGCAGGGGAAGGGCGCCTTTCCGAGACTCGGTTTGTTTCTGGGGTTTGGGATGGGTGGAGGGCTCCGAGGGAGCCGCGGCGGCCGGCTGGGCCGGAGTTGGGAAAAGTTGCGAGGCGGCCGCTCGCAAGTTGCGCGGGCGGCGGGCGTTGCGTCGAGCCCAGGCTGCGGTAGTGGGCGCTGTGCGCTCGGTCCTTCTCCGCGGCGCGGCGGGAGCCCCCGGGAAGGGGAGGCGGGGGAGTAAGGGGGGGCGCGGGGCGGGGGGGTGGGGGGGGGGGAGCAGTGGCAGCGCCGAGCCCAGGGCTCCGCCGAGCCGCTCGGCAGGTGGGGAGGAGAGGGGAGGTCGCGCCGGGCCCGGGCGTGGAGAGGGCGGCGAGCGAGGCTGCGCGCGCCGGGCCTGGAGGGAGGGCGCGCTCCGGGCCGAGAACCCCGGGCTGGCAGGGCGCCGAGTGACCCCCAGGGGGCGGGCTGTCGGAACCCAGGGCCGCCGGGACGGCGCAGCTCGGCCTGCCGCCCTCCTCCTGGGTGCCGCCGGGGTCCCGGGTCACTCCTCCTCTCCGGCGCCCTCTGCCTGCTCGGGGCTGGAGCAGCCGCGGTCACGCGGGATTCGGGCAGTGGGGTTTGGGGCCGGGCTCGACGGGGCTCCCATCCCCCACTCTTGCAGCGAAGGGCTTTTTGGGGGGACCCACCGGGGTAGGACGGGGTTAGGGGAGTGTTGCTGAGCACTGTTGGGCCACGGGGCTGGGATTTGCCGAGATGCTCCTGCTCGGCGCGGGCGGTGTCAGAGCCGCCGGGGCAGGGCGCAGGCCCGGCCGCGCCGGGCTCCCTCTCACTTGGACCTGCCGACTCTTCCGTTTGGTTGGTTTCGGACGGGAGACGATGGGGAATTAGGCCGTGGGAGAGTATGTCTGCCCCAGTGAAGTCCCCCAGGCGACCCCCTTCCCACCCCCTGCACGCTGGGGCCGAGGCCGGGAGGCGCCGCGTTCGGCATCCCCGGGCGCGTCCTGGCACGGCGGCCGCGGTCGCTGCGCTCCCGGGTGCCCTGCGTTCCCGGCGTGGGGAACCCATCGCGACGCCCCGTCCTCGCGGGCGCCCCGCACCCGTGAGCTGCACCCACACCTCTTCCCCCCCCCCCCCCCCCCCCCCCCCCGGAGCTCAGGGCTCGGAGAGAGATCTCAACCCAGGGCCGTCCCCCTCCCGGGTCAGCCTGCTGCCTTCTCCCTCTGCCGCTCCCTTCGCTTCGTTGCAACGGTGTCGAGGGCGCCGGCCGAGCTGTTTTTCCCGTTGGCTTTTCGCTGGGCCCGCTGTCTCCTCGATTTTTCATCGAACGGGGAATAAACGCACACGCGTTTGATGGCTGTGATGTTTCAAACGTTGGGGGGGAAGTGAGTGTGAATGTGTGTGTGAGTGTGAGTGTGTGAGTATGTGGAAGGAGGCGGGGAGATGGCTTCAGCCGGGCAGTTATGTTGTGAAAGGAAAGCCTGAACTTAGCACCCCGCCTGGTTGCCCGGCACCCGAGGAAGCGAAAGCGGCCCTGGGAAACGCTTCGAGTTTTCCTCGGCGCCCCCACGCCCCTCGCGCACGCCCTGCCTGTTTTCCTTAACCAGCGAGCTGCGCGCCCGCGTCCAGCAGCCGAGCCCCTGCTTCTGAGCTGGCGGGACTTGTCAGTCACCGCGAGTGAGACGCACATTGATTTTTTTGTCTGGTAGGGGTAAGGGTGCCCGCGTGCACTCCGAGAGAGCAGGACCCCAGCCTTGGGAACTTTCCCTGCAGAGCCCCAGGTCCCCGCGGCCGGCGCTTCACCGCTGCCTCCCCGAGACGCGGGCGCTGCCTTGTGCAGTTTTCCAGCCATGGTCCGAGCAATAAAGGAAATCGTATCCAAACTGCGGATTTTCGTATTTTTAAAGCGCGGTTTTCTCTCGCCGAGCTGCGCGCGGCAGAGGTGGCTGGTGACCTCTGCCTGCGGTGCCACCATCCAGCGGAAACTTAGACGCTTACCGGCACTGTTTCTTTTTCTTTTTTTCTTTCTCTCCCCTCACCCTTCCTGAGTTAGAAAGAGGTAAAATAACCGGCATATCGGAAACAAAACAAGACAAAACCAATTTACCGCGATCGTAGCAAATGTTAAGCATTTACGCGGGAAACGAGCCGAGCACAAACAGTTCTCTCTCCTAGAGTTGGCCATTCTTTTTGTCTCTCGCGTGTGTCTTTGGTGGATGTCGGTTTGGCTAGGTCTTGTCTAAAGCGTAGGAGACTGGGGACCACATACCTTGACAACACTCCCTGAGGTCACACGGACAGACTGAGTGCACCATCTTGGGTCTAACTTACAGGGACTTGGTTTTACACAATAGCTGAGATCATTTCGTTGTAAGCCCTACGGGAAGATACAAAGGTTTAACGTAAAAAACAAAAACAGGGAAAAGCAAGAAAGTTGGCATCCGTGCTGTCTAAAAGCTTTGACTCACATTTCCACCTTCAAGGAGAGAAAACTAAATAGGGGGAGCCCACTCCGGCAGCTGGGGGACTCCTCGGCCGGCCGTTTTGATTTGGGGTGTTGTGGGGGCCGCTGCAGAAGCACCTGGGCCTTGCCAGAAATTCCAGCCGCCGCTCTTCTCAGGGGTGGGAAGGAAGTGAGCCAGAGGGTCAGCCGCGCGCGCGCCTGCAGCCTAAAGCACTGAAGGGAAACCCACCTCACTTTGCCAAAGCACCAGCCTGCAGGGTTTCAATCAAAGCGACGAGCAAGCTGCACCCACTATTCCCCTTACTGCGGGGTCCACCCCAACCCCCCGCCAGAAGTCTCTTAAGCCGCAGAAGGCAACGAGATCATCAAAACCCCGGTGGTACCCGTGGCACTTGTTACTCTTCTGCTTGATCTTTGTTTGGAAAAAAAAAAAAAAAAAGGCTCCGAAGTAAGAAAGGTACAAGGCAGCTCTGCCTCCCGTGTTTAAACTCGCCCTTGCAGGCCAGCACCTAGGATTCCAAGGACACTTCCCAGCCTGGCCTCCTTGCCTTCCCAGCCACCCTTCAGAAGCGGCGTGGGGGCAGAGCCTGGCTCTCAAGTACAGGTTTATTGTTTAGTCCAGGTTTGCTTTGCAGGAGGAAAAAACTTGTTCTCCCGACACAGGCCGAGGCCCCTTGTAGGAAGGCGTTTCATTTGCCATTATTTGGTCATTATCCTGGCTTAGGGCTTCTTTATTTCATTTGGCACTTTGAGGCACCATTTCGCCGCGTTTTGCACCCTCTCTTGGGTTCTGTGTTTAGGGGAAGGTTAATTATGCTTTTCATTCTCCCCTTATCCCCAACACTGTGGGAGAGGACGGGTTCCTCAGCTGCAGAGCCTCCTGTTCCGGGACTGGAAGTCCCAGGTTTTGGAGACTGCGGACTTCTGCTCCTGTGGCTGGGTGAGCTTGTGATTTTTGAGGTTAGCCCCATCTCATGCTTTTCTTAGCCAAGTCTCTCCCTGCGCCCAGGGCCTACCCTCCTGTACTGACTCTCAACATGTTGGAGCATTGTCGAATAGAAATTAACAGGTCTTTCCAGGACATAGTCTCCGCAACCCCGGCCCTCGTCCAAGATGAAGGTCTTGTAAGCAGTTTCTTTTTAAAGATCTGAGCGTTTGAGAGTTGATTTTGTTTTGCTTTTAGAAGTATGGGGCAGGTTAACAGAGGCTACAGCATGGAGCCGAAGAGGAGGGCCACCGCTGAGGACTCTGGCTGGCTCAGACCCGGCCCAGAGGAGCAAGAGGGCAGGGTTAGTAGCTCCCTATGCGCCCACCTTGGCTGCCTCTCTCCCGGCACCCCTCGCAGACAGCAAGCTGGTCCCAAGGTTGAGGGACTTAACTTGTCTTGTCACTGGCTCATTCCCGGTTCCCAGGGTACAGGGAGCTAGACCGCGCTCAATTCTTTACACGTAGTCCATGAAACCCCCTACTCTTCCATTTCCAAACTGCTGAGTGCGGAGAAAACTGGCCCTCATAGGTCGACTGGGTGGGGCAGGGAAAGTCGCCTGAATCAAAGAGCCTGAACTCCCCCAGTCCCTTCAGTTCCTTTGCCTTCCCAGACTTCTAAGTCCTCTCTTCCACTCCAGGGTGCTGATTGACTGGTGCACACCGCTCGTCGCCTTGAGCCTTGTTTGCAAGAACGGTGTAGACACACGCAAATCGTGCACAAAACTCTCACAGTACCGTCCCCGGTGGTTCTGGAACATTCTATTGCACACCCTCATTTATTCACACCCTCTGCTGGGCATTCCCTCAGGCCTGAGGGAGGGGCTCTGAGGTGGGGGCATGGGCCAGGAGGAGACAGACACTGCCAGGGTGCCAGGCACTATTTTCTGGAGCCATGCTTAACCCCTTCTGGACTGGAAGCTGCTATCGGCGTTTCTGTAACAGCCAGGGGTCTGATTTTCCTTCTGATGGGAGCCAATAGTCCCCTCACCTTCCCACTAGGCAGGATCCTCTTTCTAAAATTAGACTCTCCCCTTCTTCCCACTCTCCTGGCCTCCTGAGGAGTTTAATGGTATTTTCAAGGAACTTGGCTTTATATTGAGGACAGCACAGAGGACAGGGGAGGGACCAGAGAGGGGCAGAACACTTCATCCAGACTCCTAGTTTGCATGCATTGCTATCCCCACCCTAAGTATATACAGAGGGAAAAAAAATCTTGTTAACTGCTTTTGCTTTCTTGCCATGCAAGAGGCTTCAGAGGAGTTTCTGCACAGAGGAGGAGCTGTTTATAAAGCTCTGAAAAAGTGTGGTGCACTGCCCCAGCTCACCACTAAAGAGTTAAGCACACTTGCCCTCCTTTGAAGGACCCTGGTTGGGGCAGATTATTTGAGTGTGGTTCAGATACTGCTGTGGGTATAACTAATGGCTTCTACCTTTTTAGTTCAAGTGGGAGGAGAGGAAGGCCTGGATTCCTTGTCCAATGGGTCCCTCTGGAGACCAGGTCCTGGCTTCTGGCCAGATCTGTACAATGTCAACATTGAATATTTGAATTCCCAGACTCCATTTAACAAGTTTCTAAATAAATAAACTCATTGTGTGTCTGTGTTTAAAATTATTTCACCTCTTTCATAAGAGCTTAATACATTGGTCTTGCAAGTTGATTTAAAAAAAAATAAACAAACAAACAGAGCTTAGGGCATTTTTAACAGGCAGAACTCCACAGTATGTATGTATTGTAGTCATTCTCATACTTGGGTGTGGGCAGAGGCTCATTAGAGGTGGGGCTGTTTTGTATGACTTGATAGCAAATCAGAAGGAAAATAAAGCAAAAAGTTCAGAAAGACAGCAACTCAGAATAAAACAAATAAAATAGAATACAATAAGTTCAGAAACTCAGTGAAATATTAAACATAGCTAAAGAAGCGTGTGATTTATGTGAATTCAGTGTCAGGTTATTTGATAATTTTGAACACTGGGTCCATCAGGGTTTCCTGATGTGTTCTCTATGGCTATGTATAGACTGTTCAACTCTCAACAGCATGTAGGGCAGTGCTGAAGGGGTTTTGTTCCTGGGCAATTTCCTTACCTCTAAGTCAGCTGTTTCAGTTTGGTCAAAAGAATAATACGAATCTTACAGTTTTACTTATTTTTTAGTACATTTTTTTTTTTTTTTTTTGGACAACCACATAGTGTTTTATGCAGCTGGGAGAACCATGCCTTTTTTTTTTTTTTCTTTTTTAAGAAAAGCAAGTTCCAGGTCTCTTGCAAGTGTGGACTCCATCTGGAGTTGTTAGGAAAGAAAGTGGAATTTGCTTTAATTTATTTGTGTAAAGTCCATTATTAAAAAGAATGGGATTTGAAAGGGCACATAGCAAACCCCATAACATTTAGCTGGTAACGTGGAGAGCTCAAAGCCAAGGGAAAAATACCACCAACGCATGCAAACCCTGAAATAGACTACAATGACCTCAGCCATTTTCATTTTAAGAAATAATAGCCATGATTAAAATAGGGAGAGAGTTTGCCTTGGAACTGTGCTCTTCTGCATTATTGTAAAAGTTCCTTTGTCATTAAAGAACTGTTTCATTATAAGAGGCTGGGGGGGGGGAGAGCAACTGCATTTTTAATCAAATTCCTGACTCTTCAAAGGTGTTCATTCTGAAATTACTTTTAATTTTAACTTTAGTTATTCTTATTCAACAATAAACATGTTTTTGGTTTGCACGTTCAGTCCCATCATTGACTACTAATTTTACTATAATTCTAAAGGATATACTATCTAGCAAACAGATTTTATGAATTCTTTTATTAAGTACCTGCTTGGGAGTCAATGGCTGTGTAGGAGGGAGGACTGAGCAGAATTCTTACCGTCATTAAAAATCTGCCTGAGGATTTAATTTTGTACATTGGTGTTGTTCAAATGATGGCATTTGTGAAAGTTCTTCAGTGCAGCTGTTGGTAGGGTTTGGCAATATTTTATACAACAAACATTAAACGAAGTCCTGCTGTGTGGTAGGCCCCGTGCTTGGCAAAGCGTGGTTTCAGCTCTCATGAACATTTAAAATGTGCACAGCAGTGTCTGAATTGAGTGTGATCCCTGATTGAATAGCCAGGTCAGCTTTAAGCTATTGGTCGTCTCTTGTGAAGTGGGCTTACTTGGTCAGGCCACTCTCCCTGAGAAGGAGAATCCCGTAGTCCTTGGGCTCCTGTGAAATAGGAGTGTTCATCAGGTGAATGTTTGCCCAGTACCTAAGCCTCAATCAGTCAGTCAATCAATACATCTTAATCATTTCCTGTTTGATTTATTAATTAAAATTCCTGAAGAGGAAATACCCTTTTCCTCTTGCAGTTTATGTTTTTATCCAGACACAGTTTTAGAAGTATTTATATGCCCATAGGAAACGTCTCGTTTGTCTTCTCAGTAAGTTATACCCTTGGATAAAGGGAGCTTGCATATACAATGTGGACACATTAAAGTTGAAGCCAAACGAGGCAATAAATTCATTGTGAAAAATCGGGAAGTTTGTTTATTCTGTGTGTGTGCATGTGTGTATAGGTGTGTGTATGCCTGTGTGTGTTTGTGTGGTGTGTATATGTGTATGTGCGTGTGTGTGTTTGTGTGGTGTGTATGTGTGTATGTGTGGGAGATGTGTGCATGTGTGCATGCTTGCTTATGTTTTGATGGATTGAAATACTTATCCCAGAATCTGATATTTAACCATTTATCCAGAAGACAATCTTTGACAGCAATGGTGTATCTTTCTTTCTCTCCATGCTGCTCATCATTAATTGGTTAAAACAACAACAACAACAACAAAACCCAAAGTGAAACACCTTTTCCTCCCCCTTTAGCCAAAGGACACAAACCTTTCTTATTTCTTCTTTTTTAAAAAAATTATTTATTTTTTATTCACTTTACATCCTGGTTTTAGCCCCATCTCACCCCCTAGTCCCATCCTCCTTCCCTCCCTCTCCTTTATTTCTAAACCCAGTTCTTTGATTTGTGGGGTAGGTGTGTGCGGGGTGGGGGGGGGTGCAGTAAACCATTAGGAGACAGTGTGGTTCTCCATGGTAGGGGAAGAATTCATTTGGCTACTGAGGGTATTCAGAGGAAAAGTTGTTTCTGGGGAGGTCCAGATGTCATTTCCTGCACATCTGTTACTGAGGAGTCCAGCTGATGTTAAGGACCTAAATTTAAGCGAGATGGAGAAACTAACTTCTTAAAGGATTGGCTATATTATCTGATGCAAATGGTTTCCTTGGAAATGAAAGTTACATATGTTCAGAGGGCATTTGAAAACAAACACATTGGTCTCTGCAATCACAGGTGTAGGTGAATAGAAAATTAAATTAGGCTCTGAGATTTGAAAGTGAGGAGCCACGGTGTAATGTCAATACAATGGACACTGCTAATGGAGGTTGAACTGAACAAACTATTTATACCAATGTGATCATCAATGGACTTTTCAGTGAATGCTTTCCCATCGAAAAACATAGTTGGAATATTGCCATAAAAATAGATGTGTTTTTGTGTAGAATGGGCCAGGCATATAAGCAATTCCAATGAGTTTAGATACTGAGCCCCAATTTTGTTCCTGAGGCTAAGATGCCTTCACACTCTCAAGTCTGGATGACTCTGAGCTTCGGTTCTGGTTCAGATCCAGCCCAGCTAACCCCTGGCTGGATGAAATGAAAGCAAGCTGCTTAATCACTCTGTGTTCCAGCTTCCTTCCTTCTGAACAGGGGGCAGTTACATCATGTGAGGTTTCAACCAGTGAACTTAGAATGCGTCAAGTGGATACAAGCCCAGCATATGTTCACTGTATTTCCTCAACTTTTCCGGTTTCCTCCTGTCTTCAGCTTAACACGCTCATCCATTCTTTCCCTCTCACCCTCTGACCAGCTACCCTTGAAGTTCCCCCTTCCAACTCCCGCTATGATGTTGCCATAGCCTGTGCATTAATGCACACTGCGCGGAGACTATTAACGACTTTATGACTCTTATCTAGATTCTCACTTACCCATGCTCTTACCCTCTGAAGCACTCCTAGAGGCGCTGACTCCTCTCTGCCATTTTGGTCCCAACTGTATAGAGTTAACGCACCATCGTTTTGGAATTTTATGATACGTTTCTCATCTTCTTTCCCTGGCTTGACTGCAAAGCTCTTGTAGAGCTCTTCTCTGATTTGGGCCAGCTAGCAGGCTTGCACAAACAGTTAGCAGTACGATTAGATGTGGTGTTAGTAGTGTTGGGCTCTAATGGATTATGCAAACCCTTTCAATTTTTTTTTTGGGGGGGGGAGGGGTCTGGGAAACCTGCATGGTGAGGTGATGTCAGCATTAGGACTCTGGCATAGCAGAAACTTTAGTTGCATGCTAAATCCACATTTGGCCTATTTCAACAGTGATAAACCTTCTGGAAAGCACATTGGAAAATGAGTATTATTCCAAGTTTTCACCAATAATATCCCTCGTTTTGCCAGTGCAGGCATGCCTCCTGGCTCCTCACTTAAGTCGCACTTGACACTCTACCGTGCATCTGAGGCTGCAGAATGTCGGTGGAGTCAAGAGAAGGACAGTGAACATGGAGGACTCAAGGAGCTCTGGTCCTGAGGCTTGAATGGGGACCTTCCTCGCACCAAGGTCATCATTTACATAAATCCTGACCCCAGTTTATACGGTGTTAACAGACAGGACAGCAACAAGAGTTCCGTAGTATATTTTAATGCTCGCTGGTGATTAAGGATTTGTTCAGACAGCCTAAGCTTGACAGATGCTGCTGTAGCGAATCTTGTTTAACTAAGATTAGATGAACCCCACTCTTTCCATTCGACCCCTTCAGAGAAGGGTAAGACTGACTTCTTCTCCACGTGTCCACTCCCCTGCTCCCAGTTTCACACGCACCTCATTTCTATGGAGAACACAGAATCCTTCCTTAGACAATTTTGCTCAAACTTGAACCACCAAAGGGCTTCAGTGTTGTAAGTTCAGGTGTGAGTTGCCAGGTGTGAGTTCTTATGCTGTTATTAGCAATGCTTATAAATGGGTTGGAAACCCTTTTATTATTATTATTAATTATTATTAATTTGTTTGTGTGTGTGTGTGTGTGTACAACAACCCATGCAGGTATGCTTGAAGGCCAGAGGTCGATGGTAGGTTGTCTCTCTCAGCTTCTGTGCCTTGAGACAGGCTCTCTTGCTGAGCCTGAAAAATACCTTTTTGGCTAGACTGGCTAAATGGTGCTCCTGGGGGAATGTTTCTGACTCTGCTGCCCAGCACTGGAGTTCTGGATGTATGCACAGCCGTGTCTGGTTTCCATGCCGTCCAGAAGGCACCCAAATACACAAACATTTTCATACCGCTTTGAGAAGTCATGGGCTTCCCAATTCCCACCATGAATATTTCGGACGTTTGCCTCTTAATTCATCCTGGAATATTATTATGTAAGACCCTGAAGTCCTCAGAAATTTTTGAAAATAACCTTAGGAAGGTTATTTTTTAATCACACAATTTACACTCCATATATAACTAAAAGACCATGTCACATAGAAAGTGCAATTTTCGTTGTTGCTCTATACCACTTGCTAATGGGTATCACTCATCCTGTACTTTCCCCTGTGCACATGATAGCGTACACACACACACACACACACACACACACACACACACACACACGTTTATGACTTGCTTTCATCCATAGACGTCATTCTAACTCTTTCTCTTCAAAGGCAGCAGATTTCTGCTGTTTGGACCTAACATATTATGCTCAAACTCTGGTTTAGAATGACATTTGGGTAGTTTTCAGTATTTGGAAAAGAACAGGCAGGGAAGTTCCCCTAACTAAGGCTGGAGGGAAACTGAAAGTCTACAATTAAAGGAAACTTGCAGTTCAGGGTTAAGCGTGCTGGCCTCTGAGATGCAAGCACAGCAGGCTTCTGGGAGGTCAAAGAGGGTTGCCTCACCCTGTCAGGGCAGATCTGATTTCCAGGCATCTTTACCGTCCCCTCCCCCAACCCCCACCAGAGGATCAAGGGTCTAAGCCCAGGGCCAAGGTACATCTTTGAAAGATCCACTGTGATCTATCTGAGATTTCAAGCTTAAGGAATTTCTTTGGATCTCATCTTTCTGCCCCATTTGCATTTTCTCCCGCTGTGTGGAGCAGGCTGTGGTTGACTCAATACACACAGTCCCAACTAGTCAAGCAGGTTGTTAGGGTTTAAAGTTTTTAATTTAAAAAAAAATTTTTTTGTAATTTCCTTGTTGTGGTGATACATTATTATTCAGTGAGTATACTTTAAGCCAGTGGATGCAAGTATTGAGGAAATGAGGAAGGTTCCTAAAGACAGTAAGAAAGAACTTATTTCGATGTTCTTTAAAAAATTACCTATAATAATTTCTAGCCTATGAATTGAAAAGACCATTTCCAATGTTTTTAAGTGGGCAAGCAGACGATGGAAAAAATTTTCATCATGGAAACTATCTCTTATAACTCTAGAATTGAAAAAGTGAGAGTATAATGTTATACCCTAGAGCCCATCAGATCCATAACTCCATTTTATTATGTTATAAACCAGGATAGAGAGATTTTGGAAGAGTGGCTTTCTTTGGCAATATTGCTGATTAAATATAAAAAAAAATCCTGAGTTAGACTCATTTGTTTACACAGAAGCTTACACACACACACACACACATACACACACACACACGCACATGCACACACACACACAGGAATGAATAGCTGAGTTTTGGTTCTACTGGGAACTACTTTGTTTATTAAAGCTCATTGGATTGTATGAGTTTAAAACTAAACTGGATATTTTAGATCATGTCTGCCCAGATACCACTCAAGGAATTAAAATCTAGCCTTATAAATCTTTTAATGAATTAACTTACTTCAATTTTGATTCCTTTGAGTACAGAATTTGTTATGAGTTCATTTTTTAAGTGTGCGTGTGTGTGTGTGTGTGTGTGTGTGTGCATGTTGTATGCATTAATGTTGTTCCATGGGTCCATGGAACAATGTTCCCAGCTAACATTTTTCAAAATACATTTTAAATTAAATCCATCAAATTGAGCCAGTGGTTGGTATATATTGCATGACAAACAAAGACCTGAAAAACTCAGTTCCTTGGAATCATTCCACAAATGGATGTATGGCTTGACCATAGTTTGTAGGCAGAGGAGATAACTAGGTCAGGTTTCTGCTTATCAGTGACTAGGAAGTAGCTTCAGGAGCTTGATGTGCTGGATCCTATGCCTGCTCTTACGTCAGAATATTTTTGTTACCACATGAGGCCTCGTGGCTGGGAAGCTTTTGTGTTCTCACTTTGCACTTCATTGAGACAGGGACTTTCAGTCTTTTTGTCATCTGCCCCTGTTTGCCAATCTAGCTGGCCCTCAAGCTTCTGGGAATTCTCCCATTTCTGTCTCCCATTTCTCATAGTCTTAGAGTTACAGATGTGTACCAACACACCCAGTTTTACATGATTCCTGGGGGTTTGAACTTGGGTCCTTAGGTTTGTATGGACACAAACAAGTTAGTTTCCGAGGTCAATAGGGGATCTTTATTATGTGCTTGAAAGGTGGCACACTGACCCTTGGGGAGTTACAGACAAATACATTTGCCTTCTTAATTCTTGGCAGAAGCACATACGACATAAATGTTATAAGTAATATTTACTTCAGTTTTGTGGCATGGATTTATGTGTACCTGGTACACATTTACGTGAGTCCCTGAACTAGGAGCCTGGTGTTTCTGCATCATTACAGATGGAGGGAGCGAGACGTCTGTGTTTGAGCTGCAAACATTGGGTTAGAGGCAGCAGCAGCAGCAAAACATACCAAATTTCTGGACCACTAATTTAGTTCAGTTGAATGAATATCTATTGAGCATATACGTTAGTTAAGAAGATCAAGACAAGCACTAACCACAGAAAGAGAAATAAAAGTTGTTTTCTACCCTTAGGAGAGGTAGAAGCCTTTGGGAGAGACAAACATGTAAACAGATTGTTTCCGAGGGAGGGGGTGATAATTAAAGCAAGGGTAACGGGTCACAGAGGTCAGTCAGACCTCTGAGCTGCAGAGGTCTGACTACAGCAGGACGGCGTGACAACGGATGTTGGCTTACATCACATCAGTCCTCAAAAGAAAATGCATTATCCTTTCATTTCCCTTTCAGGAAAAAAAAATGTTTCAATTTTGAGAATTACAACTTAGATGTTTTAAAAAAAAGATTAAAAAATATTTATTTATGTTTATTTTTATGTGTGTGGATGCGTGCTTGGTCTCCATGGAGACAAAGAGAAGGCATTGGATCCTCTAGGACTGAAGTTTCAAGAAGACTATGAGTTGCCGTGTAGGTGCTAGGAATCGAACCTGGCTCTTCAGGAAGAGCAGCTTGCACTCTTAACCACTGAGCCATGTCTCCAGTCCTTCCAAAGACTCTTAAATTACATTAAATGATTAAATGTATGTATGCGTGCACGAGCATATATGGAGGCTTGGGTGTGCTGTGACCTGAGTGTGGAAGCCAGAGGACAGCTTTTGGGAGCTGGTCCTCTCCTCCCACCATGTGGGTCCCAGGGACCAAACTCAGGCCATCAGTGGTTTTTGCACCAAAAGCCTTTGCCTGCTGAGCCATTGCGCACCAGCCCGACAATTTATGTTTTCAGTTTGTTGTAGGACTTGTTTCTGGGCCTTCAAATACCCACTATGAGGGAAAATTATATGTTAGGTGGCAGTCCAGTGTTTCATGAAAGGCCCACACATTGAATTTGATCTCTCTCTCTCTCTCTCTCTCTCTCTCTCTCTCTCTCTCTCTCTGTGTATGTGATCATATTGCCTGTGCAGGCACAGGGTGTCCTTGGGTCTCTGTTTTTAGAGTGGCTCTGTGGATAGACAAGTCATCCCTTCCCACTATCCTAAGTTTACTGTTTTTTTTTTTTTTTATCGAATGCATAGTTTTCTTACTGTTTCCTGTCACTGGTCAAGGAGGTGGAGCTTGGGAGGAGTTTCCTCTCTTATTCATGTGTAGCTCTGGGAGCAAAATGATGCACAAACTGAAGTTTCCATAGTTTCAAAGGCATGTCTTATTTCTACATTCAATCTTCTCTTTCTTCCTTTTCCTTTTCTTCCTTCTCCCCCTCCTTCTCCTCTTCCTCCTCTTTCCTGTTCTTATTCTTTTTATTTTGAGACAGAGTCTTATGTAGACCAGGCTAGCCTCAAAAAATCACTCTGTAGCCAAGGATGAACTTGAACTTATGATCCTCTTATTTCTACCTCTTGAGTTCTGGGACCACCGCACTGGTTTTATATAATGCCAGGGATGGAATCCAGCCAGGTCCTTGTGCTTCTAAAAACTGAGACACATTCCAGGCCCTCTGTTTAATTTTTATCCAGCAGAAAGAGACCATTACTCAAAGATGGACATTTTGTCTGAAAAGTAGCTTGTCTCTCATGTTGCCATGTGATTTTGTTGTTCATAAAACAGAAGTAAAGAAGTAAAGAATTGCTTTTACTTCCAACTCCCTTTGCCAGCATCTTGCTGAGCTGTGTGTGTATGTGTCCCAGCCAATGTTCCAGACATAGGTTTGGCATGGAGATCGGCACATCCAATGTCATTACTACTGGGCACAGACTGAAACCCTGAGCAAAACTCCCTGTTTGCCTCACTGCAGATGATGCTAGTAATTTAAGCTTCCTGTTGACAATATTGTAATATTAAAACACAGCACAGATGTTTGACTCATTAGCAGCCTTGTATCTTTGCTCTTTCAGCTTGGTAGCTGCATCATTAAAGAGGATCGGGAATGCCAAGGTAAAATGCATTATGTGTCCAGATTTGTCACAGGGCCTCGAAATCATTAGCTATCTCTTCCTGTCCTTGAATGATGGTAATATAAGTCACCGAGGTTTACTTCTGTTATCTAATGCAGTGCAAGGGGCTACATTCTTAATCAGCCTTCCAAATTAATCTTGGCTGTTGGTCAAGACTGTGTGGAAAATTTGACTACTTGTTTCCTTTACTGATTTCAGACTGATTAGCCTGACTTTATCACCATTAACTAGGTAAAATTCACTGCGGCTAAGAGCTTTGCCAAAAGGATGCCATCTACAGCATTTTAAGCCCCATCCATCTTAAAAGATAGGTTAATAGATCTTTTCTGACTTAGGTGTGAATGCCTCAGAAGTATATTTTGAAGGTTGGGGAGGTGGCTTAATGGGTAAAAAGTGCTTTCTGTGTAAGTATGGGAGCCTGAGTTTGGTTTTAGTACTCATGTAAAAGTCAGATGTAGTTGTGTATGACTGTGACTCCACACTAGAGGAAAGGACAAACATAACTCTGAAGCTTTCTGGCCAACTATCCTAAATGAAATGATGAGCATCAGGTTCATTGAGAGACCTCGCCTCAAAAACCAAAAACCAAAATAAGGTGGTTTATGATGGCATATTGGGACTTTCTTTGGACCCACCAGAAGATGATTCCATTGGACTGTCTCGACCCACCAGCTCCCACCAAATAATGACACAGAGACTTTATTATTATTATTACTATTATTACTATTATTATTATTATATAGTTCAGGCCTTAGCTTAGGCTATTTTTTAACTAGTTCGTATAATTGAATTAACCTCAGGAATACTAGTCCACATTTGCCTCGTGGCCGCCTCTCCTCAGTCCTGGTAAGTCTGACTTCCTCCTTATCCGGCTGGTGAATCCTGAGCCTCTCAATTCCTTCCATAGTTCTTACCCTGCCCAGAAGTTCTGCCTTTCCTCTCCTGCCTAGCTATCAGCCATCAGCTCTTTATTAAATCAATCAGAAGGTGAAGAAAGTGTGTTTACAAAACACTGAGGCAGGTGACACTTCAGAAAAATAACAATACCAAAGTATGGACAGTACTCCGCTCTCTGCTGGCACAGGGTTTGGGGGAGTGGAGAGGTGGGGAAGATCTGAGTGGAGTTGGGGGAGAGAAAACCATTATCAGAACATATTGTCTGAAATTAATTTTTTTTTTCAATTAAAAAAACTGAGGTGGAGAAGTGATTGAAGAAGACATCCCAATGTCAACTTCTGTCCTCCACAGGCTATCGCATGGGTGAGCACAGCTGCATGCATGTACATACCACACGCATAAATTCAAAAATTAAAAAGTATAATTTGGATGCTGTACATGTTCTCAGGAATGAAGCTGTCTGGGGAGTCAGGACAGGTATTTAATCCCGACCTTCCTACCTCATCACTGTGGAACCTCCCAGCAGAGCCTGAACCTGTGGAGTCCCAGTACTCTTAGGGATGGAATGTCAATAATAATTACTTCCGCTTTGCTTTCCTCCATAAAGCAAGAGGACATGTGTGCTGGATTTTGTATGCCATAAGGAGCTATGCAAATTTAATATTCTCCAATATGAGTATAAAGTGTGAGCCACATTAGACTGAAATCTTGGCTGGATGACCATAAAGAACCTACGTGACCTCTCTGTGCTTCGCTTCTTGCTTTGTATGCTGGAAGTCATTTATCACAATGAGAACAAATAATAATATACCAGGAGAGATGACTGAGTTTTTGTGGGTGAGTGAAGTTTATTATCACACCTCTCAGAGGTGGGTGTTGCTGTCTTTATTAAAGATAAACACTCTAGAGAAGATGAACTATTTGCCCAGGTCTCCTCACTTGAAGAGCTGAGCCAGGCTCTAACATGGCTGATCTGCTTCACTCTAGAGTCCAAGAAGCTGATGTGAGCCTCTACTGCCGTATTCTTCTCTATCCTGAAATAAAAGCGGAGTATCATGTTTCCAGGGCATTTCAGTGCTCATAAAAGGTAATGCGACTTTAGATTGAAGACACCTGAAGTTAGAGAAGCGATTTCATGCAACTCTTGGCAGGGAGGAGTTTTGCTGCAATTTCAGTGAGTAATCTCCTCTGGACAGGGATGGCCATCTCTTTGTCATCAGTTTCTTTGCAGTTACCTGCGTGGTGGTTTCCCATTACATTATGATTTTAGCTTTATTCAGGGAACTTTATAAGTCTTTGTTGAATGAATGACATCATTACTTCATTACTAAAATTGCAAGCTAATTACACCTTACAACTTCCCAAAAGGTGCTGCAGGGCTCTGATTTCCACTTTCTTCACAGTATCCTGGGATGTGAGTTGGCCCAAGCTCACCTGAAGACCCTTAAAGGGAAGAAGGCAGGCCACAACTTTCTGAATCTTTCCTTTTGTATCTGTTCACAACTCTTCAACTTCATTTTAACACTTGAATTGCTTGGCTCTTGCAGCAAAGTATTTGTCTGGTTGGAGAATTGGATAACCCGTGTGATTTGGAAGCAGGGCCTAACAAACTCTCAGATCTAGCACTTCGTGAAGATACATTTATGTTGGGGAGAAGGCAATGCGTTAGGATAGAATGAGCTAAAAGTGACTGCCTGGAATATTATGGACAGCTGAGAAGGTACTCTCCATGCCATAACAATGGAGACCTGGGTCCCTGGCTCAGGTAAGGGAGGCAGTCTGAGATGTGGCTTGGAAAGAAGGAGGTTAAAGAATAGTGGGAGGCCACCACTTCTGCTTTCTTGTGAGCCTTTGATGTCTCCCACTTTGGTGTCTCCCTTTAGTGCAAACCTCCTTTTACTGCTTACAGGTACCAGACTGCCTTTGTTTGCAGCCCTCTTCATAAATTCGTTTTCTGCAACAATAGGTAGCACATTTCCAGTTGTGAAAGGACGCTGTGGGGAAGACTTCATCCAAGAGAGAGTGATTTGGGGAGAGCTCCAACATGGTTCTGTTCTTGCAGCCATTTTTAAGGAGACAATGGTGTGTTGAAGTTCAAGCACAGGCAAAAAACACCTGTGTGATAACAGAAGGGGCAGCTGCTTTGTGTGTCTGCGGTTCCAGTCATACCACCAGCCTCTTTTGCCTTTTGTTTTTCTAGAATCCCAGGCACAAGCCTTTCTCCCAACTTTCCCAGGCAAAGGGAACATCTCAGACAGGGTGCATGGGGAGCCAGAAATCAGAAATGAAATGTCAAAAAAGAGATGCTCTTCCCAGAAACATTAAACAACAGAAAAGTAGTTTTGGGGCTAGAAATGTGCTGTATTTTAGGGAGTTTGGATGTTGGCTGCCAGGACATCTTGGAGGCCCGTTGGTTTTCATCAATGCTGTCAGTCATTAACTTGCATGCACATGAAAATTCACTAAAATAATTTTCTTTCATGAGTTTTAAAGAGTTTAGAACAACTCCTTTGCTGCTGGACAGTGCAGTATACTTAGCTGTACCTGGGCACATGTTCGCTCAGTGCGCTCACTGGTTCTAACGTTTTAGTTGAGCATGTTGGGATGGGATGCCCCAACAACCTGTGTCTGGAAAACATGCCTTTGTGAGCACTACGGTAAGGGAGAATGGCTGTACTGAGGGTCAGGGCTAGGCAAGGAGAAAAGTCTGAGTGTTTATTCATAGTCTGTGTATGTATATCATCTCCGGCTACTTGAGGGGACCTGCTTCAGCTTTACAGCCGGATGTTTCACAACTGTTCGCTTCATCCCCAAAGCCTCCAAGAAATTTCATTTGACTTTTACAGCTCAGCACAGCAATGTCTAATTTAATTGCTCCTTTGCTTGTTTTCTCCTTAAAACTTACATTTTATAACATCTTAGAATATTCTTTGTACCAGGCTTAAAGGGATAATGAAGTTCAGTTATTTGAAACAGGTTAAAACCATGTTTTTATAAGACTTTTGAATGATGACTTATTATTATTTGTTATTTTAGTATGCCATATTTAAAGTACAAAGTGACAGGATTCAAAAGTATAATTTTGTAGTCTCAGGAGTGAGCCTTCAGAATCCCACTCATTTCTGAGAATCTGAGTATTTTAATGAGAGAGAGAGAGAGAAAGAGAGAGTAAGGGTGTGGATTTGGGCGGGTGAGGAGGTAGGAAGGATCTGGGAGGAGTTGGGGAAGAAGAAACCATAATCAGAATACACTGTATGAAAAAAAAAATTCTTTTCAATGTAAAAAGTAAACATAAAAAAATAAAAGTAAAAAAAAAATGAAAGAAGAAACAAGGTTTTCTAAAAAAAGAGTGTTGTAAGCAGGAAGACTGGAGGAGTTTGTAACATTCTGCTTAGGGTGAGCCAGAGAAAACAGGGCTCTAGTCTGCAGGTCAGGCCTGAAACAGTAAGACTGCAAACATCCGAATGCCACCCTCGGGAGAGGGGCAGAAACAGTGTGGGCTCCCTGGCTTGTTTCTCAGCTGCTGGACCCTCATGCCCTTTGCATGAGGAAACTTTGTGATTTATTTTATGAGAGTCAACTATCTGTAGTTGAGGGTCCTCTCTTCAAGGCCTCCGAGATCCTCATTTTCGGCATGCTTGGTATTGTTTCTGCTACAGAGCTCTTTAATGACACTGAGACAAAGCCGGGAAACTGTTGTGAGGCCACTGGCCAGGCCGGGATCTCCCTGGGGCCTCAGTCCATGTTTTTGAAACTTTCACTTGGTGAACAATTTTGGATGAAGGATTCCTTTAATAATTTTATAAGTGACCCATTTCTTCCTATGAAACTTCTGTTTTGAGAGTAAGCAAAAGGAAATGGTAGTACTAACAAGATTGGTTTTTGCTCGTTCACACTTTCCTGCCCCTTGGATTATGGAAGTGGAGAGGAGAGAGGGCAGTAGAAGCCAGGATGCTGAGCACAGGTGTGGGGGAGAGAGAGCGGATGTGCAGGTGGGCAGATCGGTGCCTTCTCCAGAGGGTTTGTGCAAAAGACACAGTGCTAATTATTCAATATTTAAACATTTGACTTGGGGATTCATATATTTCCATGAATAGGTCTGTGGAGAGGAAGTTTAGCAGAATCAGATTGATGACTGATATAATTTAATTAGACTTCAGCTTCATAAATATGCAATGTTATTTGAATAAACAACATGGACTCACTGGGTTCCCTGAGAAAAATGCCAATTTGGTTTGCTTCACAGCTGGTCAGAGACGTTCTTACCTTGGTATAAGAGGGCAGAACAATTTGGCACTTTGAAAATTAGAAGAAAGGGCCAATTTGATGGTGCAATTACAGAAACCATTTGTGGGTGTGCAATTACAGGAAGCATTTGCGGGTGTGCCCGTACAGCTCTGATTCTCTTCTCTAGCTCTGCAGGTAAGGAATTCTGTCTTGAACAATGTGGTCTATCAGAGCTTTGAGAGATGCTGGTAGGTCCTGCCTGCTCCCTGTTCTCAGCTAGCACCTCCAGAACACATCATAGAGACTTTACAATGATATTAAAAGCACCTAGGTGACCCAAGAGACTTTAGGTGGCAGGTTGAGGTAGGGGAAGATACCTTTTTATTTTATTTTATTTGCTTATTTTAAAAAAAAAAAGCTTTGTAAGGATCTGGGGAGACGGCTCAGTCTGCAGAGTCCTTGCCATGCAGTACAGGGACCTGAGTTTGCATCTCCAGCACACATAAAGAAAGCAGTTGTGGTGGTAGAGCATGTCACGCCAGCATTTGTATGCAAAGCTGAGAGGACTTTTGGGGTTTTCTGGCCATCCAGGCAGGCCAAGTTGGTGAGCGCCAGTTTTGCTGGGGGACCCTGTTTAAAAAAAATAGAGGTAGAGGGTGATTGAGACAGGTACCTGACTTCAACCCAAGACAAAGCAGAATTCCTTTGTTAAACACTGACCAGGGAAAATACTCCCTCTCTGCAAATGGACAGGCTAAACTTGGGAGATAATTTGATGACAGTAGTTTACTAGAGCCTTCTACTCACAGCAACACTTTCTTAGAACTTTGTCTTCTCTCTCTGAATTTCTTTCTACTTCTGGCCAAGATTTTCCCCCCTCCTTTTCTTGCTGATAGTTGGCCTGTGAACCCACTCCCCAGCTGATGAATCTGCAGATTGCTGAACGTTTTCATCAGCTATCCAACCATTTTAAAATCCCATCTGCAAATATTTTGCTTCTCCCTGTCCTTCTTGCACGTTTGGAATGGATAAAGCAGAGTTTCATTTTTATGCCTACCATTCCCAGCACTGTCTGCAGCGTCCTGCTATTCTCTTTAAGCCGTTCCGTTAGAGTCTTCGCGGAAATGAAATATGTGAGTAATAAATGGGAAGGCCCTTACTCGTGATGGATAACTACTCTTAGAAACATTGTCATTTGCAATTCATTAAATGCCTTATTTGCCATTTATATTTACTGAAAATTGATACTCCCATGTATTAGTCCTTTCTCAATGACAGATCACTGGTAAATGTATAATTAAAAGAGCTTAATTCCAATTTGTCTTCATTTCTCCCTGAAATAACTTTACAGTTGTCAGATGTGCTGTCTTCATTCCAATGTGCTCCTCTCTGCCAAGCCCCACATTTGTTCTTCCGTTTGCGCAACGGCAATGCCATATTGTCGGCAGCTCTGCATTCAGATTCTGTCTCTGCTACTGGCTGTGAAGCTTTGGGCAGATCACGAACAGCTCTTGATTTCCCCATTTATAAAGTAGGAGGGTATTTCTTTCACCGAGCTCTATGGAGCTCAGACGCAACTGGAAACACTCGAGTTGAAACATGCCACACGGAGCAGGACTGAGTCAGCCAACGAGGTCTTCAAGCTCCCTTCTGTAAAAGGTGTGGGAGATGGTCGGGTACTTGTAGAGGTGATTTGCGGGGGAGGGGGGAATGAAAGACTGGAGAAAGGCGTGTGGGAACACTGCAATGAACAGTCCCGACACTCTTCAGCTAGAGCCATCATAAGGTGTGGCTTTAATCGGTAAGGACTCCCTGGTGGGGTTAAGGTCAGATCAAAGTGCCTACTCACCTGAGCTGGGCACTAGGTAGCCTGGCTGACTTTTTTTTTTCTCCTTGCTCCCTCCCTAATTCCTGCCATAAATCTAACTGCTTTCCTACCTCCTGTCACGATTTACATTTCATCCTTTAGACCTTAGATCCCAGTCTCCTGACTCGTTAACACACCATTGGATCATTCACCCAGTGAAGCCTTCTTGATCCTATTTCTGTCACTCCCCTGGTTTCCTTAATTCTATTGTCCATAGGGCTTACCATGAGGGTGGGTGGGATCCTACCTTGAGAAGGCTTCTTTACTGTTGGTGCTGACTCTTCCTGTCCACGGAGGCCAACAGTATCTCTAGGGAGTTGGTCAAAAGTTTCAAGGTGTCTGTTGAAACATGTACTGAATATGATTACCAGAGTGGCAACGACATGTCCCGATCAAGGGAAATTGGTGTATGCCTTGCTGGGATCTCCTCCTAGCCCTAGCGGGGTGGCGTTTTGTCTGTTTGCCATCCCTTGTGTTGGTGGGCAGTGTAGCTTTAAATCTGTGCCTGGTGAGCTAGAGATGAGACCACTTCAGAGATGGGGTACTGCTCTTGTATGGTGTTCTGTGCTAGTATATTTGAAGTCCCTTGTAATAGTCTTGTCCTGTTCCATCTGTAAAAGCTGCAACTGTGAGCACCCTCTACTTAAAGTAGAGGCCCCATCACATATTAGAATAGTGCAGAGAAATGAGCATGCTCCTTTAGGCAGGATTCCTACCTAAACTCCTCCCCTCAAATTCTGCTGAAGCATCAATATTTTTTGTTTATTCTGCCTCCTCCTGGCCAGCTTCTTTTACTACTCGAAGTCCGAAAAGACATTTTCAATGATTATTTATTAACAGCCCAATGTCTTTCAATCTTGGATGAAGTTATTCTTAGACTCTGACTATAGAGTAATAAATGGGAAGGATGGGTCTGACAGTTCTGTCAGATCTTATTATTCCTTTAGTAGTAATTAATGTTTATTAACCTTCCAGACTGTGGTTGACTCTCATCGTCTAAATGAGATGTTTGAATATTTTTAATTAAGCATTTGAACAATGAAATTGAATATTGACCACATTAACTATCCACTCTCTCTTGGGGAGAATTAGACTTCCCGATCCTGAGACTTCAGGTTTATTCTGTCAAATGCATATGACAGAAGTTTCTAAGGTTCAGCACCCGCCTCACTGGGTTTATGTTTTCCCCATGCTAGGTTAGAGACCATTTTAGCTGCCTAAGGCTGGGGTCGGGGGGAGTTAACATTAGCAATGAGCAATCTTGTTACCAACCAATGAAATCTGGGGACTTCGTTGTTATTGCATGATCCAGCTTATTATGACTGATAAAAGTATAAATATTTGAGTATCTTGGGAAATATTTTACTGATTTGCCAATTATATACCTTTCCTTACTCTTGGGGTTTAGTGAGGTCTGAATTATGTTTAATATTATAATTGGCTTAATTTATTTCTCTTCCAATATGGAAGCAGAATTATCTACTCTTAGCTGTTCTTAGTCATATTCAGTAGGACACAGAAGACTTAGTTCCTTTAAGATGTTGAAAAACAATCTTTCTTTTAGTTGGACTGACAGGCAATATGTCAGCCATGGAGGACACTTTTGTGATCTGAGGAGTAGCTGCACTGCTGGCTTCAGGCTTGGGATTCACGCTCATCCTGTCAGAATGAAAACTCATACTTGGAGCTTAGAATGATGCTCTAGTACTATGGGAGAGCCAGACTGTAGCAGGTAAATCCAAAATTTTCTCTTGTTTAGCATAATAGACATTTACTTCTTGGTCATCTCATAGTCTAACATGGGTATGACTAACCCTAATGATTGGCTCACTCATACAAGAGTTTATTTTGGGACCAAGATTTCAGTATTTTAGAATTCTTTCCTCTTCAACACAGGATTCTAAAAACGCTCATAAAAGAGATTTTGCAGGGGGTGGCATCAACACCTCTTAACTATTACAGCTCAGAAATGGGACCTATCACATTTTCTCACATTGCTTTGGTAAGAACTAACCACATGGCCCCATTTAGGCCAAGAGGAGTATGCAGATGAAAAGATTTCCTGGGAATCTACTATCGAGCATAGACCCCATACCATGGAATGGAGCAGGACTCTTTGAGGTCAGGCAGCCAACTTTGCTACAGATGTTGATTCCACACAGAACAAAGGGAGAATAATGAGGGGAATATTGTGGAGGCAACTAGGCACTCCCACGCTACCAGGAAACCTGCCTTCCATGTCAGGCAGGCATTGATTCGTGCTGAAGCAGATATGTAAGCCCTCTACTGCCTAACTGCTGGGATCAAAACTCATTTTATTATTTGAAAATAACTTCATGAAATTGTTAGCTAGTAAGAACATGTCAACTTCCCCTTTCTGGAAGGCCCAAAGCTCGGGACTGATTTGAGGTCAGATATACAAATAATGTCCAGGAGGGACTGCTGGAGAGGAAATCAGGAGACACCAGGGAGGGTCACACAAAGGGGCTGCCTACAGAGGTGGAAGGAAACCATGTGCTCACCTTGAGGGGTCTGGCTGAACAGGGTGAAGTGAAACTGGGTAGACAGGTAGGTAGACCACAGGAACACAGGCAGGAAGCACTAAGACATTTCAGAAAAAACCCCACAACCCTGCAGCAGAAGATCTCAGCGCACTGAGCCAAGGGCAAGCCCAGCAAAGGCGAAGACGATTAAGTGTAAACATCTGCTACACAGGAGTGTTCGTGATCAAACCTATGAAATGCTTTGGAAACTTTTCTTACCCTTCAACTGTCATGTTAAATATTTTTTCTCCAGAGAGACCTTGGATTGGAATTTCCTCTACCTCTTGATTGCTTAGCTACTGTCCCTATGTTAAAGTTGTAATAATTTGTTTACTTTGGACAGTCTCTCATTCTGGAATCCATTCTTAGTTAAAGCAGAAGCTATGTGTCCTTTGACCCCAATTACATACCCATTACTTCACAGTGTGCATGGAAAAATATGGACTGAACAGTGTGCTTAATCATTTATGAGCCCATAGTTTTGTTTATTGTTTTTTTAACTTTAAAATGTAGCTCCTTTGTCCAAACACAACTCCGAATATTGAAAGTTTTAAAACGTTTAGAATGTAAAGATTACATATAATGAATTTGTGATGTTTTGCAGACCCAGTAGATGGGTTTGGAATGAAGTCAGATGCCCTTGCTCTGTGCTGTCCTGAAACAGGCCAATGGCACAGGCAAGAAGCTCTTCTACTCACAACTGCTTTCTGCCTAATAACTTTTTAGATAAAACTGGGTAGATAGGATCATAAAATATACAAATCAGAAACTTGTTGATGATAAATTATAAAAATAATCTTAAAACAATTCTTTGGTATACATGTAATTTTATCATATTAAATGTAATAGCAAAATTGCCTATCACTAGATGGGCATGCTTGCTTATTTTTACACAGAACCTTCAGTCTTAGCTGACTATTTGATGCTGGAAGACAAAGAGCCAGTGTGAAATGTTTGATTATCTCATACTCAGAGTATAGTAGGGAACGGCAGAAGTATTAAGGCCATTTCAGAAGTTGTTAGAAGCCAGCCTAACCCTGAGCCAAAATTAATTTAACATTCTGTTTTGATGAAACTCAAATTAGTCACTTAAATAACAACTTAAAATAGAATCTTCTGTGGAGCCAGAGAGATGGTTCATGAGTTAAGAGCATTCCTGCTTTTCTAGAGGACCTGAGCCTGGTTCCCAGCACCCATGTTGGGCAGCTCACACTGTGTATAACTCTAGTTCCAGGGACCCAACATGAGTACTTTTGTACATGGGGCCTACGTTCACACATACATACACACACACACAAATGAAAATAAAACTAAATGTTAAAGAAATAAAAAAAAAAAACTTTGGCAGAACTTAAAGGCATGCTATTTTGATACCAACATGCTGAGGAAACATGGAAGAAAAATATGAAAGTTTATTTTCTGTAATTGAGCCATTGTTTCTGACCTCTGCAGGCACTGCATGCACGATGCAAACACGGAGGCAAAACACCCATGCACATAAAATAGATACATCTTAGGAGAATAAAGCACTTTAAGAAGTTTCGTGGTGTCTTTGTGGATAAGGACAGAGTGACCATATCCTAAGGTCTAAAAAGGTCATGATACAGGCAGAGTGAGCCTGCTGATGGAATTACCATGCCCAAAGGTCTGAGGGGCTCTGTCAGGCTTTGGTAGGTGGTGGTGGTAATGTACTCTTGCCGTATTTTATAACCATGATGCAGGGAAAAAAAATGCTTCATAAGTTTCCCAGATGTCTCTACTGGATGATATAGACAAGTCAAAAGATAAAGTGTATTATACATGATTTTTATCAAGTTGCAACTGCTCTGTGACCTACAAAGGGCCATTCAAAAGTCACTAGTGCAGGGTTGTTCGCTTAGGTTTGAAAAATTAATTGCATAATTATTGTCTGGCTCGACAGCAAATTCAAGTGAAGAGTAATTAGCTGAACAGAAGCTCTGTATGAGTAAGAGATAGCAGGCAGCTTCTGCAGAGCTGGCATTAACTCGGGGTGCAATAAAGAAGTAAATCAATTACGAGGTGACCCGCCCTTGTGCTCCGAGGGTTAGTCAGAGCCTATCTAGAGTGTTCCACATTGTAGTGGCTGGAGGATGGACTACAATCTGAAGTGTTTGCAACCTATGTCCTCTCAGAAACTTTAGATCTTGTTTAATTAGGATAAAATAGGGAGGTTGAATTTTACACACTCAAGTATCTGAGGATTGAAACTGATAGAATGGTATTGAAAGATGGCCTCTGAGAACAGCTTTGAAAGATGACTCTAATTTTGATAGAAATATGGATGGAAAGGGACCTGAGGAGAACACGGTATGACCTGAGTGAAAGATTTATTTATGAGACCTACCAAGAAAATGATGAGTCATCCCCTCTAGGTTAGGCACAGAGCACATGGCTGATAACTGTGGAGGATGAGGCTGGCAATCTAGGCTGGGACAGACGGTTCCAGCTCTGAGTGTGACACCACACTCTGTGTTTGCCTCAGTGAGATGTAAGCCATGGTTATAAAGTAAGGCCTAACTGTGGTCATGCTGATGATGACAATAGAGTTTATATTAACTTATTTAATTCCGCATAAGCACCGTAAGCTACACATTGCTGTACCCTCATGTCATAGTTTAGAAAACAGAGGCCCAGAAGCCTGGGAACATCCCCAAAGTCACAGCATGTCCCCTGGACAGTGCCCTGGGAATACTAAGGGGGCTGAGCTGGTTGCTCCAGTGGCCCTGTGCCCTTCCTCACACATGCTGCACACTAAGAACGCTCTACCCCACCCCAGACCTTTCCTGGACTGGCATTTCACTTGCCTCTTCGACCTGGAACTCCCAGACAGAAAAACAAAACTCTGGAGATAGAGGAAGCAGATGACTTAGGAAAAAAAGTGATTCAGAAGCCGTGTTTACTTTTTGGATTCCGAAGCTTTTCAAGTTCAGGTTTGAACACTGAGTCTTGGGCGGTGTATCCTGACTCTGGTTCAGGGCCAGGAGTTGGGTGTGTCCAGTGCAGAGAAATGATTTAAGAGTAATTTAAGTCTGAGTACTCCCGAAAGAACATTACCCCAGATACATAAGGTTAATTTTTGGCTTTGCAAGGCCCCACCAGACATTTACAAAAGAGACCCTTTGGTCCTTTGTTCAACTCGTACTGCTGCCTATAGGCCTTGAGCTACTTGGGAGGGATTGATGACCAGGCAAAGTTGACTGGAGCTGGGGGGCCCTTCTGTCTACTGCTTGCAACGATTACTTTTGCCAATAAGCTTTGGTCATCATCAATAAGGGAGATCGGGTATCAAAATGAAAGTAAGTGATTTTGATAAACCTCCTGAAAAAGTCCTTGCTGTGGGCCACCGGGAGAACTCAGCAGGTGGAGGTGGAGGCGCTTGCTGCCAGGGCTTATGACCTGAGCTCCATGTCTGGGACTCACGTGGTGGAAGGAGAGAACTAACTCCCCCAAATTGTCCTCTGACCTCCATATGCATGCCATGGCACATATGTACAAGCGCATACGTCCTCTAAGTTGCAAATTTATAAATGAACACTAAAATTCTTTTTTTTACTGAGTCATATGCCTGTAATTGTAGTACTCTGGAGGCAGAGGCAGGAGCATTTCTGTGAGCTTAAGCCCTGCCTGGTTTGCCTAGCAAGCTCCGGGTCAGCCAGAGAAACATTGTGAGGTCTTGTCTTCAAAAAATAAAATAAAATAAAATAAAATAAAATAAAATAAAATAAAATAAAATAAAA
>NW_026596073.1:23915838-23989101 GCF_907164565.1 Psammomys obesus
AATAAAATAAAATAAAATAAAATAAAATAAAATAAAATAAAATAAAACAAAACAAAACAAAACAAAACAAAACAAAACAAAACAAAACAAAAACAAAACAAACCTTCCCCAAACCGACTGTAAAAACCTTATGAGAATGACCTCAGAAATTCTGTAAATGAAAAACTTATTAGTGTTGGCTAATGAGCTGATTTATCTTGAAAGTTGTGTGTGTGTGCCTATGTATGTGTGTATGTGTGTGTATTTGTTACTTGTATTTTTTCTGACACTTGGGACTACTTAGCTTAAGGCCCAAGGCCTATTTGTTTTGGGAGACCCAACTTTAGTTCAGCTAGGAGTGCAGTTTTTCTTCTTTGTAACAGTGCTTACGGAGCTTCACAGAGTTCTTATTCCTGCTGAGGCTGCCCTGTGGTTGTTCAGGTGTCCTAAGTGGTCCTGAGCTATGGCCACGTGAGGGACTGTAATGCAAACACCTGCCACGTTCTCAGGCTTCTTTTTGCCTCCCCACTTCCTCTCTGACTTTTTTCCCTTCTGGGATCTTAGTCTACTTCTTCAGTTTCCCTCTGTTCTCTTCATCTTGAAGTCCACCCTCGCTCGGCCTCTGTTCAAGAGATGGCTGACCTTGGAGCACGGGTCACTTTGTCTGACATCGTGAGGCCTTTCCTGAAAAGGGCAGTTGGAGACCTCTGTGCTTGTATGGTGGGATACTTTGGGAACCATCTTCTTAGTGGCTGATCTATCCAGGGAGAGCATGTGGGTGAATTGTGTGCTTTCTGTGTGCCTCAGACGGTGCTAACCCCCAGCAGGACTATGGCATGTTCATGAAGACCTCACCCTCTGATTCTTGAACCTCATTTTTGTTTTTTGTTAGTGACATGTTAGTGAGAGATGTGTGGTCCTCAGGTGTAGCATTCACATATCTATCTTCTGCCATGCTGCACAAATACAAAAATTGAGGATCATCTTGTACCTGAGTTACATCACTCTTGACCTCCTGAGAAATCTGTTCAAGAGGCCAGAAGATGCAGCTGAATTGACAATGTGTTTCTCTGAGGTGGAAGTGAGTGAAACATCTGCTCTTACAATAGTCCACTTGCCTGGATAGCTATATGCCATTTTGGTGTTCCAGAAGACTTTCAGCAAATATACTGGTGCATCTCAGTAGCTCAGGACTTCCTGTTTTGCGATTTTTAAAAAGAGTGTCTTTGGAGGATGGTGATGTTCACAGAATTCTGTGTTGTTTAAACTTATTCTCAGGCTCCAGGTTATCACAGGGGAAGATTGATTAGGAAGCTCCATGGGATAGAAAACAGATGACAGGCTCAGCTCACTGCTTTTCTCTTTCCGTGCACTGTTTGTTGACACTAGAGCGTGATACAATGAACCTACTGTTGGAGAGTTGGAGGCCAAGAAAGGCTGCACACGTACACTATAAAGTATGCACAAAGTCCATCAAAGCGGCTTCTTTCTGCTTTCCAACCTCTGTTCCCAGAGGTCTTCCCAAATTCAGACCACAGTAAGGAAACCTGGGGTCTGGAGATAGAATTCAGATGTAGATCATCTCTCTGCCATGCGTGGGGGGTCTAGGTTCGGTGCCCTGTTCTACAAAAAGAAAAGGAAGAACAAAAGTAAGGAAAAAAAAAAAAAAAGAAATACTAGGATAAATTGCCTAAGATGGATTGCCACATATTTTCTTGAAGAATTTGAAGGATAAAAATATTTCAGGGTGCCATTGGCAGATAGAATGATTTTTCTGCCACTTACAAGCAAAAAACTGTACCTCTGGAGTCGAATATTTGACTCAAAAGCATCAGCTTTAAAAGTCTGGGTTTAGACATCTGTCAATTCATGTTCATGTCTTGGGCAATTGTGCTGTGTCTTTGAAGTCTGAGTCACCTCATTTTGAAAATAGAGACGTTAGACTGGAGTTTAGACAAGACCTCTCCACACACAATACTCTATAATCAGAGGCTGACCTCTTCAGAGCCTGAGTCATCCTACCTGCAAAATGGAGCCATAAATAGAGTTTGTGCACAGAGGAACTACCTGACTGGTGGCTGCTAGATGGCTGGTAAGGTGACAGGATATTTGCATGAAGGATAGTGTCACTGAGTGCCATTACCCCATATTGTAAGGAATCTCTTCATGTTGACGGGCTTTCATACTGCTTTATTTTGAATATATTTGAATTTTCATGACATGTAAATTATTACCAGGCTGCTTCTGGGAAAATGAAAAAGAAGAAATAAGTGAGGAAAAGATGTCAGTCTGTGATATTTACTTGTTCTTAATTCAAGCTGGGCCTGGGCCGTCTCCTCACTATAAGCTAAGCCTTGTTCTTAAACTCAGTGATTTTGGAAACGGTGGTAAGTACAACAGTCAAAACATCACTGCCTTCCCTGAAATGAGGAAAATGAAAGCAAAATGCCACCGACAAAGCCAGGAATAACCTCGTCTTTCTGTGTAATTAGCATGGGGTTTCCCAAAGTGGGGGCTGTAGACTAGAATGGAGGATGGAGTGGTTCTAGTGGTTCAGTAGCCTTGAACCCAGAAGTGACAGGCATTTCCTCTCATAGTGCTTGCTCTTTCCAATAACTCAAAGAACAAATGTGGCTTAGTTTGTGCTCACGTCGCCATTCAACAAGAAGAGAGAAGCTTGGCTGGGTAACAGAATTGAGCTAGATTTTTTTTATTTTTATTATTATTATTAATTACACTTTATTCATTTTGTATCCCCCCATAATCCCCTCCCTCCTCCCCTCCCGACCCCACCCTTCCTCTCCTTTCTGAATGCATGCCCCTCCCCAAATCCACTGATAGGGGAGGTCTTCCTCTCCTTCTTTCTGATCTTAGACTATCAGTTCTCATCAGAAGTGGCTGCATTGTCATCTTCTGTGGCCTGGTAAGGCTGCTCCCCCCTCAATAATTAAAATAAATTCACTCTTCTTTTAGCAAAAGATACTGATTTTTTGATTTAAAAAATTACTCTTTTATACTTAGCTTGACAGATGATAGTGAGTGAGAAAAATCGGTAAATAGCTATGGTCCAGCAGATGATGACGCAGAAATATTAGTAAAGAAGCTATCAGGCTGAGCAAAGCTTGGGAAACAGTTATATCTTCATAACACATCCATGTAAATATACATACACATATTCACATCCATATGTACACACACATATCCATAAACACATATACACATCGATAAACATCCATATATCCATGTATATAACACACATACACATAAACACATCCATGTACACATTCATCTACATATATGTACACACACACCCACATACGTTATACACATACACATACCTATCCACATACATACACTACACAGGCTTTCATTTTTTTAAGAGGCTTGAAGCCAGGGCCCTGAGTGGATGCTGCGATTCTGCCGCAGGTCTCCGTGCGCTACTGCAGGAGAGCTGCACAGAGCCCCATCTGGGCCCACAGAGAGGACCTCGTATGCTTTCAGTGTTGCGGATATCGGGATCTCCCTGTTTTCATGTGGGTCTGAAGGCTTCCCTCTTCTACGCTTGGCAAAATTTCACAAGGTTGAATCTGGAGGCAGAATTTTTAGAATGATGACAAGTGAGACTTAGAAAAATGTCTCAAGCTCCAGCTCCCCCGTGGACATTGGACTAACCCAGGTGCCTCTGTGAAATGGCCACACCGTGCTTTCAGAAGACCTTGTGTCTATTTATACAGATTTTTTTGTTGTTGTTGTTCCCGTGGACTGTTCTGTGTTTTGTGCTAGAATTCAGCTTTCCTCCACTCTTGGAGGCACAGTCGATTCTGATTATGAACTGGCATAGGTGTTGGGACAAAAGCTGCTCTGTGCTTCCATCCCCAAAGCGAGAAGCAAGGTTTCTTTCTTAGCCACGTGGAGGGTATCGGAACCATGCTCACTCCATCTGCCAACAGTTCTGGGACCATTGAAATGGCCCATAGGTGAGCAATGTGGAACCCCTCACCTCTGCGCCCTCCTTGCAGGGCTTTGAGCAAGGACTGAGTTGGGTTGCACTGGGGGCTGGCACTTGGCTGTTCTCAGGAGGCCTTGCTTTGATGGATGGTCAGGCAGACCAACAGCGGTGGCTGAGGTGGTGAAGTGTGTCCCGTTAGCACCATTCTGGGCAGTGAACTGGAGAGGGAGCAAAGCCCAGGAAACGGACCTGTGGTTTGACGGTAGGAAGAGAGACCCACAATGGAACTCCACCTTCCTTAGGCTACTTGAGTCACTCCAGGGCTTAATAGGAATTTAGAATCTTAGCACAAGAGACAGGGGAGGCGCACAGACTTTCTACCAAGGTGGTACCAGCGTGGGCTCTTGTACATACACACAGCTTTCCAATGCTGTCCTTGCTCCTCCAGAGCTGGAGGGAGGACTCAATCAGCAAAGTGCCTGCAAGGCAAAGTTCTGTCCCTAGAAGTCTTGTTTTTTCACAAGCTAGGTGTACTAGAACACATGTAATCCCAACAATGAGGAAGCAGAGACAGATAGGTCCCTGGGGCTCTCTGGCCAGCCACCCTAGGAGAATCATGATTCTAAGGCCAGTGAGATGCTTTGTCTCAAACCTCAGGTAAAGGTGGATGGCGCCCCAAGAATGTGTCCTCTGTCCTCTGTCTGAGTGAGGACACCCCCTCACACACATCATGGAAAACCACTTTCTTGTTGGATGCCAGGTGTAGGATGTTGATGAAAGTGGGACACCCGAGACTGAATGAGACAGTTTACCTGCTCAGTGTTCTGATTCCCCTCAGCCACTTTCAGGTACTTTTTGTTTGTGCCCTTGCATTAACTAGCACCGTGCCTTGCCTCCCCCTGAGCCCCTCACACAGAACTCTGAATCTCTCCCAGAGTCTCAGAGTTCTTGCTTACCTCTCGGAACCCCGATGGCCTGCCTTTTCGGCTCAACCTCTGCGCTCCATTGCCCTATGAGTGAGGTAGTCCCTCCCTTGAGACAACAGGGTGAAGTGTGTATGCCTGGACAGCTAGTTGCTTGGGTTACCACACTCTCAGTTTCCCACACAGGACACTGCCTCATTCATTCCACAATCCTCAGCCAAGTCCCCTGAAGAGGAGGTTTCCCATACATGCTAACTCCAGTAGAGTCCTTTAAACAATGATGAGTGTAACCTCTAGCACCATAAAAATTAAACAAAAAAAGCCTCAGAAGCAACAATGTGCAGTAAAAATTAATTTGAAAATTTCCCTTCCATATACTGGTAGCGAGGTACTTTACTTTTATAGGTCTCTCCTGTGCTGTAAAACTCTTGAGTGTTCTAAAAATATTTTAAAAAGTAGGCATTTAGAACCTCTTTAATGAACTATTTCCAAATGTGGCTGAGATGTTTGAGACTTTTCCTGCATCAGATGTAAAAGTGGTCTTGGGAGCCGAGGACGAGGAAACTTGGAATTCTTGGCCCACAGAAGGACAGGTGTCTTGAGTGGCAGGTGACACTGTCCTAGGGGAGACCCAGGGCAAAGGGTTGAGGTCTTCACCAGCGGTCTCCTTTGGACTTGAGAGCACTTCCTGAACTCTGGGGAACTGGCTGGTGGCTGCCTAGCTCCTTCTGGACTTGAAAGTGTTGCCTGCGCAGTCAGGAGAAGCCTACGCCACTTGCACCCCCAGTCACGGCACCACTGAAGTCTGTAAACTAAGCGACAGCTTTAGCCACTCTCTCCCAGGATTGTAAGTTCATTATTGTCCTTCCTCTGGATTTCTCAGTGGCTTTCCTTTATAAGTGCCTCACGGTAAAGGGTGTCTTTCTTCAAAGTTAATGTCAAGAAGGCAAAGGCTAGACCAAACGTACATCAGGAATCAAAAGCTAGAAAGAGGGCCCAGGGCTGAAAGCGAACAACCGATGATTTCACTTGCTCCCAAGAGCTTAGCTTTACTCAAGTGCATATGTTGAATCTACTGGATGAGGAACAACCTTATATTCTATCTAAAAAGCACTGTGTTCATCTACGTGTAATTCAGCGGTAAGGATCCGCTTACACATTTCTTCCTATGCTTGGGCTCCTGCCAGTGTGTACTGCACGCAGTGTGGAAAAGCATTAGCTCAGGTGTTAAGAGCATCCTTCCCCATCAGTTTCAGGTGTGACCACGTGAGTAGTGAGACATCAAATAGCTGTGCTGGTGTCTTGGCAGCAGGTGGCTTTTCACTCCTGCCTCGACTCTCTGAGGCTCAGTAAAGGCCAACATCATAAAATGACCTCCATGTCTTTCTCTAAACCTCACAGTGTAGTGCCATTTTTGTTGGTCATGTACATCCGGGTTCACTAGAATCCATTCACAAAACTGTCAGTGAATCCCTTTACATTTTTGATTGCTGAAACTTGCTTTAAGCAGAGCCTAAAAGGTTAACTGACCAGTCCCCCTTTAAGGTGACCCAGATGCTGACATCATCAGCGTGTTAGTGATGTAGTGAACACTTAGATGGTCCTTAGAAAGCATTGTGATGAATGTGTATATGTGTGTGTACATGTGCGTACCCACAGCAGCTGAGATGGATCTGAAAACACATTAATGACCGAGAAAACTAAAACCTCAACTTACTGGAAAATTAGGAAAAGGAGAAATAGGGAAAGAAGTGTTAAAAGTCACACGACATTGTGAAGGAGAGAATGGATACCCAGAATCTTCCAGGACCCCAGCATTTCTGAGGTAAACACGTAAAAGGGAGCGCTTTAAAGCCTGCTGCTGGAGGTCATCTGTGCTTCCAGTATAAGGGTAAGGGAAGACACTTAGTCCATCAGGGTCAGGCTTGCTGTCACTGGAGGGAGAGGGAGGCTGATGCATGGCAAGCCAACCTCTGAGCTGCTGTCTGCCGAACAGTGGCTCACCTCAGTGATCCAATGAGTGAGTGAGAGGCCAGGTAAAGTCCCCCTTGAGAATTTCTAAGGTCTGTGGCCTGCCAGTATCTCCATTATCTACTTGGCAGGAAAATGTGTGTTAAAACAACAAGGTGCTTCCTTCCCCCCCACTGTGCTCCCATTATGACGAGCTTTCTAATAGGGCAAAGGCTGCTTTGCTACCCAGAAATGTGAACAGTCTAGTTTTTCCTTACACAGTACCGTTAGTGGAAATGAGAAAGGCCTTCATGCTTAAAAGGGTGGGGAGTTAGGCCACAAATGCACAGATATGTATCTGTGCTATAACACAGATAGCTTGTGTCATAAGAACACAAGTTCTATGTCATGCTTATCCAAATTCTCTCTGGCATTGTGGTCTACTCTGACACTAAGGGGGCAAGTTCCAGGGAAATCCTAAAAGTTTTTTTTTTTTTTTTTTTTTTTTTTTTTTGCCTAGCCACAATCCTCATTTACTCAGGTAAACTTATGAATAAAATGAGATTTGAAAAGAGCTCATAAACAGTTATTAAAGAAAAGTTACATACCAGACATGACTCATGTGGTCCCCGCCTCCCCAACCTGCTAGCTTCTGAAAGGCACTATCTTTGATAGTAAGTCTGGAATGTCTGATTGGGAAGCTTGGATTTTATCTTGGGATCTGTGATTGCTCTTCCCGTCATGGAAATATTGCTGATTGCTCATCAGTTGCCTTGAGGATCTCAGACGGAAATGAAGCTCATATTGCCAAATGTTTTTACTGGTGCCCGATGACTGATCACCTGAGCGTATCCTTCCTCCACAATTAACTTCAATTTAGAAGACATTTAGAGCCTTTTGGAGGACATTTAGTAGCAAGAGAGTGATTTGTAAAAAGAGTGAATCTGAGCCATTCCGATGAAAGATGGTAATAGGACTGGAGTCTTTCCTTCTGATTTCCTGTTTGTGCTCCAAAGCCTCAAGCAGTGAAACATCATGCTTTTCACATAAATAAGCCTTTAACTCAAAAGCTCACACAATTACTAAAAGGTTGGGTTGCTCTATGGCACCAACAGTGAAGACTAGTAGCTGTCTTTAGTATGTACAAGGCAAGGCTTAGGGGGCTGAAAAAAACGTGTGGAAACAGCCAGTGAAGAATGAGGTAAGAGGGAGCCAGTTAGGAGATGCTTGATTCGACTCCTTTCCCCTCCCCTCCATGCTCCTCCCCTCCCCTCCAGAATACAGATTGCTGCATTCTGAATGGAGTGTAAGAAAAAGAATCAGGCCACGAATACTTGGAGCATAAATAGAGAAACCAGAAACTGTAAACAAATTTTCACAAAGCGTGTTTTTATCTTGAGCCTAGACTGGCCTCAAACACCCCATGTAGTTAAGGATGACTTGTGGTCCTCCTGCCTCTACTTCCCAGGTGCTACAGTTACAGGCATGCCCCACTCTACCCAGTGTTAGGAGCTGAGCTCAGACCCTGCGCTGGTTAGGCAAGTGCTCCTACCAACTGAGTTGCAGTCTTAGAGCTCAGCGAGGCTCTTTTGCTAATCAATAACCATCATTATTAATTTGCTACTACTTTGGCAACAGTGTGTAGTTTTCATCTAGTTCCCCAGAGCTGTTTCCGAAGGTCATGTTTTTCCTCCTCTTCTCTCATTCTTCTCTCCCTTCTCTTGTCTTCTCTTCTCTTGTCTTCTCTTCTCTCCTCTCCTCTTCTCTTTTCTTTTATTGCTTTAAGGACAGCCTTCTGAGGCCCAGCTCTGAAATTCAGAAGGGCTGGGAGCTCTGGGGATGGTCAGAGATTTCAATCTTGATGTGAAATCCCTTGTCAGCTACAGAGCAAGTAGGTTTTCCCATAGGGACTGGTAAACACACACACACACACACACACACACACACACACACACACACACACATTAGTAAAGTAAAGCAGGCAGGGAGCGGGGGAGACACGCTGGGTCGGGCTGTCCAGTGAGAAGTGGAAATGTTTGCGTTCACCAGACGGTGTGTCTGCTACCTCCAGGGAGGGTCCCTCTTCGGTCTAGGAAAACAGCTCTGTGTTTACTACCAGGGAAGGCCTATGGCTGAGTGACAATGACCAGGCACAACTATTAGGGCGAGCCTCTGTTCTAAATGTCTATCTCAATTGGACGACTAAAACCACTTTTCTCCCCTAAGCATGTTTCTCCGAGATAGGGCAACCCAAAGATTTGTGTGTGTCAGAGAAGGCACCCAGCTCTGTGAAGCTGGACACAGGAGGACATGAGTGTGTGCCATAGCTACAGCAGCAACTCAGGCTGTCTTGTAATTTCTTCTCTGGTGAACATTTGGCCTACTCCAGGGGGCTCAGCTCAGTACAGTTTCACTTCCTGCACAAAAATTATGGTTGACATAAACATCCAAGAGGTCAGTGTATCACACACGTGGAGAGACACCGATGGTATAAAAGCCGGTACCCGTCAGCTCGTGTGCATCATTTGAGCTTTTTGTGAAGGAAGGCTTTATTGAAGCCAAGCAGGGACCCACAGGAACCCACCCATTTCCTAGTAGTGAAGCGCTATTCACAAAGCAGTTAAGCGAAGGGCTGGGAGATGTGGTGTGCCAGACTCCGTGGCCTTCATCTCAGTGATCAGGCCGAGGTTGGGCTGACCAGAATGATTTTGATAATGACTGCTAAAGATCAGACACATAATGGGATCAGAGGCGTTAGGGAAGGGTGACAATTGCAAGTAATCCTGTTTAATTAAAGCCACCAGAGTTACAGGCATTCTGCAGTGAGCAGTCCAGACATAGTTGAGAAAGTATAAAGAAAGGAGGTGTGTGGGAAACACACACACACACACACACACACACACTACTAGCAGATTAAAAGAAATAATGTACGCTTGTACATGTACACAGGTTTTATGAGAGCCAACATTTTTTTTTTCCTCTGTAAAGATTTGTCAGTTTCTTCTGGGTAGGAAAGATGGTTCAGTAAGTAAAGGGATTGCTGCCCAGCCTGATGACCTGACCTGGATCCCAGGAGCCCATTTGGTAGAAGGAGAGAATGAACTTCAGCAAAGTTGTCCTCTGACCTGCACACACACACTAAAATAAAGTTTCCTGTCTTGTTTTTAGAAAAAGAGTTTAAGGTGCAAGTCGGGTAAGTGAGAAGAAACATAGCCCTACATCCCTTTATTCCATTATCTCTGCATCTAGAAAACGCAAATCATCCACCTGCAAAAAGAATTAGTTCAGCAAGGATTGCCAGCACCAGGCTATACTTTCACAGGAGTATGTGTATTGTCGCTGGCATTTCATCTTTGTGTAAGTCATCAATGCTAGGAATACCTGCCTGTTCAATGAAAATTTTAGCATCACTCTTCCTTACTAATTAATTCCCTATCGTTTTACTACGGAGCACTAACGTCCACTAAGAGAGCATGACGCATTGGAGCAGATGTACAAGGGTGCCTTTCTGTGTTGCCTCGGCCACGAGTGCACATTTTCAATATTAGCTTGGTCAGTTTGGGGAAACACGAATGGTTGTTGGTATCTATGGGTGGATTGTTTGGGCTTAATCTGGAATAAGCAGGTGTTAAATATTCAAAGAATGGCTCGAGAGGACTGTCACTTTCCATTCAGGAGTATGAGAAAGGGCTTCACCTGTAATCTGCATTGCGACTTGACTCATGCCCGATGCCATTTCCTTCCTCATTTTATGTGCCACATATATGTAGAAGCTCGGGGTTTAATCTGTCAGGAGTTTTTGAATTATGCCTCTCCTTTCCTTCCCTGTCCCTCTCCCTTTTATCTCTCCCCACCCTCTTTCTCTTCTTCCTCTCTCCCATTTCCCCCTCTCTTTCCATCATGTCCTCCCTCTCCTCCCGCAGGGGGACCTTGTACATGCTGGGCAAGTGCTTTATCGTTGAGCTACATTCCCAGATCCCTGAATTTTTTTTTTTTTCAGTCTTTTCATCTCATCTTTGGCTCAGGAGAATCTCTGTCTGGAAGCAGAGCCAAACGAGAGGAGATAGTCAAGAGGGGAAGTTCTTCTCTGTGAATTACCCACTGTTCTTCCTTCCAGGGATCATGTCCTGGGGCAGTGTGAGCCCACACGCTGTTCTCATAAGCACAGTGTGATACGGTCTGAGAGTCCTCAAGGATATGGGTTGGTTTTACTAGTGTTTGATCTTATCTTTAAAACTCTGGTGCCAGGGTAGTGCCAGGCACACAATAGGAGCTCCATAAAAGACAAGTGATGGAGCTGTCTAAGCAGATTTATGAACTCCACTGTCTCGACTTTTTTATTCTGGCCAAAAAAAAAAAAAAAAAAAAAGTCACAATAGTAAGTGACCTAATCTTTGCAGAAAGGCAGAGGCCGGAGTTATGGCATGTGCTTAGTACTAGTACACAATACTAAGTGCTTAGTGCTTAGTACACAGCTTCTGCTAGTACTTGGTCTGATGTACTCTCTCTGTGGTGTGAGGCCCAAACTACTCGGGATGTTAGGGATGCTGAGTTCTGAGACTGAAAGTGAGGTGAGTCTGACTCACTTCTGTTAGTGCTGCTGTGACAGCCCAGGCATCTGACATGGATAAAAAGGGTCGAGAGCTTTTGAAACGCAAATTGTCATCCTTACTTTGTTATCAGTTTTCGCAGCGTCGGCACTCTGACACCAGACCTTGCCACGTGAGCCATCTACCCCGCCACTTGTCTACACACCCCAGCTCAGCAAACTGTCAACTTTTAAGCTTGCCATATCTCTCATTAAAAAAACGTTGTTAAATTTTATGACTGTGTGAGTGAGTGCTCAGGCCGGTGCTTGCATACATGGGCAGTGGTTGGTTCTCTTCTTCTACCATGTGGGTCCTGGGGATTGGACTCAGATCTTCAAGCTTGGCAGCAAGGGCCCTCACTCCTTGAGCCGTTTTATGGGCCGCTTACTGGTTTTTAAGAAGGCTTTTACCTTCTCTCTTTGGATTGTGACTTCCCTCAGCCTGAGCTGAAGGTGGCTGTATCCCAGTAGAGCTGTGTCAACGATGCTCTGATGGAGTGAGCCGAGTGATGGGCAGGTTGAGGAGTTTCCATTAAACAGATCCCACTTGAGCTTCTTTATTTCCAGTAACACTGGTGAACAGAGAAACCCAAGCACCCTGCCTCAGCTAGGCTGCTCACAGCACTTACTGGCTGTCTACCACTATTGAAAGCTTTTTACGAGACGAGGTCTAACTGGGGTGTAGTTCAGCCAGTCCGGTAGTGAGCGTTCCTTGCACAAAACCCTGGCTTCCATCTCCAGGGCTGTATAAACCAGGAGAGGAGGTCCATACCTGTAACCCCAGTGCCGGGAAGATGAAGAAGCTCAAGGGGATTGGTGGGTGTATAGGGACACCTTAGCTCTGGGAGTGAGACACAGTGGTGTTGGACACATAGGAAATGTCAGGTGAACTGTTTCAAGCCGGTGCCATCTTCTGTTTCAGTTCCTTTACAAGTGTGGGTCACTATCTAGAGTAGTTACCATAGACTTTCTGATCCAAAGGGAGTTTGGAGAGCACCTTGTCCCTAGCATTATCTGTTGGTTAGGAATTCAAGGCGCAGAAAAGGGGACGTGGCCTCCCAAGGTCACACAGCTCTTCAAGGTCAACTTCAAAGCCCCACATTTTTCTTCTCTATTTGTATTTTTTATGTTGCTTTTTTATTTTCAAACTGGCACAAAATCACAGTATTTAGCTTCTATCCCCATCTATCTTACAGAACCGGAAACAAAGACACTTCTTAGGAATAATTAGATCCTAAGTCCTTATTGAATGCTTATCGCCAGCACTAGCTTGCTTAGAAATGGCGATGTCAGAGAACTGAACCTTTACTTGCTTCATTAATCTGCAGCCCGGCTGCACCCAGATAAAAGTAATAATAGGTGTTATCTGCCTCTCATATTCTGCCCTCACTGGGGTTTTTTGGCTGTGGTTACTTCCGGAGTCCATGGAGACAACCTTGGCTGAATCACTTAAAACACTTTTTAATCACAACTGAGCACCTTTGCCACCAAAATAACTCCTTTTAGAAGTGTCCCAATGTGTTCAACAAATGAGCATCAAACAGCTTCAGGAAAGTAGGAGCGGGCAGCATGATTAGATGAGGAAAAAGAAAGAGTGGAAAGTTTTAGCCAAGTGAACGTTTGGCAAACGGAGTTTCCTAACTCTTCATCCCCAGGCTGCCAACAGAGGAGCAAAGAACCTTCCGAGGACCCTTTGAAATAGAGGAATAACAATGAAAGCGAGGCCTTGGTTCTCAGGGAGGGGAAGCAGAGCCAGCGTGCTGGCCATATACGGCATCTTGCTTGGGCTGGGCGTTTTTTGGGCGTTGGAAGCCCAGGGCCGCAATGGAAATAAACCTGTTGAAAACCAAATAAGATGAACACCAGGGAGTACAAAAGAAGGAAGGAAGATGACCATCAGTGGGGCCCTCTGAGCCTTGTGTTAAAATGAGAATTCTGTCCCCTTCTAAGAATAAGCCTTCCAGTATTCGCTTCAGGAAGTCCCATTGCTTCAGCTTGGATGGCGAATGTGAAAAACAAAGCGATTGTTTGTTGACACGTATTCCAGCAGGTGCGGTTCCATTCTAAACAAGAAGCCGCTATTGTTTTCAGGAATCTGGGTGATGACTGTCTTAGAACATGAAGGGCTGGTTCCCCTGGGGGACACCAGGGGAACTGTTTTTCACTTTAGCCCTTGGGTCCCCTGTGTCTTAAGGATTAGTGGCCCCAATAGGTGTCGGAGAGCTTCTGAAGGGAAATAGGGGCTGAACATGTAGGCGTGTAGAGTGCTTGCCTGCCGTGTAGAAGCTCCTGGGTGTGGTCCAACACTGAACAGAACAGAGTGTGGGAGCACACACCTGTAATCCCAACACCATGGCAGGGAGGAGGGAGGATCAGGAGTTTAAGGTCATCGTAAATTCAAAGTCATACTCACCTACATGCTCTAAGGCCAACCTGGGCTACGGGAGACTGTCCCCGAAAAAAGAATGGGCTGGTCAAATGATGCTTGAGAAGTGACTTTGGTATTCAGGGTCCAGGGTGACTTGTTCTTGGTAAAAATCACTGAATGTTTGGGGCTCAGTCCTTTTCCCAGGTGACATAAGGGAAGGGACAGTGAAGGGGGAGGAGCAGAGCAAGCCTCTGGCCTTTACAGGGCTTTATGAACATCAAAACGGATGGAGCAGGCTGGGCAAAAGGCGGACAGGATGCCCCGTCCTTTTGTACAGCACTGACCCCTTGCTAGCCTGGCCTTCTTTGTGAGATGCAGAGCTCTGTGGAGTGTCTCGTGATTTATGGGCAGCCTCGAGCGGTAATCCCTCCCCTGGCTCTCTCCTCAGCCTTCTCAGCACAGGGGCACTAAATATCCAAGCCGGCTGGGGATGTGCAGTCGCCGGTGCACTAGGAACGAGGGCTGTGCTCGCCTCTCAATTTACTTTTTCCAAACCATGATAAATTTCAGGTACAAATGGCAGCAGAATTAACTGTGAAAATGCCACCATGGCGGGCAGGGATATGCTGGTGTTGGTTCTGGTATGGTTTGATAATTTTTTAGAGGTGGTTTTCTTCAGTAGAGGTTGAATGAATCTCTCTGTCTTTCCATTTTGGTTTAGTGTGTGTGTGTGCACGCACACATTAACATATATGGCACAGTGTGAATATGGCCCTCAGAGGAAAACCTGCAGGATTCAGTTTTCTCATTCCATCATGTGGGCAGGCCTGGGTGTTGAACTCAGGTCGTCAGGCTTGGCTACAGGCGCTGAGTCACCTCATCTGCTGTTTTCTTGCATGGTGAAGGTTTAGGCAAGAGATGATCAGCTTGAAAACAACGCTCCTACTAAGTGGAAGAAGAGACTCTCTTTAATCTGAGAGGAAGGGGCTTTGGGTATCTCTGGTTTGTGTTAGATCTCTGCCAGATCTCATTTCTTTTCCATCATTATCACTGAACAGTATTTAATTGATGTGTACCATATGCCTCACATAGAGTGGGGAAGCAAGATGCAAATTCTATGACTAAGCCAGAGTTATTGAGATAATTTTAGCCCAAATACGTATCAGTGCTTGTAAGCCGTGCTGAGTTTTATTAGCTGTTAACAGCTCAGTGCTGTCATTGTGTTTTACTTTTTCTATTTTTGATAAAGTGAAACAGTGACTTGTTGACAAATGATATAAAAAAATAAATGGGCAGTCATGAAATATGATCTGGCTTTCCTGCTTTTCTGGGTCCACCACCCTCATGGTTGTACTTGCTTTTCCAAGGACTTCGTCCAGGTTGGAGCCTAAGATCTTCGATGGTCTGTCCTTTTGTTGCTAGATGATGGGGAACACTCATGACATTGCACCATAAGGTGGTGCCTCGAGTTGAAAGGCTCTCCTAATTTTCTTTTTTTGGTCCATATCTTTTCTTCCTCACCTCTTCCCAAGGTCTCTCTAAATGCTGAGTGTACTTACTTGCCTGAAGTTTCCACTGCTATCCCTAAGGAATGAATGACATTCAGGTTGAGATATGCAGGATCAGCAGCAATGACTAAGAGGTCTGGGTGCACGTGTGTTTTGTGCATGGTTCAGAGGAAACATGGCATCTATTTTTGGGGTCTTCATAGATAAGTCATCTGTCACCTTTATACTGAAAGGTGCTTGACAACATGTCATAGGCTAATGGTAAGGCTCAACGAGAGGAAGTCGTACTGTCCTCTTGATGACACTGAACTGGAAAACAAAAGGGCTTTACGAAGTGAATAAGAAAAGCACAGGGTCCGCCCAGGAGCCCTGTAGGCTTGGAAGAAGCTTGGAGCAATCGAACTGAGGGTTGAGGAACAGACTGAAGAGAATAAAACCCATCTGCCTTGGAAAGAAGAGGGAGAAAATCACTTTCAGTGTGAAGGCTCATCAGTCCTCCTCAGCCAGGACCTGAAGCCCTCCTCATAGTCTAGATGTGAAAAGGAGGCAGACATCAGGCCACACCACCCTTCGTACTCTTCTTCATGGATTTTTGCAAGGAGGAAAGATTAAGCTCCACTTGTGGTTTCAGAATGTTCAGACACAGTCACAGGCTCCATTGTTTCTGGCTATGGTGAGGCAAATTATCATGGTGGGGACATTTGGCAGAGACATGGTGGGGCATCTGGGAAAGAGAGACAGAATAGGGAGATACAGAGATGAAGATGTGTGTGTGTGTGTGTGTGTGTGTGTGTGAAAGAGAGAGAGAGAGAGAGAGAGAAAGAAAGAGAGAGAGATGGTACGGATACTAGGATCTCATTATAACTTGTATAATAAGTAATTTCTTTCAACTCAACTTCTGCTCCTGAATTATCCTTTTTTTTTTTTTAAGCAGAATTCTTATCAGTATGAATGTTGCTCATCTCTAGATTTTTCTCAGTATAAAGCAGGGACAAATGTTGTTACTGAAGACAAAAGTCACCTAAAAAAGAGAAAAGAGCCAGATCTAACATAGACTGGGCTTTGTAAACTAATTCAGCTCTTCCTTAATTGTCTTTTGTTAAAAAAATTATTTTCACTTGATGTGTATGGACATTTGCCTGCATGTATGTCTGTAAGGATGTGCCCACGGTGCCCACAGAGGCACAGAAGAGGGAATTAGATCCCCCCAGAACTGGAGTTACAGACAACTGTAAGCAGCCACATGGGTTCTGGGAGCAGCCATGTGGTGCTGCCAAACCCTAATCTTCTGTAAGAGCAGCCATGTTCTTAATTGGTGAGGACCGATTGTCGACTTTAAAATGTGGGACCAGGGTGTTGGGGAGATGGCTCAGCAGTTAAGAGAACTTACTGCTCTTCTAGAGGACTCAGCTAGGTTCCTAGCACCCACAGGTGGCTGGCAACAGCTTGGAACTCCAGCCCCAGGGCATCTAGCACTCTCTACTGGCATCTTCAGGCCTTGTCTGAAGATATATTTATTATATATATTTATTTTATTTTTATTTTGGCAAGAGGTAGGTAATGCAGGCTGGAGAGAGAGTATACATGCACACACACACACACACACACACACGCACACACACACACACACATGCTTAAAAAATACAATAGCTCTTTAACAAATGTAGAGCCAAGTTTTTATCACTTCTTTTGATGTAGTCAGAGAATTTGGCAGTGGGGAAGCTTTTTTTAATTTTTAATTATACTTTATTTACTTTGTATCCCCCCCTCTAGTTCCTTCCCTCCTCCCCTCCCAATCTTTTCCTTCCTCCCCCTTCTCCACACACTTCCCTCCCCAAGTCCACTGGTAGGGGAGGGTTTCTTTTTTTTTCCTTCTGATCCTAGTCTGTTAGGTCTCATCAGGAGTGGCTGCATTGTCTTCCTCTGTGGCCTGGTAAGGCTGCTCCCCCCTCAGGAGGAGGTGATCAAAGAGCAGGCCAATCAGTTCATGTCAGAAGCAGGCTCTGCCCTGCAGACTATCAAAGCAGATGTTGAGACTTATGGCCAAACTTTGGGCAGAATTCAGGGAATCTTATGAAAGAAGTGGGAAATAATAGTAAAAGCTGGAGAGGACAGGAGGTCCACAAGGAGAGCAACAGAACCAAAAAATTTGAGCACAGGGGTCTTTCCTGAGACTCATACTCCAACCAAGGACTCTGCATGGAGATAACCTAGAACCCCTGCACAGATGTAGCCCATGGCAGTTCAGCGTCCACGTGGGTTCCATAGTAGTGGGGAAGCTTTTAATCTGACGGACACTACACTATCTACTTCCTTAGCAAATTATTCTTTTGCAAGTTAACAATGCCGGCATCATTTGAGAACCTGTCAGGAATGGAGCCTCCTAGGTGAATATCAGACCCACAGAACTGGCATCCACATTCCTAAGAGGATGCACAAACCAGTTGTTTGAATTTGAGTCAAGAAGACAGAGTTGGCCTGTGTGTGCACGTGAACACCCACACAAACACAAACACAGTCACTAATTATGCAAATGTTTAATGTTTATTAGGCTAGGCTATTACAATGTATCCATTCAGAAAAATAAAAACTACCCATCTCCTGGTCCTTTCTACCTTTTTTGACTTGTCTTTTGGGGAGGATGTTGTTAGTACTGGGAACGGAACACCCAGGGCTCCATGCAAGCAAATCAGGTGCCAAGAAGAACTTGGTAGCCTGTCTTGTCTTTTAGTTTAAAGTCTAGACTTGGGGTTGGAGAACATTATAGGTCTTGCAGAGGACCTAGGTTTGGCTCCTACCACCAACATACATAGCAGCTCATAGCCTTCTGTAACTCCAATTCCAGGGGCCAGGATTTCCAGACACACATGTGGACCCATGCACACACACAGGCAAAACAGACTCATAAAATAAAAGTAAGTAAACCTGTAAAGTCTAGACTTTCTTATGAAAGAGGAACACTATTCCTGAAAGTTAAATGCCACATCCTCAGACATTATGATAGGCTTGACTAATGTATTAATATTTGGAAATAAAATGAAAACAAATTCAGTACAACTTTCTATGGTGTTACTGGCATCTAGACTTTCTCACCAGTCAAAGACCAGATTTATTGCTAACCTTAAGTTGTTTTATCATCTTTTTGTTTTGTTTTTCAAAACAAGGTTTCTTTAGCTCTGCCTATCCTGGAACTAGCTCTGTAAACCAGGTTGGCCCCAAACTCATAGAGATCTTCTTGCTTCTGCCTCCCTTGCTGAGACTAAAGGTGTACACTACTACACCTGGACCTTATAATCATTTTTAAGTAGTAGTAAGCTTGTGGTTGGTGATTTGCTTAGTTGTGAAACACTTGAGCATGTATAAACTTTTGAATCCAATTTTCACCAATTAGTACCACAGAAACAAACACAGACACAAAAATGGACGCACATGTACACACATGAAAGTAGATTTGGTTGTGTCTTGCAGAAACAGCCTTGATGTCCCAAAGAAAAACACAGGATTCTGTATCCCTGAATGAAAAAAACAACAAAAAAAAAAAAAAAAACAAAAAAAAAACAAAAAAACAAAAAAAACAAAAACCTACTTCATCTGTCAAAGCAGTTTGTTGGTAGTATAGAGCAGTTCCTTTCTTCCTTTGAGCAACCTGTCTGAAAGATTAGCTGACTTAACTCCTCTAAAGGTATTTATTTTATTTTTATTTTGGCAAGAGGTAAGTAATACAGGCTGGAGAGAGAAACAGAGACAGAGAGACGGAAAGTCAGAGAGACAGAGAGAGAGAGAGAGAGAGAGAGAGAGAGAGAGAGAATGCAGCAAAAAGTGGATCCTTCTCAGTGTGCTTTTGTGCTTCCCTCTTGCCTGACAGAGACTCTCCTCCCCTCCACTTCTCTCTCCTGCTTCAAGGGCTGGCAGACTCAACCATTTGACAAAACTTGGAAAGGGGCCACTGACAGGAATTACCGAACAATTGCTCCGTGAAACCTAAGATAACACTTTGTTCCACCATAGTGGAACTGTGTGTGACAGAAGGAAATTATCTGTTTAGTTCTTGATTAACATTTATGTGAGAAAAATAAAATTAAAGTTGATGCTATCTGATCCAAGCAATGCCTGTATTTACTTGAAAGAGCGAATATTAACTCAGCACTCTTAAAAGAGTTGGCTGTAACCAACTTTAGAAGATTTGTTGTTTGGCTTACAACTGAATAACAAAAACCAAAACCAAACCCAGCAGTCCACTCAAGAGACCAGTGGAATACCTTCTGATTACCAAGCGAAGTTCTGCAAAGCCAGTGAGATTTTCAGAAACTACCGCATCATTAAAACAGTAGTCTACCTCCACGAATGCTTGGCAGGTATGCGTGTATTCGTGCTTTCGTAGATGTTTACTTATTTTTAACACATAGAAAAAGCTGAGCAAGCCTTACTGAGTTCATGATAAGTTTCACATCAAATTAAGAAAGCAGACACAGAGGCAGGTGGCACTTGAAGTCAGGCTGAGTTCCACAGTGAGTTCCGGGCCAGCCTGTACTACAGAGCGAGAGCCTATCTCTGACTCTTTCCTACTCCAAAATTAAGAAAGAAAAATGTTTTACCACTAAAATATAAGTAATAGCAATAACTTTAAACTCAGACTGTCAAACTAAAGACTTGAATTTACATAATCATTCACTCAACTCATGTTTTCTGAAGACCTGGTACATATAGGGCCCTGTTTCAGACTCCCCTGGAGATAACATGAGGAGGAAGACTGGGTTCTCCCGTTAACAGTCCGTAGCCAGCTAAAGGTAAACAGGCGTTCAGCCATACCACTGTATCTCCAGACTGCTGTCTGCTTAAGAGCAGGGAGGTGTGTAGTTTTTTCGCCTGTGTGTTGTATAAACATGGAAGGAGAATAGAGATGCTTACTGTGACCGGTTTTTCCCTTTTTCTGTTTGCCATGCTTGTGGATTGAACCCAGGACTGCACCCACACCTCTGGGCCAGAAGCTTTTAAATAGCGCTGGAGACTTAAGCACCTGTCATCTGTGGTAACCCATCCCTTCATTCACAAATAAGAGAGTTGAGGTGCAGAGGGGTGGTGTAACTCCCTTAGCTTGGTGGGAGAAGACATGAGCTTGGAAGCTTCGCTTTACTCTTCCTATGTAATGTGCTTCTCTATGGTGGCTGCACACAGCAGTCTAGATTTTTTTTAAGTATGCAAAGCTTAGTGCTTATTGACATCACTTGGGTCTGCTTGATTATCAAACACATGCTTTACTGACTGATAAGTAGGCTTAGGAAGATCCTGATCAGTGGAACTCAGGCTGCTGTGACCATTTGAAAAAGAAAATGGCCAACAGTTATTCAAAGGCATTCAGTATTTAACATGGGAGGGCTCTTCTGTATCAGGCCTTTTATTTATCTTCTTTGAAATGTACTTTACCAATTCCTAAATTTGGGTGTTGGGCTGCTTTTTTTAAATGTCATTTTTATTGATTTGAAATTAATCCATATTTTGTTTATGCAGAAAGTTAGTTCTTAGCCTGGATTTTAGAGAAAGATTTATGAGTAGAGGAAAATTAAACAAGGAAATAATTTAGAACCATTGTCCTCAACAATCTGGACTTTTGTTAAGAATATAGGGGAGATATTTTTATCCTGGACTCATCCTAAGTCTTGTGCTCATCATAAACTCCCATGGCTTAGTTATATGTATTTGAAGAGAAAAGGAAGGAAGGAGGGAGGAAGGGAGGAAGGGAGGGAGAGAGAGAGAGCACACTGGGAGGGAAGAAAAAGTGAATGAACACTATTATGGAAGAATGAGATGAAATATTGGATATATGAGCTCATTATTATTGATGAGAAAATCACACACACACACACACACACACACACACACACACACACACACACTGAAAATAAGAACATGTTGTCCAGTTAGATGTAAAAAGATATTTTAACAAGGGGCTGAGCTTTAGTTTAGATCTAGTTCCTTGTCAACAGGGACTCGGTTTTATTCACTTTATTCCCAGTGCCTAGGAGACAGCCTGGCAGAAGCAGGTACCTGGTAAGAGCCTGTAGAATGAATAGATCAGAGGCCGTGGCTTCTGCAGGAAGCACTCCTTAGAGGAAAGACCCCTGCCCCTGAAGACACTCACTGTCCAGGTGCCACATCCTCCTTGAGGTCTCACTGCCCCACTGAACTCACTAACTTTGAAGCATAGTGAGGCTTGCTTAGAGACCCAGTAGGGCAGCCTTGTGACCTGGGCCCCCAGGGGCAGTGTCAGGAGATTAGAATGTCCTTGCTCCTAAGGCTAGGGATCCAAGCCCAGATTACTTGGGTCACAGGTCTACATTGTTGTACTAAGCAGAGGCATTAATTAGTGGCAATTACCTATTGGAAAAAAGAAGTTGAATCCTGAGTGCTCCTTCCAAAAACCTTAAAGACAGAAGGAAGTTTCTAACAATGGGTAGGGGCAGATGCATTTCCGCCCCAATGTCCAAAACAAGGTACTGTCTAACCGATGAGCAGTGAGATCGCCCAGAGACGCTTTGATGAGCCATCTCCTGCTTCCTGATATTGTGACCTCCTCAGCAAACACTGACAAATAAAACCAGCATGCCTTGGATGTAACTGAGGGCACACTATCTGAGGAGATGCTTCATTCTCAGGATGTGTTTGAGATCCTGTTATGAATAAGGTTTACAGCCTTGCTTCTGAAATAATATTTTCGTACTGTGGAACTCAGCGGTAAGAAAAAAAAAAACATGGACAGGTCATGTAATGTGTAAACAATTTAACTTTGATGTAATATCTTGTTTGTTGGATTTGAACTTGGGGAAAGTCAGAGAACATGTTGCTTAGCTGATTTTTCTCTCTTCTTCCTGTTTAAGTTCTCATACCTTGTATGGCATTTTAAAGATGATGAGTGTAACTGAAAACAGGGGCCTATCAGAACACTAGCTTTCAGTCTGCTCCCTTTTCTCTGGAGAAAGATCCTTAGGTGTACGGGATCTTCCCTGCCATGCTTACACATGGAGCCTGTGGAGATGTGGTGTGAGGCACGGTGAGACTGTATTTTGCTAAGTTGGGGAACTTGTGGAATATTTGAGGGTTCTAAGTTGCAAACGGAACTCAGATCTTTTGAGGCTTGAGTTCCATTTGCTCTTGGCAAAGCACAATTTCCTGGTTCAAAAGAAAATAAGCACATTAAAAAAAGGGCCTCCAGGCTTCATGGACATCAAAGCTTCTGAAATACACTTAGAAAACAGCATTTTGATGATCTGTAGATTATAAGAGCCAGGAACATAAAGATTAAAACTATGCTTAATGTACCCTCAAGTTAAAAAACAAAACAAAACTCCAACAACAAAACAACCTAGGGAACAGTGTTCGGCATCTTTTGCAAAACTGAGGTGCTTTACCGAATCTTTGTGCCCCTGCTCCACCTGATCATCATCATTATTATTTATTATTTTGCAAAATTTTAGCCTTGATCTGGTACCCATCAGATGTCACACCTCAAAAAGTAGTCATGATGCGTCTGATTTTTTTGAAATTATATGCCCATTTTTGTTTGATGTTTATAGACTAATAATTCTTCTACATAAGTACCAAATATCGACCAACCTATCTGTTAAATGTGAGTTGCTTTATAAAAAAGACAGACAGGGTGTCTTGTGGGGCAGGAGAGATTTGGACTCACTGTGTAGCTGAGGATGACCTTGAACCCCTGATCTCCTGCCTTCACCTCCCAAGGACTGCGATTACAGGTGTGGAACACCATGCTTTATGTGGTACTAGTAGTGGGGCCCAGCACTTCACACATGCTAAGCAAGCCTTCTGCTACCTGATCTCTAACTCCAGGCCCCCAAATGCATTGCATTAAAAATTATTCTAGATTAGTGGTCTCAGCTGGATGAGGTTCTAATGTGTTGATGTTCAAGGGTCATTTGGTACTACCTGGAGACTTTGGAAGTTCACTGCTGGCTTCCATATTCCATACTGCTTACACTGCTGTCTGCAAACAAGAAACTATCTGGTTCAAAATGTCAAGACTGCAGTGGTCTGAAAACTCTGTTGGAGACTATGGGAGACTCACAAACCTTATCATTTTTACCTTCTTTACTTTTCTCTCAAGCAAAATTGATGTTCTTTGCTGATTTCTGGGCATAAATGATCAGATTAGAGGAATAAAGATAAGGATGAGAAAAAAAGAAAGGGGGAAGATTTGTGTGGCTAATGTAATCTTTTATTGCCAAGGTCTTTATTTCTGTCCCATTATAACTAAGGAAAATAAGTGCTTTCTAAGAGGTAAACCCGGGCCTGAGGACCAGAGATTATTAGTTGTTACAAGCTAGGTCTTTAAGTTGAAAGAAAGCGATGGAAACAGGATATATTAATAAATTTTGTTTGTCATTGTTCCCATGCTATTACGTGCAGCCCCAAACTGAGACTTATGAAACACTTCCTCTCCTCATAACTGCCTGGCTTGTTTGTTTTGCCCACACTGGCATCTGCTCCACCATTTATTCATTCAGCAGACACTGATGCACTCCCAGGAAGAGTGGGGGTTGGGGAAGAAGTGTGTGATGGGAAGTTTCCTGGACGTGGCTATCTCTGTAGGGTCCTGCAGACAAATCCATCCAGATAGAAGAGCAGCTTAATATAGTTTGCAGGTTTTTTTGTTTTTGTTTGTTTGTTTGTTTTTTAATGAGATGCTGGTTTGGATCAAGACTTTGTTGAGGAGTCTGAAGATGTCTTCTACTATCGCACATACATGTCTCAAGATACAGAAAAGCATGCTTTAGGAAGGGCTTCCTGGCCTTAAAATCAGCAGAGTATCTGTCACAAACCCAGCAATTTCAACAGAAATAGACCCTTGTCTTCTGCTTCCTGTCACTAGCCCAGAGTCTCCAGGGATGGGGGTAATTCTTCACATCAGGCAAGTCTGGGGACCTCTTCTCCTGGAACACAGAACCCAAGTCCAGGATATCATCTTTGGCTCTATACTGTCAGTCATTCACTCAGCTAATAGATCATTCTAGATCAGTAGCTTCAATCAAAATGTGTTGTTCATTCTTCCTGGGTGAGTACCTTTCTACAGTCTGGTGACAAGACTGAAAATGTCCCTGCCCTCACAGAGCCTGCAGACACTTCAGCACAGGCCGGAACTGTCTGTAGAGCACTTTACCTGAGAAGCTCAGAAAGCAACCTTGTGTCAGGGAGAAGTCCCTGACATACAGCAGCTTCGTCTAGTGCTCGACAATGGATTATTTGTGTGAGCTTAGAATAATTGCTACTGCTCAGTTACCAGCTGTAAAATGGATACTGTAAAATGGATATTTTCTTCTGTCACCCCCATTCTGATTATCATAGTCTTGCTCTCTTCTACCTCCATCAAAGTTCACCATTCCCAGAACCATCGAGGGGAAAGTATGTTTGGCGTTCTTAATAGGGTGAATTCTTTTATGCACTCAAACATAAGTTCACATATAGTTACTGAAGACTGGTTGAATTATGGTTTGGTCTAGGATGTCGAATATGAAAGTATTAGCTGGGAGTAGTATCTTCCAGTTCATCAACAACTGTAGTTTAGGTAGAAAACCATACGGCAGAAATTTGGTGGTCTAAGATTCTAGAATAATGTGATTTTTTTTTCTGACAGGGGATATTAGAAATGTGAAGAAATTGCCTCCCTTGTGGACATGCTGGAAGTACCAAGCACATTCTGCAAGAATATAATAGAGTCTAAATAAGTTAAATTGATTATTATTAAATTGAATTGAATTTGAAATATAATGTCTCTCCTTCCTCTAGCACGCAATATAAAGGGAGCATTGGAGATAGCACTTCAGGAAAAATGGAGTCAATAGGTCTTCTTGGGCTAAACTGAGAACCTTGCAGCTATCATGAGCTCTTTGTGGGAATACCTACTTGAGTTCCAAATAACCAATCCATGAGTTATCTCAACTTCTGTGTCCGTTGGCTTTCGTCAAGTTGACATAAAGCTAGACATATCTGGGAAAAGAGACTCTTATCTCAGGAAATGCCTATATGAGATTGGCCTGTAGACACGTCTGTAGGGCACTGATGTTGATCAGTGATTAACGTGGGAAGGCCCAATTCACTGGGAGTGACGCAGCCCCCAGGTGAGTGAACCATGGGGAGCAAGCCAGTAAGGAGCACTCCTCCATGGCTCCTGCTTCAGTTCCTTCTTCCAGGTGGGTTCTTACCTTCAGTTCCTACCCTGGCTTCCCGCAGTGATGGAGCGTGATCTAAAAGCTGTAGCCTGAAACAAACCCTTTCCTGCCCACGTTGATTTGCTCACGGTGTTCCTCACAGCAGTAAAAACCCTTACTAAGACAACTTGTATCTTTCTTATAAGTTGTGGGTGGTGTGGATTTACTATAGGCCCAAAGGGAAACAGCGTCTTGAGCCTCTTATCCACAAAGACTGTCATTTGTCAGCTTCTTCCTAATGGATCTCGGCTCCAACGAGATCCTTTACAGAGGCTTAAACAATCTTGTACAGCTCATGTTCTAGTCCTTTCCCATCCATCGCTCTGCTTTTTGCTTATCTGGACTTTGGTATGTAATTTGGAAATCAGTCTGTGTTTTTCTTGCTTCAATTGAAAAAGAAAAATGATTAACTGAAATAACACTGTGTATTACTCAGATTTAATTATGTTTGTAATATATCACCCAGTGATATGGGGCGACTTCTTCCCGCTCACTTTCCATCATGCGTTTCTCATAACATATGGTCTTCGTGAAACAGTTTTGACTCAGAGTCCACAGCAGCATATGGCAAGGAAGGAAAAAAAAATCCCCTCAAGTTAAATGCAAAGTAAAGGCCAGCACCATTGCCCCAGAGGAGCCCCCATCGACTGCAAACAGGCAAGGCTGGAATCGGAATTGGTGTCACAGTCTCACTCATCATGAAGATTTTACATTTGGCTTGGGACCATGGAGCACAAGGTTCTGGATGTAAAAGTCAGAAGAGATATGGCCTTTGTAATGTCTAGAGAGATTCCTGTGTCGATAAGGTCAGCGGAAAGTTAATAGATTTTTATCTTCTCATCACATGGACTTAATATAGTGCAACTCTTTGGTGGGAGTCGGGTGGCAGAATGAGATGGGAGGCCCATTGTGCTTCTTGGGATATCACAAAGGGTATTTCAGGTCTTTCAGTGTGTATGTGTATGTTTTTTTTCTTAAGGATTAAAAAAAATGACTTGCTTAAATAGTGAAAGTCTTGAATAAGAACTTTAAATGCGGTGTAACAACCCTGACTAAAAACAATTATAGTTACAGCAGAACCCGCTTTTTCCTTTGTGCTGGTTATTCAATCACACAAGAGTAAGAGAAGCTTGCGTTTATGGCACATTAACAGAATGGGAGCCAGTTCAACTTAAATGCCTTCAAGCAAATGCTCAGAGTCATAAGGCAGCTCCATCAGGACCGCTTCATTCTTCCACCAGACCCTTAATGACTGCAGTGTGCCTGCCCTGAAGGGAAGGCCCTTCTGTCAGCCATTGGCACACACCCGGAAATACCAACAGAGGGAGGGTGGCGTGTGTGAAACCCGCCACCAAGGCCAGCTTCAAGAGGGGGCCTGGGGGAAAGTGTCAGGAAAAACGCCAGGCTGACTCCAGATGCCATCTTTGAAAATCTCTAGACTGACGTTTAGAAACATCATGGCCCAGCTGCTGAGATGGGCTCTGGGACGGCTTTCTGTATTGTGGGGATCCTCGCTGAGGGCTACGGGGGAAACGGAGGGGCTGAAATGCAGGCGGAATCCACGGAGGGACAACAGCGGGTCACGCTGACTCACAGGCCTCAGCGATCAAACACGCCTCACCTGTCTCGGCCACTGGTGCAGGTGTTCTAGGTCAGCTCTCGCTGTGGTTATCAATCGCTGACAGTTGACAGTTTAATTTTACACCACAAGTACCTCATTACTTGTGTAGGCACTTGGAGAACATGTGGGCACTGGATCGGATCACTGATCAATGACAAAGGTTGTGCAGGGTGCAAGTGGTAGCTGTAAAAGTGAAGGTCTCCGTGCATGAGTTGGTAGGGATACATGACAAGGGGAGTTTAACTGACAAACAGTCTGTCAGGTTGAGAAGAATGGAGATTTGCCGGCGAGCCGGCTAGAGATTATAAAACATATCTCTTGAATGGAGGGAAAGGAAAAGGGGAAACCTGCCCTGAGTGGAGCCCCTCCGTTCTTGGAAGCGCTTACACAAATTTAATGAATGTGTGCGGTTGTAAATTTCTATTCTAACAGCATTCATGTCAGGACAGAGACTCGCTCAGGTGTGTAGGGATTTAAGATTAGCAGGGTGCTCTGGTGCTATTTCATAAAGGTGTGTGTGTGTGTATGTGTGTGCCTGCATGTATGTGTGTGTACATGTACATGTATGTATGTATGATTGTGTGAGTGTGTGTGTGTGTGTGTGTGTGTGTGTGTGTGTCAGTACAGCACCACCAAGCCAATCTCATGGCGTTGGCAGTTTAAGGTGTATTTTCTGCAACAGAAAGCCGTTCATCTTATATGAGCCTTTTCTATTTATCAATAAAATTTGGGTACATCAAAAGAAATGTATTTATAGTGGTAGGAGAGTAATGTCTAGGTGTCTTTTGTGTATATGTCTATGCTCATATGTTCATGTGTGTGTGTGTGAATACACACATTCGTCTGTATAATGCGCGTGCATGTCTGTTCACGCTAGTGTGGAGGCCAGAGGTTGGTGTCTGCAACTGCTTCCTCACCATAGCTTTATTTTTATTTTTTTGAAATGGTCTTACTGTAGTGTAGCTATGTTGACCCAAGGCTCAGGCTCTGGACCTAGTGTTTGCCAATAGATGGGTTGGCTGGCAATCCTCAGGGATCTGCCTGTCTCTGCCTTCCCAGCACTGGAGTTACAAGTGCCAGCTGCTGCATGTGGGTGCTGGGGACCTGAACTCAGGTCCTCATGAGCACTGATGAGCTACCTCCAACCCCTAGAACGTTTCATAGTGTTATTTTAGCAGCCTCTCTGTAAGTTCCCTCTCCTCTCTTATGAAGCTTATGACATCCCCCTCCCCTTGTTTGAGTTTTATATTTATGCTCTTATTTTCTTAAGGGACAGTATTATAAAAATTATACCTGGCATGAGTTTTTGTTTTTAATTTTAACTTATTTATGGATATGGGTGTTTTGCCTACAGAAATGCTGCTTAGTGCTCACAGAGAACAGAAGAGGACACTGGATCCCCTGGAACTGGAGTCACAGGCGTTATTAGCTGCTATGTGGGTGCTGGGAATTCAGTCTTGATCCTCTGGAAAAGCAGTCAGTGCTCTTGACTGCTGAGCCATTACTCTAGCCCTGCACAGAGCACGAGTTTTAGTCTTTCTTGTTTCCTTGTATCCTGGAGTAACTCAGATGAACTAGTAGGTACGCTTTACCCAGAGCAGCGGAGTGAGGCGGTAGGGCCCGGGTCTGAAGTCTATCTGTGCTGTTTCCTGTTCCAGCACTCGGGGAGAATTACTGATTTCCTCAAGTACAAAGGACGTTGTACAGCGGGGTTGCTGGGAAGGCTTCTTGAGATGAGAAGGCAGACTTCGCACTGACTCTTGGGGGTTGTTCTCTTCACCTTTTTTAACGAGAATCTTCACTAGGCAAATGGTCATCACAGGCTATGTTTCTGGTCTCTACAGGAGTTAGATTTAGACACACCATTAGCATCCTTTTTCTCTTTACTCTGTACTCTTCCTATGGGTGTGAATGTAGACTGTTGGCAGAGAGTCAGCTCTGACTGTATACAACATCCAGGAAATGGCAGGGCAATTGGCTAGAAGGGACCTGGAACCCCACATGACCTTGCAGAGCAGAACCGCCTCACTGCCGGGCACTGCCTGCATAATTCTAGGCTGCCACACAAGAAACAAACACATTCCTCTCATGTTTAAGCTTCTATATTTTTGTGAGCCCCTTGGTTGCAGCACCTTGGCCCACATACTTATACATTTGATACATGAATATCACGAGATAAAAGCTGAACCACAGTAGTTTATCAACGTGTTTACTGTTTGAAACAATGTATATTGTTTAATTTCTGATCAGGCTCATGAGTACCACTGGGAACTAAGTTAAATATTAACCAGAAGGCATCTGCTTAGTGGCTAGGTTAAATAATGGTTCTGTTTCCCTCTCTAAACTGGTCCTACCAGTCAAGTGTCACCTGCTTGGAGACATTTTTCAGGTCATTCTGGTTTCTTGGCAGAATCGTGTCTTTCACTCTTGTATTTTACACAAGAGTCCAAGGAATAAAGAAACCTCACTTTTCTCATACAATTGAATAGACTATGTCACTTATGTGAAAAATTAATTTGCCTCAGTTATATATCACATGATATCCGGGGCGTTTACTGAAAAAAAGGGGATGTTTTAGTATACACGTTCATTTATAGGTAAAAAATAAATGGATCTGCAGAATACCAGTCAATACACTGATGATTTAAAAGATTTATGAGACCTAGATAAATGTGAACAAATTCTAAAAAGTCATTGTATGTGTCTGTGCCAGTGTGAAGGCCACAAGACGACTTATGGGAATCAGTCCTTTCTTTCCACTGTGTGGGTGTGAGGGATAGAACTCAGATCATCAGGCATGGAGGCAACAGCTTCACTTGCTGAGCCATCTCCCGTGGCTCCTGCACACACCCCTTTCTTCCTTACTACCTCTTCTCTTCTTGGAGGATATTCTGTCTTGCACGAGCTGTCACATCGTCCAGTGCTGCTAAGTTCTGGTGGGCACCTGGGACACTGAGGAAATTTCCTATGGCCTGGAGAATATGCTGTTACTTTACCTTTTGTCTTCTAGAGTTGTGCCTACGGAAGAAAGAATGAGGGCTAACACATTCCCCACTCAAAAATATGTTATGCTGCCATTTTCTGCTGTTGTGGTTAATTTTCAGGTCCAGTAAAGCTAAAAGACACATGGCTGCTGTGACTTTTTGAGGTGAGACTTCACCAAAGATCTGTCTAGGCCCACTGGTGCTAAGTCCCATGGAGAACCCTGTATGCCATCCAATTCTTGTTCCTTGACTGGCCCCTGGCATCTGAGAAACTTCCAGTCACATTATCATTACCTGTTGGAAGTTTCACCAGAGTTCTGTGACTTTCCATCCTTACCATGGGGAGGCTGGGCATTTTTATGCACTCCTCAGTGCTGTTTGTAAGCAAAGCCCTGAAACCCGACTATTGCAAGATGAAATAGATACCAGAAGAGATGCAATCCTCCTGCCTCAGCTTCCCAAGGGGTGGGGCTGCAGTCTCATAACGCTGCGGAGATCTTAGGTGATCAGCGTTCCCTCAGAGGAGCTGTTGTGTGGTGGGGGGGAGGGGGAGAGAGAGGGTGGGTAGGAAAGAGAGGGAGAAAGACAGATACACAGAGAGCTAGAGACAGAAAGAGCAAGAGAGAGGAGAGTCAGTCTTATACTAAGGTGGGTTGTGTGAGAAAATGGATAAGACTATCCCCTCAAAATGCTACTTTTCCAGACTCCGGGCCCAGAGCCTTCAGTTTTCTGCTTTGTGCTGGATGACTGTGACTGTAGCATCTTCCTCTAGAGGGCAGCTCAAGAAAGGTGTCCAGCAAGTCCCTCCTGTGTCTCTGAGACCAAGTAGGTCCTTGGCAGGACACTCTTTCCAAGAGCTGGTCTCTGGTAGCCTGAGGAGGCAGGTCCCTGCCCCCTTTGCAACTTTGGAGAGGCCAGTGCCCCCTGACATGTCCTTGGGTCCCATGTTTTTAGCTGTCTGCTCATAGAGAAGTCTAGTTCCCAACTCTGTCCTTCTGCCTGGGAGTCTCCACCCTGCTCACAGGAAAACGTTGGGGTGGGAGGGTCCCTGCCAGATTGTTCTTCCAGGCAATCACTCACAATGGCCTCAGGCAATTGTGTAGCCTCTCTATTCACGCCTAAGGATTTTACTGTGGGAAATTAGAGGCAGGCACCAAACCGTCATTTGTTTATTTATTGAGACAGGGGCTCAATCTGTAGGCCGGGTTGGCCAGGAGACCACTATTTAGCTCCAGCTGGCCTTAAACTCATGATGACCCTCCTGATTCAGCATTTCAAGCACTGAGATTATACGTGAAATCACTATGCTCAGCTTGAAATTGGTGGTTTTGTTTGTTTGGGATAGTTTTACTAGGTAGCCCTAGCTGGGACTTCACAGAGGTTTGCCTGCCTCTGCCTCCCAAGTGCTGAAATTAAAGCCATGTATCGCCATACTTGATTTAAATTGGTAGTGTGTGTGTTAGAATAATAGAGAGTAGAGAGAGGAAAAAAACCACTTTTCTTAGTTTCCTATATTTAACTCACTCAAAGCTGAGATAATTTTTAAACTGAGTTGCAGGCATAGCTCTTTCATGCTTATATGCAAGTTCTCTTTAATATTTTTGTCCTTCCAGCCTCCCCTCTTCTTTGTCATCATTCTCTGTTCTGGAGGTCATCTGGAGAAGGCAGTTATACAAATTTTCTTAGACACTTTAAAGTCTGTCCCTAGGGGATCTTAAGTGCCAAAGAGCTTAGGATGTCAAGCCCTTTGTAGCCCTGGAGTTTCTATTAGTCTGAGTCTGACATTGTTAATAAAAATGACATTTCTACAAGTACTGAAATAAACAAATACATAAGTTGTTTAATCTTTATTTTCCTGGTTTTTAATCCCTGGCTTTACAGTCTTTGATTTTTAGTCATATTGAAAGTTAGTATATGTCGTGTTTGTAGCATGTACCTATGTGCAAACACCTATGAAGACTAAATTGTTAAGCCAATGTGGGAACATAGACACTGCGTAAACACTTCTGTGGGAAACTCTCTCTCTCTCTCTCTCTGTGTGTGTGTGTGTGTGTGTGTGTGTGTGTGTGACTAGAGGAGACATCCGTTAGCAGCTTTCACCTTTGTCTTTTTGAGACAGGCACTTCACGGCCCAAAGCTTGTGTGGCAGGCATAGTTGGCTGTGAATACCAAAGAGCCACCTATCTCTACTTCCCAGCACCGAGATTACATGCACCCAGTTGTTTGTTTGTTTCGTGAACAAGTTCTCAAGTTCTCATGCTTGCAAGTCAAGGGCTTTACTGGCCTTGAGGAGGATAGAAACAGAGATGCAGTTAGAACTTCTGCCACAGAGGACCATCTGAGCCCAATGCCAATAGTGCTGAGGTCAAGAAATCTGGCAGAGGTAGATAAAGAGCCAGATCTCTGTCTAGGCATAAGAAGGACATAGGAGTATTCCTTCAGGAAAAGAGGCCACCTCCTCCTATTCTCACACATTGTATTGTCTCAGTCCCTTTGCTGGGAATGAGATATTAAGCCCATCTGGAGCCCCTAGTCATTTGAGAGCTGATGAATGGGAAAGTTTGTAAGTTTTATCTTTGGAAAATTGGCCAATGGCTACGCATTACATATATTCTACTGCACGCAACTACCAAATATCAGATGCAAAATGTTTTACTCAAACCATAATTCAAATCAGATTACATGTCAATTTCTCATTTTCTGAGTCTGAAGTTCTATTTTCATTGAAGAAGACCAATATTTAGGACATTGTCATCTATTAGCCTATCAATTCTTGCTTGATGAATAGCTATTTATCCATTATTAATAGCTATGAGTGACTTGAAATTATATATGTAGGAAGGCCAAGATTTTATTTTTTCTTTTGAGACTAATGATCAATTATGGACAAAGTTAGAGATAGATGGAAAGCTTGCCCTTGTCAATAAATACAGCAATGGTTCAGGATAGTTTAGACCTTTGACTTACACCTGGAAATTTATCAAGTAGCTGTTGGAACCTATATGGTTTCAAACAGCATCACTTGTGTCCTTTGCATGTTTTAGAAAGTCCATGTGACCAGGCATGAGTGAGTCCACCTCTTCCTTTACGGAGGTGGTTGTTTCTCAAGATTCGGGGTGAGGGTAGGTGTCTGCACAAGAAAGTTTGCTGCATGAGTGGGGAGACTGCAGAGCACTCTCAGGCACCATGAGAATATCTCCTTCTCAGATGCCGGGTTCTGCCCACATGTGTGTGGAGAGAGAATTTCGCATCAAAGCAACCTCATGTCAAGCTGCTCATCTAGCGCAGTGCAGGATCATGGTTCTGGAACTCAGTGGCGCCTCCCCATCCAATGCTGCCCTGTGAGAGGCTGATGAATCACACTCAACAATCCATTCCTTGTGGGAAGAGGCTTCCTAGCTTTGGCATCCCCACTGCCTTCAACCTTTACAAGCCTTCCGAGGTGTCAGGGACTGCTGCAAAGAGTAGTCTTTATTTTTGGCAGAACCGCTGAATTTTTTTTTTCTCATCTTTGAAAGGAATGGTTTTAAACTCTAACCTACTCATCAGCTCAGCTCCCTGTGGAGCCTTCCCCTGGACTATTTTAAGCTGGGAGTTGGCACAGGAATAGGCTTGTAAAACTTTAGGATTGGTTTGAGTTTGGGGTTTGTGGTGGCACCTAAGTGTAGGTGTTCTGCCACCTGGCTCTTAGCTCCATTTTCAGATTCTTCCTGGCTTTCATGGTACATGCAATTTTGACCACTAATAACTTTAGAGAAGTCTAACTCTGCAGTAATTATTGCATGGATCTCCAGAGTTGGAGATGGAGTTTTTTGAAGTTGGGTTGAGTGTTTCTAGTTACAGAGCTGGGAGCCTGGACCACTCTGAAACTATTGCGGAAGAATGCTTTAAAACGGAAGTACTGTGGAGTGTCCAAGCTAGGCTTTCCATGCCACTTTCCAAATTAAGAAAAATAATTAGTCTTTTTACCTTATTTAAACAATTTTTAGCCACGGTGTCTTGGAGCTCTGCCAGAAGTAATCACCTGAAATTTTGTTTATGATTTGTTCACAAACGTGGCCATACTTTAAAAAGAGTGCAAAAAAAGAACATTTGGAGAATGTGTGAGCTCATTATGAACCCAGTATATTTTAAAAACATTCACCTTGTAAACTCCTGAAATGTGGTTTATAATGGAAACGCCAGCAGGCTTTCCCGGAGTGGAACTAAGCCGCCAGCTTCTAAGCCTTGCAGACCTGGTTTCCCTGGAAAGGAGAGACTTAATCATGGCCACAGATTAACTGCTGCTTCTTGGTTTTGGGCATCTAAATGATGCTTAGTACATTTAAGGATATGTTTCCAAGTGAATTATTCTGAGTCCTCTTTTTTTTTTTTTTTTTAAGTTTGGAAACTAGACCACATTCATAACTTTCTCTGCTATTTTTGAATAAAAAATTTACGTATCTATATTATTCATTCATCTCTCTGTGTTTGCAATGTCAGAAAACAAATGCTGGTTCTCTCCTTCCACCGTTTTGGATTCTGGAGATTGAATTCAGGTGGTTAGACTGGGCAGCAACTGCTTTTGCCTGATAAACCATCTCGAAGGCTCTATTTTTTTTTTTTTGAAGGCTCTATTTTTGATAGCCCCTCCATTTTCATTGTTTCTGGAAATTGAACCAAGGTCATTGCTCATGCACACAAACACTTTGTCACTATGGTATCTTCCTTGTCCAAGTTTGAATTAAGTCTCATCAGTTTTTTTTCTCAATAAATAGTTTTGTAGACTAGCATATAGACACAAACTAAGAACTCAGCTGCAGGTGCTGGGTCTGTAGTTAAGTTGGTACTTGTCTAAGATGTAGGAGGTTTTGGGTTCAATCCCAGATCAGGTATGGTGGCCCATGCCTGTAATCTCAGCATCAGGAGATAAGATCCTCAGAAGTGCGACTCCATCCCTGACTACATAACAAGGCTAAGAGGTCAAGACCAGCTTGGGATACAAACCAACCAAGCAACCAACTAACCAATCAACAAACCAACAGAAGGAACTGAGCTGACATTGTGCCATGACTTCATTTTACCTGGAAAATTCCTATACAAGAAAAACCGTCAATTTCTGTTTGATAATCAACGTATTTATCATATGTACTATTGAGTATATTTTGTTCTTATTTTCATTTTCTAAATTGCTAATTCATATGTAGCACAGTCTCTGATCTAGTAAGTATTTCCCAACCATTTCCAATTATAGAACTGATTGTAGAATAGAAATCTTTGTGTATTTTACACTGGGAGCCAATCTATTCTTGTTTAAAAGTGGAATATAGCTGGGTGCCATGGAGCACACCTGTAATTTCAGCACTTGGGGAGGCAGAGGCAGGGGGATCTCTGTGAGTTTGAGGACAGCCTGGTCTACAAAGTTCATCCAGGACAGCCAGGGCTACACAGAGAAACCCTGTCTTGAAAAACAAAAACAAACAAACAAAAAGGTGAAATATATAACAACAGATGTGGTGGTTTGAATGAAAATTGCCCTGCCTTTGGCTTAGATATTTGAATGGTTGGTCTCCAGCTGATGGAACTATGTGGGGAGGATTAGGAAGTGTGGCCTTGGAGGAGGTGTGTCACTGGGGTGGGTTTTGAGTTTTCAAAAGCACGTGGCATTTCCAATTCTCTCTCTCTCTCTCCCCCTCCTGCCCCTGCTTTGTGGTTGCTGTCTCAACATTTAAGCTCTTAGCTACTGTCTCAGTACCATGTCTGCCTGTCTGCTGCCATGCTTTTCACCATGCTGGTCATGGACTCACCCTTTGAAACTGTAAGCAAGGCCCCAATTAAACGTTTTCTTTTATAAGTTGCTTTGACTTTTCACAGCAATAGAAAAGTAAGTAACATAGTAGACTCTTTTTTTTTTCCCTAATAGGTTTACACTATAACTTTTTTTTCCCTTGCATGTGCTCTGAGATACTTTGCTTTCTTTTTAACCCTTTTTCTTTTATTTTCTGTGTATGTATGAGGCTTTGCCTGCTGCCTGTGTAACATGTATATGGCCACGTGCCCACAAAGGCCAGAAAAGGGATAGATCCTTGGAACTGGAGTTACAGAGTTTGTGAGCCATCACGTGGGAACCGGGAACTGAACCCAGGTCTTCTGGAAGAGTAGCCGGTATTCTTAACCACTGAGCCACCTCTCCACACTATAACTTTGTGTCACAGAGAATAGGCTGTCACTGTGACTTACCTGGATGCATACTGAACTTCTCCACTCTCCAAATTGACTCACTTGTGTTTCAATGTGTTAAACTCATACTTATGGTGTGATGAGCTTAGCAGGAGGTTAATGGTTTTATCAGTTTAATGTGGATGTAGAGTAGGTACAGATGAACATGTCTGAGTCCATCAGATACAAACCAATTGCAAGAATCTCATGTAGGGTATTTACAGTGCTCCATATGACTAACAGTGGCTGTTAGGAACTCACCTATGATCATGCTGGCTTACTAGGTACCTGTGATAGTTCCAGAGTTTCTGTGAGCTGTTTCCTTTGGTCTTTATGATTCTGTTATCTACTTTCTCTCCCACGTTGGTCTTGTGTGAGTTATTCTTGTTTCATCTTTTCTTTTATTATTTTTTTTGTCTCCTCTTTTCTTAAGATTCTTCTCTTCACTAGAGAGTCGATTTCATTATTTCATGACAATAATACCAAGAGATGATACTTACAAAGAGGTACCAACCACTGTGAAGACCCACAGCATGACAAGGGACATCATTACCCTTATCTCACAAATGAAGAAGATACAGCTCAGGATCCCATGACAGAGGTGGAATTCAGAACCAGCCTTCTGTTTCTGACATCATGCTATTTCCATTGCAACACAGTTTAGCATTACAAAATTGACTACGGGGCTGTGTAGATGGCTCAGTGTTTGAAGTGCTTGCCATGCAAGCATGAGGACTGGAGTTCATATTCCCAGAACCTACATATATGGGCAGACATGGTGGCAGGTCTGTAGCCCCAGTCCTTAGGAGGTGGAAACAGGGGATCCCTGGAACAAACTGATGACGTAGACTGGACAGGTGGTGAAATCTGTGTTCAAGTGGGAGACCCTTCCTAAATATGTAATGTGTGAAATGGTCAAGAAATACACACAATGTCAGCCTCTGGCCTCCACATTTACATGCGTGTGCAATTCCTCACATACATGGACCCACACATATACCCACTCTTCCTCACACCACATGTACCAAAAAAAAAAAAAAAAAAAAAAATTGAAAACTAAAAAAACTAACTGGAAGGTCTGTCCTATATAGCATCCTTTAGAGACTCCACCACTACTCCCTTCACTCCTGCTAATTCCGTTTTAATTCTTATATGAGAACAAACATTTAAAATATGTTTTCCTGTAGCTATATATGAGTATCTATTTCAACCCATTTTTAAAGTTAGTATACAAGCAATGGGTTTGTACCTGGCATTTTCATACAAATATGTTAGCATTCTTTGTTCTAATTTGTCTCTCTCTTCCAGTATCCTTCTCTATACCCACTGGGCCTCGATGCCTGGTTCTCTTCCCCTTCCAAATGGTCCTCTTTCTGCTTTCCTATCACAAGTGTTGTGTTAGTCTCTCTCCCCCACTTAAGATCTTTTGCTTTTTTCATGATTCCTTTTCTAGTTTTGTGATCCATATATATATATACATTATACTATAAATATATGTACATAATTTAAAATTTAGGTTTCACATATAAGAGAAAATATGAAATATTTTTCCAAGTCTTGCTTAACATAATGATTTCTGGTACCATTCATTTTCCTGCAAATGCTGTGACTTAATTTTTCTTCATGGCTCAACAAAGTTCCATTGTGTATTTATACTACTTTTTTAAAAACTCACTCACATCTTGATGGGCAACTAGTCCTGTTCCATTTCTTAGCTTCTATGAATACTGTAGCAACAAACATATATATATATAAGCATCTCTGTGGTCTGAGTCCTTTGGGCATGGGCCCAAGGGTGGTATTCCTGGATCAGATGGTAGCTTTGTTTCTACATACTTGAGAAATTAGTATACTGATTTCTACACTGAGAAGCTGTACTAGTTCCCTGTTTTTTTCCCCCCTTTCTTCTTAGCATGAGTTTTCAGAACGTTCCCTGATGATTTTCTTGATTTTACTGGACCGTGTGGTAACATCTTTTCTATTTATAATGCCATTGGTTCTCTCTCTTATTTTATTTAGGGGATTGTCAATATTGTTTATTAGTTCGAAAGACCAACTCTTTATTTGATGGGTTCTGTATTTTTGTTCTTTTAGTCTCTATTTTGTTCATTTATGTTCCAATCTTTATTATTTCTTGCTGTCCACTGCTTTTGGGTTGCGGTGAAGCTCTAGGTTATATATTTGAGATCTCTAATTGTTTACAGTAAATGCTCAAACCCATACACTTTCTTCTTATAACTGCCTTAGTTGTATCCCAAGGGATCTGGTATGATGAATTTTCATTTTTATCCGACAGTAGGATTGTAAACATTTTCTTCCTAATTTCTTTAATAACCCGCTGGATATTCAAGAGTGTGCTTTCATTGTGCATGTATTTGTGTAGTTTCTTTGGCTACTGATTTATAGTTTTATTCCACTGTGTTCTGATGAGATACAAGATATTCACTGAGTTCTATAGTAGTCGTTAAGGCTTGTTTGTGGCCTACTGTGGGATCTAGTTTAGACAAGGTCCCACGGGAACCTGAGAAGATTGTGTTTTATATCAGTTGGATGCAATGATCTGTATAGATTGGCTAAGTGCATTTGATCTTTGGTGGAGTCCAACTCTAAGATTTCCTTGTTTATCTTTAGTTTTTAGATGTCCTGGTAAAGATAAGAGTCGGGTACTGAAATCAACCACTAGCATTATATCAGGACCTATTGATATGTTAGTGTTTGTTGTTTGTTATATAAAATTGAAGGCCCCAGATTTGGTACATATTCATTTACAATTTCTTATCTCTTTGATGAAGAGATAAGACAATTTCTTATCTCTCTGTATTCATATGTAGTGTCTTTCTTTACCTCCTCTGACTAAGTTTGATTAGAAATATACTTTAAAGATATCAAAACAGTTATTTCAGGCTTGTTCAGGTTTCCATTTATGATAGATTATTTCATATTCTTTGACCCTCAGTCTCTGGGTGTCAGTACCAGCAAAGTGTACTTTTTACAGATGACAACAGTTGGGTGTAGTTTTTAATTCCAGCCATCCAGTCTGCATCTCTTTATTTGTGAGGTCAAGCAGTTTATATTAAAGTTTATTATGGCGAAATGTTTACTAATTCATGTAATTCATGGTTTTTTTTTTTTTTTTTTTTTTTCTGGCCGATTGGGTTCTTGTTCTTCTCTTTCTCTCTCATTAGTTTCAGGGGCTTGAAAGTTTAGTGTGTGAAGCATGATACATTTCTTTCTAGCCCTCCTTTGTTCATGAAATTTATTCTCTTTTCTGTAAGCTTTTGATTGAGACTCTGTTTCATCCTTTTCCCTTTAAATATCGTCTGCAATACTGGCGTGATGATCATGAATTGCCTTAGTTTGCATTTGTCTCAAAACATCTTCATGTCTTTTTCAGTTTTAAAAACAGCACTGCTGGCTATAGAAATACTGGTCAGCAGCACTTGTAATATATTGTTCTATGCTTTCCTGGCCTTTGGGATTGCTGGTGAAGACTCTACTATCATTCCAATAAGTTTGCCTTTGTAGGTTTCCCTTCCAGCCTTTAACATCATCTCTTTGCTGCTTTGCATTTTTGGCATCTTGACTATAATAATCATTGAGAAGTTCTCCTATGGTCGCATCTTTTGGGGGAATCTAAGTGTATTTATTTTATTTTATTTTTTTGAGACAGGCTTTCTCTGTGTAATCCTGGCTGTCCTATAACTTGTGCTCTGTGGACCAGGCTCACCTCCAACTCAGGCATTCACCCACTTCTGCCTCTCTTGTGCTGGGATTAAAGGTTTATGCCACTATCACCTAGCTCTAAATGTGCATTTTTGCTTCCCCAGATTTTAGCCTCATTTACCTTGGCTTGGCTTTTTCAAGTTCCATAGTTGTTTTTTTTTTTTTTTTTTTTTATTTGCACTTTTTGGGGAGGTATCCCTTTGACTTTTATTCAGGGACTGTCTTAGTTACTTTTCTATTGCTATGACAAAACACGATGTCCAACGCAACTCACAGAGAGAGTATTGAATTGGGGCTCCCAGTTCTGGAGGGTTAGAACCCATGACCATCGTTTCAGGGAGCATGGCAGACAGGCAGGCACGGCACTGGAATAACAGCTTACCTGTTGAGACAGCAGTGATGAGCCGCAGAAAGCGAACTGAAAATGCAAAAGCTTCTGAACCTTCAAAGCTCATCCTTAGTGACGCACCACGTGCAACAAGGCTACACTTCCCAATTCTTCCCAAACAGTTCCAGCAGCTGGGAACTAAACATTCAAACACGTGAGCCTATGGGGATTATTCAAACCGCCACAGGCATCTTTCTACACAGTAGCTTGCTCTTGAGACCTTAGTTTTTGATACCACCTGAGAGTAGAAAACAAACTGTAATTTTGTAATAAAACTATACAAGTTACAGAAATACCTTAAAATTTATTGACGTCTACTGATACCTTGCCAATGGTCATGCAAAAAAAAAAAAAAAAAAAAAAGATAGAACTGTTATAGAATGTACTTTAAGGTTAAAATTTAATTAGAGTAAGCGTGTAAATAGCAAGTGAATGAGATAAAGGAAGGAGATGTGGAAAGGAGAAAATTACTCTTGAAGCAATCTTAAATAAAGGAAAGGAAATGAGTAATATAGACTATGAAGTTTACGGAGGTTGGAAGGAAAGGACAAGAGCTTAGAAAAAAAATTTCTAATAAAAAAAGTCTTAAAATTAGATAACTGTATGAAGTTAGAAAAAAAAGGAAAAAAGCACAGACTATTAAAAAAATAAGGCAACTGTGCTTCTTCACAACTGTGCATTTTGATCAGTTGTGGACTTTTTGTTATATAATTGTCTCTGTTGTTTTCGTGATGAAAGATGTACTTATCTGTGAATGCTGGGACAAATATTTAGAATGTAGTTAGGGATTGCACTGGTTTAATAGCAGCTGTATGTTCTCTTCTGGATTCTGTTAGCCAACGTCGTTGGCTAAGTTTGCAGTGCCGGAAAGTGTTTCCCTTTTGTCGAGCGGGTCTGATGTCTAGTTAGAGAGCTGTTGGTGACTGCCAAGATGTGGATGTCACTACTGTACCCTTTGGGTTGTTGTGCCATGGTGGTCATTGCTGTGGCTCACAGGCACCGCAGCTGAATAGGAGAACTGGTTTCTTCCCTCCTTTGGAAGCTTACGTGATGCCTTATGGCACTATGAAAGCGAGTCCTCGGGTGGGAGGCATTCAGGTCAGTTCCAGATCAGGGGCCTCTGCGTCCTGTGTCTGAAGTGCATGGCGTCTTTACCTGCCACTTCTGAGGGGCGGGTTGGGCAATCAAGGGCAAAAGCAACAGTTTATAATGTTTCAGGAGCCTGATCGACAACTTTAAAGAGGGATTCTCATGCCTGATGTTGTGGGTTTTGTTAGTCTATGGCTCTTAGGGGCAATATTGTCAGCCCAGATGGGAAAACTCCAACTGATACATCTACAGCACAACTCCTGTACCTCAGGCTCATGGATTAATGTGGAATATTGTAAGAGCCAGAGAACAGGACGTTTTCTGTGAGATTGTATCTCTTAGAAATGTCAGAGAAGTTATATCTATGAAGTCCCACCAACATGGCTTCCTAAACATGATCTGAAAGAAGATAACACCCTAAGGCAGGGCACCGTAGAAGGCCCTGTAGAATGGCACTGTGAAGTTCATGAGGCTTTAACCCTAGTCAAAGCGCTACAGGAAACCAAGGAATACTGAGAGCAGAAAAAGAGTCCTCCCCATGGAAGAGCACACTAATTTATTATTGTATGGCCAGCCCTGAAAGCATGTACATATAAGTAACATTACATAGGCTGAGCAGGCTGTATTTTTATATTTAGAAATACACACACCACACACACACACACACACATACACACACACACACACACACACACACACACACACACACACTCGAGAAACAAAATAAAACTTTAAAAGATGTGTGAACTCTTCAAAGAATAAATAAAAATACGAACTCAAAGAAACAAAAAGGGGTTACAAATGCCTCTTTTGCTTCAGTGGGTAAAAAGGTAAGGTGAAGAGCACTTCCCCGAAAGTTGGATGGGGGCAAATATCTGGTGCCAGCTTAAGGATTCTTTCCTACAGTTCCATGCTGTTGCTAAGTCTGCCCTGGTTGTTTCTGGCCCCACTTAGCTTTGCTGTCTTTGGGTGAGGCGGGTGCTCTTCCCCCCCCTAGACTCCCCTGATCCCACGCCCCTGCAGTGACGGATGTTCTGCCAGGTGTTTCCCAAATGTGTTGGGAGTTCGGGCAGTAATCACAGCAGCTGAGCTCTGTACCACAGGAGGGCCTGTCTCCGTGTTTTCAAGACTCCTGCAGTGTTAATAACCCCAGTGGAGGGATGCAGCTATGGGTGTCAAGAATGTCACAGATCTTAGGATTCTCAGGGTCTACAGCTGTGAAGGACAGACTGCTGCCTCCACGGACTGACCCACCTGCCTGTCTCAAGGCCACCAGACTTCACTGTGAATCCGAATTGATGAACTCTGCCCCTGACATGGAAGGTAGCTTTCCACCTGCCCTTGCTGGCCTTCATCCAGCCTCCTGTCCCCCACAACTGTCTCTTTTGGCCTTTCCTCTCACTGATGTCCTAGCAGGCCAACTTGAGGCTCCCCGAAAGGTAGATGCTCCTTGCTTTTAGACTCCCAGGAGAGCTCAGTTTTTAAGAGCAGGTTTTCTCTCAAGATGGTTGGAGGCCTCTGTCCTCTAGGTCATACAGTGTGCCCAAATGGGCTTTCCCTTCACTGCTTATTTATTTATTGGAGGAGTCACTGTCTCTTCCAGGCCTGGGGCCCGGTGCTGAGGGTAGGACTGCCCTCTCTTGCTTGCCTTTGGAAGTGGCCATGCCTGCCTGCCTTTTTCTTGCCCGCACAGCCAGAACCCCACCCTCCACTCATGTCTTACCTTGCTCGTTGTCTTCTGAGCTGCACTTTCTTTGAGGGATTGTTTTTCTACCTTTGTGGATTTTCTGAAGCTCCTCCTCTTATTTTCTTCATGGAGTAGAGGGTTTTTGTTCTTATTCTCAATTATCCCTTTACTGGGCTATGCAAATGCAGCTTCTAACCTGCCATTGTACTTGGAAAACACACACACACACACACACACACACACACACACACACACACACTAGCATTCTCTCTGTATATGTTTTTGTTTAGTTTTAGAAATTGCTGCTTATTTCACAGCGTGTATGCCATTTCAGGTTAACTTGCACTTAATGCTAATTTATTTTCAAAGTTTTATTCAAGGATGTTTTTTTTTTTTATTGGATTCTTTTGAAGAATTAAATTATTTTTATTTTGCTAGAGAGGCAGTTGAAGCTACTGAATGGGAAGAGTAAGTTCTTCTTTATTCAGAGTCTTTGTTTTTATTCTAGTGAAGCCAATGAAATGACCGTATTCTGAAGGCCACAAGGCTCAGTACTGGCTGTTTTCCCTCTAATTTTTATGGTTTCCTGGAAAGGCAGAAACTTAGGCACCCCGTTCCTAAAGCTGGAGACACCAGTCACGGGGTATGTTCGTTCACTTGGCATACGTGCTTATAAACATTGGGGATCTGAGCAGCAAGTGGATCCTCCCCCACATTTAGTGTCTGTTTCTCTGCTTTAAATTAGTGCTTTTCAACCTTCCCAATGCCGTGACCCTTTAACACAGTTTCTCGTATCGTGGTGACCCACAACCATAACATTATTTTAGTTGTTACTTCATAACTGTGATTTTGCTACTACTACGATTCATAATGTAAATACCTGATATGCAGGAGCTCTGATATGCGCTGTGAAAGGCTTATTGCCCCCCCCCCCTCCCCCAGGGTTGCGACCTGCAGGCTGAGAACCGCTGCTTTAAAGGGTCAGCTTCTGCCTGTGTGATTGCGGACTCTCATTTCACTATCCCGGCCTGGAACTGCAGGATGTTAGGTCATGCGTCTGTATGTGGACACAACCTCTGGGCATGCTTTGCCACATCCACCAAAAATGCTGACTTAGAAAAAAAATATGCTGACTCAGAGCTCCCTTGATCCTGAGGTTGAGGTTTGTAGAATTGTCATCCAGGATGCTTCACTGTCAGGGTACTAGGGGAAGAATATGGGTTCAGAGTAAATCACCGCCCTTGTATCTAGTTATCCTATTTGTTTATGAGAGACAAACCCGTCATGATTTTGACAGCCGCTGGCCTGCCTCGACTCTGCTGAGAGCTGACCACGTAGTCAACCCTGAGCAGTGCGGGCGTGTTCTTTTCCGTGGAGCGCATCCGTCCATCTCTCCCTGGTCCTTTGTTCAGGACAAGGAGATCTTCGCTGTGTTTTCTGGGCCGTCCCCTTGTCCTTTCTTTTAAAGCACAACGATCCTTTTGTCAGAAAATATTTTACTCTTCTCAGATCCTCAGCACTCAGGAAAAGACTTGTAAGTCTGTCTTCCCTACTTCCATAACCCTTTGACCTCTGGGCTCTCATTTAGTGCGGTGGTCATTAGGCTCTGGGTCTTATTTATCCCTTTATCTGTGCGCTATTACTGTGTCTATTTTTAAACCTATATTGAACATCTCCTAATGAGCCCCTGTCTTTTATTTACTTAACTTTACCCTTTGAAGAGATGGTACTTTTCCTTGTCAGGTTAAGTGAGTAGCATGCCTGATCTTTTCTTTATCCTGCTTGGAACTCTTCTCCTCATGTCCAACTTTTTTTCCCCTCCTAGGAAACTTTTCTTTTAAATAAGCATTATTTGATATGCTCTAATTAATAAGAAAAAATGCAAATGTGTTTGACTAGTGCAATTTATATTCATAAAGTATAATCACAAAGCAAGAGGCATTTCAGTAAATTAATGTATTTGTAACTATAAGAAATTTATATTGGAAAGCTTATATCAGAATTCACTGTGGTCATTTGTGTTTGTTGTTAAGTAAAAGTATTAATTAATTTGATATAGCATTCTTTTTTCTCGTTTCAAATGTTTGGGTTTAATTTTCTGTCAAATGAAATTTTAATGGTTTATGCACTATGTGGTGAATAGTAATGTCCCTGCATGTATATTGTGGCCTGGATATCACCTGGGTAGAAAGTTGTCTATGTCTCTGAACTGTGTACATTCTGATATAATCAGACTTCAGCAAAAACAGATCTCCTCCTACACACTTTGGGGACACTTTACCCATTATGAATTCTGAGAAAAATAATTTTCCAGGTAGAGATACAGTCACATAGCAGTGTACATGAAAGGACAAAACAGGGATTTCAGTTAATGAAGTCACCTCGGCCTTGAAAGATAATTGCATTTTTCTGGATCTCGCTTGTCTGTCACAGACCGATGCAGCTGTCTTTTCCTGCCCTGTGTCATGTTTTGTGAATGTGCACATCAGTGTGCCCTAGGGGCAAGCTCCTGGCATCAGTGTGTGCTGCAGGCTTTTCTTCTAAGGTCAGTGATGCTGCTGTTGGCATCTGACCTTACCCATCTTTTAATGTGCCACAGCAATGGTGTTCTGTAACAGTTCAACAAGTAAAGTAACTTTGCCCTTTGAGAACATGGAGAATTACAAGCAATATTTTTCACCTAGTTATTGTTAGCCCACTAACTAACCAGCTTAGCAACTTATCTTGCATGAATTTGAAGACAGACTAGACATAGAAGCAGGTACCATCTTTTTTCTTGCTAGTACGCTCAAGGCTCAGTTCTCTCTCTCTCTCTCTTTTGGTTTGGATTTGAAATTTTTTTTTCTTTCTTCGATGTGCCAAAAGTTATTTAAAATAATGTCTACTTTTAAAAATACCCCCTCGCTGGTTTTGGCATTAGTGCTTCAGATTGAAGAATGGGGTCCCCATAGTATACAGTTCCTACAGTCGACTAACTGCATTTATATTGTTATAAATTTTTGAGGTTGGAATCTCAAGTTTTTAAATTAGATAACTACAGTTAACTGTATTAAGTGTAAGGTTGAATTCGATCAAGAATGAGGAAAGCATTTACGACAACCCCTGTAAATGTTTAAATACTTTAGTTGTGTTTGTGAGCACCAAATTATGTTATAAGGAACCAACACTGAGTGCATGGGTCCTCTGGGACACATCTGACTTTTGGGAGATAAAAAAAAAAATAATCTTGCATTAATGAAATTCTGCAAGTTTTGATTTAGTAGACAACATTCCCAGTATATGTGGAGCAATTTTAAAGTGTGTGTGTGTGCATATGTGTGTATGTGTGCGTAATTACTTGTAGGAATGGTTTAACTTTAATGGGGCATTTCTCGATCACATAATAGGAAAACTAACAGCTTTAATTAAGATTTATGAAGCATAAGAGGTAATACATTCGCTATATTAGGTAGCCGTTGGTGGGTAGTGTGATTTTAGAGATGGATTTTCTTCACTCTTCACTTCCTTCTGCAATTTGGCTTAGAATTGAATTCGGTAGCACTAGAATTCCCGTGTTTCTAAGTCGACAAAACTAAACTTCACTTTCTTAGAAAAACTTTTAAGTAGCAATAATAATTTAACTATGGACATATAGCATTAAATATTTATTTCATGATTTCAAGTGGTAACTCAGGAGCCCAACATGAAGGAAAGGAAAAGGCTACCACTTTCTTCAAATGACTAGCAAATTTGAAAGCTGGTGCTTGGAGAGCAGTGATTCAAATCCGTAAACTAACCCATTCATTTCAAATAAAGCTAAGTCAAACTATTGTAGCTGCATTTCCACGAACTCTATAATAATACATGCTTGTTTATTTAATTATTTGAGACTTAGCGTATTGTGTTTATATGTGTACTTGTCTGAGGCTGCCTGATTCTTCAGGACTGCTGAGATGATGAGCAGATCTGATCTACTTCTCAGGATACAGATTGCTATAAAAGTTAGGGGTGCCTTACTGCCTGTAGATGAACTTCTGGGATAAGATGAGCCTGGATCTCCTTCTATGATGGTGGTTACCCTCTCCCTTGTTCTCCGAACAGAGGACGGTAAGGATTGAAAAGGGCTGATGGAATCTGCTTTTCTGACACTTGGTTGTTGTGCTAGTGTGCTTTAACTCTCAACTTGACAGAGCCTAGAGTCACCTGGAAAGTCTCCATTGAGTAACTGCCTCTATCAAGTTGGTCTGTGGGCATGTCTATGCCGGATGGATTGATTGTCTTAATTATGCAGGAGGGCGTAGCTCACTCTGGGCAGCTCTGCTTCCTGGGCAGATGGTTCTGGCTGTATAGGAAGCTCACTGAACACACCCATTCTTGAGTCTAGGAGCATTCCTCCATGGTTTCTGCTTGAGTTCCTGCCTTGACTTTACTCAGTGATGGACCCACTGTGACCTGGAAGTATAAGCCAAATAAGCTTTTTTTCTAAGTTGCTTTTGCTGATCATATTTTCCACAACAACAGAAGGAAACTAGAATAGCTGCTCAATTTTAGAAGTCCCTGCAGGCTGTGTTGGACCTCAGGGTGCTAGGCTGAACCCTGGGAACTTTCAACTCAGCAGGTCTGAGGCAGAGCCTGAGGATTTCTAGGTGTTGCCCATACCGCTGGCCCAGGGATTACATTTTGAGGGGCCATTGCAGGGAAGAGGACGGAAGTGAAAGAGAGAGGGGGAAGAGTAAGAGCAAAAGAAAGCCTCAGTTCTAGGTACACACAGAAAACTTGCAGTAGGCTGTTTCTAGAAAGGCATATGTGTTTCTCTTTTTCTTTGTATTTTGAGCAGTGGACAAGCCATTTTCCCTAGAGCTATGTTGGTTATGGTGGAGGTCTGGTCTGGAGGTACTTAGATGAGAAATGATTTTCAACAAACATTAGAACTGGGCCTGTAGCTCAGTTGCCAGAGCCATTGCCTAACAGGGCTGAGTCATTCCATTTGATATTGAATCCTAGTATGAGAGGAGGAGAAAAATTAAGGAAGGAAAATTTATATCTATCTATCTATCTATCTATCTATCTATCTATCTATCTATCTATCTATCTATCTATCGAGAATGAATTCTGTGCTTAAATCTAATGACTAGTGACAGTCTTTGGTGCTTTCCTTTTGTGGCCTCCTTTCAGGTAAGGGTCTGAGTTCAGAAGCATCGCCAGGTCTATTGTGTATTGTTGTACTGCCTGTTTGGTATAGTATATAGCTAGTGGTTCTAAGGTTGTGTTGTGCAGAGACCAGCCTTGGGGTTCTGGGGGAAATACTGATAGGGTCCTTGGGGGAATGTATAGCCAGAGATTCAAATTCGATAGACCCGTGCTAGTGTCATGAGCTCTGAATTTCTAGCATTGCCAGTGAAGATTTGCTCGCTGATAGTTCCTGGACCACAGCGAGCACAGGGCCTGCGGATGACTTGCATTGTGCAGAGCATATTTGCTTCGAGGCTCTGTAGGGAAATTTTCTCTTTCAGCTTTTCTGTCCCACCACAATTTCCTTGTGGCCCAGTGGAAATCCTCTTGCTGTTTTCCTGTGGAATTTATGATGAGCTTTGATAGCTGCTTTCCAAATCTTATATTGTGTTTCTATCAAGTGTAGGCTTAAAAAGTAATTTCTCTAGGTCTGATGTTCCCATCTATGGACCAGGGTGAGGGTACATTGCTGACTTTTCCTTCCTTGGCAAACATTTAGCAATTAAAGAAATGAATCTATACATGGCCCATATGTGTTTGTGTATACACATATAAACTTTAGAAATAAACACATACACTATATTTTATAACTGTACATATTCGATGGTATACATATGTATGTAAATATGTCATGTTTATAATGAACCAGGTATATCTCTCTCTGCCTAGCATCATCATATTGCCATAATAAAGGGGCGTGGCTTTGATGGTGTTACTACAAAAAGCTGTGAGAGTGACGAGGAAGGAAATTAAGTAGAGAAAGCAATGTGGAGATGTAGGGAAAAAACCTGTACAAAGGTGATAATAAAGAGACTTAAAATTTATGTTTAGGAACACCACGGGATATTTGACTTTGAAAAGCAGAACATCATTTCCAAATAGTGGATGTGGCCCAGCACAGTGGTGGAAGTGAGACCAGCTATGTATACTTGCAAAGAACCATTCCAGCTGGGCTTGTTGGCTGCTCACCTTCCCTCATGGAGGGAGCAAGGTGTGTTAGCAGACCTCCTCAGGGTGCTCAGCCCCTCCTTTCCGGCAGTTGTATGCAATTCTGCTCTAGTTGCATGTGGCCCTGGGACCTCAGGGAGGGGGTAGAGTATATAGTCTAGGGAGAGAGGAGTAGAGATGAGGTTCCATCTATGGACCCCATAGGGAGCTCTTATCTGTACTGAGTGAAAGCTTCTCAGGGTGGCTCTTTAGAATCACTCACAGCCCTACAGGTGTGAGTGTAGGGCTCCTCCCAGGCTCTCCAAACAAGCACAGTACACTCTAGTTCCCCAGAGGGATCATCAGTGGAATTGTACTTTGGTTTGTTGTTGGGACTCTAGGAGGAGGGGCTGGCTGTTATTTACATCTCCTCTAGGGAAGGAATTTTAACAACAGTAGGCTTATCGAATTAGACCAGAGGTAATTGTGCAGTGTGTTGGTAGATGACTGAACTCTTCTAGACAAGGTAGGGGGTTTGCTGAAGAATCCCAAGACACAGGCTTTCCATCCAGCGGTGCTGGATAAAACCGTCTTATGTGAAGTAACAGGAGACAGGGAAACTATAAGCTTGTGTAGACTTAGATGGTGAGAATCCCATTGCATCATGACAGAGAGAGACAAGTGTGCTAACATAGTTATGTGGTGAAAGTTGTGCCTAGAATGGGCATTGGAGCAGAGATTCGGTGAAAAGATGGAGCAGGGGCCTTGGGCACCCAGTGGGGAGAGGAAGCTTTTGGGAAGAGAGGAGGAGCATCAATGTCAAGAAGAGTAGGAGGAGACAGAGTGCTTTGGGGGAAAGTGCAAAGAGGGCTGTTGGCCAACGAGGCTGCAGTTGCTGGTGGAAGCTGTGTGAGCTTTCTGCCGCAGCTGGCACTTTCATCTTCAGGAGCTGTGGGTACAGTGCTTGTGTCCCGAGTTTGCTGGTGTGCCAGCAGGTTTCTGTGGACAGAAGACTCCTGGCATGTTTGTATTAGGGTTATGTTTTGGTTTCCAGTGGTCAGTCTGGTGTTTACTTGGGTGTCGTGCTTCCAGTGTGAGTATGCAGTATGCACTTTAAGGAATGCAGAGTAAGAATGTTGGGACTAATGCTGGAGGATTATTAGTCCCACAGATCTGGGCCAGGTGCTCATCTTTCTGTTCTCTTTCTTCTGGGAGAGAAAACAGCTTAGCACTTTGTTTGACTGCTTTCCGAAAGACGAAGATGCAATGGGGCAGGAACCAGAAAAGACAGAAGTATTGTTTTTGTTTTTGTTTTTAATCCCCCAAGTGTTTGTTATGGAAAGTTATTCTCTATCATGTTGAGAGCCATCTCTCATGACAGTGAAAGTGCTTATTTTCAGTAGAACCTTCCATCCAGAAAAAGATGTTTTCCTTGTTGTCACTGGAGCACACGCTATCTCAATCAGTTGTGAATCCCATAGTAAGAAGCCCTGGATAGTACAGGATCCTTTTTAATGTTTACCATGAGGACATCTTCTCAAACTCCAAATTATTGTGTTGGTTTCTTGAAGTGAAATCAGGTCGTTAGCCCAGGTTAATGTCTATGCCTCATAATGTGACATGGTAGAAAGTGTGTGGGCTTTGGACTCAGCCAGACATGGCCATGTGCTAGGTCTGCCTTACAAGGATGGATGTAGGTGTGTAACATGGAGCAAGAAACAAAGGGATATCTAGGCTGCATTTGCTAAGCAGTATTCTTGACTTGCTCTGTCCTCTTGGTACATGGGGCCTTTGGCTTTTTTTTTTTTTTTTTTTTTTTTTTTTTTTATTCTGGGGATTTCCAAGTTGTAGCCCATGGAACACCAGGGGATGCTTTGGTTTTAGAAACCGGTATTTCTTGAAATCATAGCATGAGTAAAGTCATGTTATGATTTGGGGGTGATATGAAGCTTACTACACAGTCAAGGATAAATGATATGCAAAGTGATACTGTTCTCTAAATTCCTTTGCAGTAATAACAGAGTGCTGAGAGGCCTAGCCAGTCCTAGTGGTGTCTGGATGTTTCTGGTTATTGAAAAAGCAATAGCCCATAACTGACAGCTGAAGGGTCAGCGATGTTCCTTGGGCCTTGGAAGGGTGTGTTGCATTTATATCCTCCAAAGGCTCAGGGAACAATGCAGAAGAGGGCACGGAAAGGATGGAAGAGCCAGAAGGTAGGAGGGTCTTTGTGATGCCATCCTCTAGACTTGACTTCATCTTTGTCATCAAGAAGGCAACAGAGGTTACCTGCATGGGGCACATACAAGACTGGGCATGTTAACAGTCAGTCATGGATGGAGGAGTGGCTCATGGGCCCTGACTGTTACTGATGAACTCTTGATGGATTCTGGGAGAGAAAGAGTTATTATCTTCACTGGCATACAGCCCAATGAGCTTATCAGGCTTCAGTGGATGGCTCCAAATTCATGGTCAGGTGGACAGTTCTGGTTCAACGTAATGGGTCATGGGGCTGAGGAGATGGCTCAGATTTAACCAGCTGCTATTCCAGGGGAGCCCCATTTACTCTAGTACCTACATGGCAACTAATAACTATTTATAACCTTAATCCCTCTGATATCTATAACTCCGATACCCTCTTTTAGTCTACTTAGATACCAGGCATGCACATGATTGATAAACATACATTCAGCCAGAAAAATCATACACTTAAATAATAATTAAATTAAAAAAACGTATTTGGTCACAAAACAAAATGAATAGACAAGAATGTGAGTTTGGAGTATTTACATGTTTAAAATTGCCAAAGAACAGATTTAGGGAAATATAGATCGCATGCCAGTTATGCCTTAAGTCTTTCCATGTGAGGAAGTTGACATCCTCACACCAGACCATGTGCTAATGGAAAACTTCCCACCTGTGCTTACGTGTTCTTTCAATTTCATTTTCTTTAGGGTGTCTCCAACTGTAAACTATATGGCTCTTAGTATGTTCTTCCAATGGCCTGCTCTTCACTGCTGCTGTTCTTGTGTGCATTCTGCCCAGTCCTACATGGACATGCTCTCTGGCTCATCTTCAGTAGAACTAACAAACTCCCGGGCTAGCATTTTGTCAACAAACTGGTTCCATATCAAGCCCACACCTTGTCGCTTCTCTTTTAAATTCTGTTGAATATTCTTTGTTGCTTCAAGAGTTAAATCATTTTGATATGCAACTAGTTAGTATTGACTGCCAAGAGACTGTGGGAAATGGCCCCCACGTCCTAGGACGCAGTGGGAACCACATCGTCGTTTGTTGAGATGATCTAATGATATGGCTGGGAAGAGATCCAGGGCAGTGCCTAAGTTCTGACCTAGCTGCTGGGTCTGACTCTTGAGTAAAGGATCTTATCCTGACTTCCTGGGAGTCTCTAGTCTGTAACAAATCAGCCTCTGAGAAGCACTTGGGATGGAACACCTGCTCAGGGACTCCTGCTCTGTGGAGGCCTGTTTGCTGCTGTGGCTGCTTATCAGCATTGCTTGCTCTCACAGGAGGCCACAGTTCAAAGGAGCTGTCACCATGCAGTCTATTTTCGCTTCCTTATTTTGTCTTTTCCATGCTGGTGTTTGTTTTGGTGCCCACAATCACAGGTTTCCCAACTTTCATACCCACTTTAGCAAACCAGCAGGTTTTTCTCCCAGCAATGCAGCACACTAGAAAAACAAATTAGTGAAAACCAATGCTTATTTAGATTTTGTTTATTCCCTCTTTGGTAGAAATCCAAAGCCAAAACCAAACTCTGGTTTTGTTGACAAGCTATTGTTTCTGTAGGTGTGGAACAAAATGACAGGCTCATGGGCATTAACAGTTCTCAGCCAGAGATGCTGAGAAGGGGGAGTGGTGGATAAAAGCAAAGGGGAAGAGGAAGTGCTTCATTTTAAAGAACATTTTTGCAAGTTGATTCAATTACTGTCACTGGGGAAGAGACAGTTGGAGTGACTCTGAGGGAAGTCATGGGAACAAGCCTTTGAAATACTGTTTTGTTTCTCTGTCTCCCTCAAGAACTGCACGTTATTTGGGTGCAGGTCCATTAAAGGGAACTGATTAGATGGATAGGCTTATAAGCCTATTTTCCTGAGTATATTAGAATTGCAGTGTGGTGATAGAAATGAGAAATAACCTGCCTTGACTATCGCTAGAGAGTACAGTTGAGTTCACCACCCAGCCCGTGGTTTTCGGCTACAGATCAGTAGAAGTTAGAGAGCAGAAAGAGTGGGGCATATCACATGAAAGAAGAAATTGGAGATGTGTTTTCTACCCACATGCATTTGGTAGTGAAGAAACAAAGATGCTGGGAGGGAGGTGGCATGCACAGATTTCCTAGTATCTGCTATCAGTGATGAAGCTAAGTGTGGGATCTTGTCCAGCACAGTGTCTTCTCCAGATATGTGTAGGGGTCTATAGGGGTGTGTGTGGGTGTGTAGGTATGTGTAGGGGTGGGTAGGTAGGTGTAAGGCTGTGAAAGGATGCGGTTGGCTAGTTTCACTCCCTTCCAGGTAGGAAGGATAGTGCCGTCCACCCTTCTAGCTGTGTGCATCATGCTCTTGGAATGACAATCTAAGTGTGTCCCTGGGGTTTTCTTCTCATATTAATTTAATATGGAATGAAAGGAAAAAATAAGCAAGTTAATAATTTGGAGTTTATACTCCATGCTGAAACTTGGAAATTTGGGAGAGGAGGAAAGAGGGCCATCGGTCCTGGCAGTTTTCAGAAATGACTACATAGCTCTCTGCTTAGAGGTCATCTTCTGAACTTCCTTACCTGAGGCTATAAGGGATGAGCGACCTTAAAACAGAGAAATGAAATGCTCATGTTCTTTAATTGTGGGTCGTGGTTCTTGACGACAAGGGCAAAAGTAACAACAAACCATGCATCTTATTAAAAATAAGCCCAACCACAGCAACAATAACCCCCACCACGATTTGCTCTTCCTGTAGGAGATACACTATGGTTTTAGGGTCAGGAAGTCCAGTGTTGCAACCTTAGGAGTAATCTATATATAAACATCAAAGGACATCTTTGACTGCATCCTTGGTTGCCGCTGTGCTCCTTTTTGAGATATAGCCACTTGTTGTGTTGGAAGGAAGGCAGTATTGACTGACTATGGAAAACATACCTCGTATGCAAGTGGTGAGCTCTAAAATGCTTCCACATAAAATATAGGAAAAGAAGTGTAGACGAGACTGGAAATCAGTATGTCTTTCTTTCTTTCTTTCTTTCTTTCTTTCTTTCTTTCTTTCTTTCTTTCTTTCTTTCTTTCCTTTAGAGAGGTTTAAAAGAACCCATTTGTACCACACAGCTGAACCAGTCCATGCTATACCCAGTCTTCCTGTGTGCTTGACATAGGAGCAGGTGAAGAAGCAATGTGTTTCATGTCCACATCAAGTGTGTGGTTTCAGAATTTAGTTCTCTTTGTCCCTGGACTCTGGAGGGCATGCCACTTACATGCCTAACAGGGTGGTGGAACTTTGATGGGAGGAGTCACAAAAGAATAGCCGTAGTTCTGTAGGTCAAGGAGACAAAACAAAATGCAGTCACCTGCAGCATTACCACGAGAAAATGAAAAACAAAAAAACAAAAGGAATTGCTAGCAAAGACTATATATATATATGTATGTGTGTGTATGTCTGTATGCATATATATGTATGTCTATATGTATGTATGTCTATATATATATGTTACTTCAGCCTTGGGGAAGTCTATGAACTGCCATATTTTTATTTGTTCTGTTTGCTGAATGTGCATGTTGAAAATTCAGCATCATATAGAAGACTTAGCAACTACTTCAAAGGTCAGATACTAAAGCTTCCTTCCATAACTATTTTCCTTAATCAAAATGCTATTAAATTCATTTATAATTATCTCCTGGTTTCTGACACATGATTAAGAGAACTGGGAATCTGAAATTGTTACAATTCACAAGTTAATTTGGATCTGTGTGGAGTTCATGCTTATTCTAAGCTACTGTGGCTCCAAACAACAGGACCAGCATTTGATTTTAGGTATAGGAGTTAATTTAAATATGATTTCCTTCTTGGGAGTTGAATATTTGAGCTTTAAAAACAAATAGAAGACTGGATTTTTCAAAGTCAAAGATGCAACAATGTTCTTTCTTTTGTGAAAAATCAGGCTACGATGCCACGCTGTATAGTTTCTGCAGTGGGATCAGTTTCAGCTTTTAAAACAACTTATTTAAACATTTATTTCTTGTGTGTGCATATGCCCACACACATTCCCGGTTGGGTGGTGGTGATGTGTGTGTGCTTGTCGTGTGGAGGTCAGAGGACAAATTGCAGGAGAGTGTTCTCTCCTTCCATTTTTTGGGTCTCAGAGCAGGTCTTCAGGCCACGAGTACCTCTTCCCCCTGAATCACCTAAGGGTGACAGGATCATATGTAGCCTCAGTTGCCCGGGAACATATTCTCCTGTTTCAGCCTCCTACACTGGGATTACAGTGGTACCCGGTTGTCAGTGGAGTTTATGCTAACATTTGAAGCTATCTCTCACTAAAGACTGCATAGGTTCTAGAGTATGTGTGTGTTTCTAGATATTCAGAAGGAAGAGACCAGATTCCCACACATCCCTGCTTGCTCTACTTTTTTGTTCAGAATGATGTTAAAAAAAAAAGCTGGCTCTATTGATTCCCCACTCTCAGTTTGCAAGTTCAACAGGTAATTTGCACACGTGTGTGTCCCTGTTTCTGTACAAGCTACGTGCGCCTTTGCTAGGAGCCTCTTCATACATGTGTGAATTTGCAGGTTTATGTGTGTACGAAGCCATGGTATATTTGACTGAAGCCTTTATGAGTATGTATGCTTGTGTGTCATGTGTAGGTTTATATGATACAAAGCCACAAGCCCTTGGTGGAAACAATGTCATTCATAGGCATTGGTGGCAACACACAGATATTACTGATTTTTTTTTTTAATTTTAGTTAGTAATTATTTTAAGGAAAATAATGTTACCATGAAGATTTTTGGCTGTTCCAGGATTTTTACTAACTACCATTGGATCCAAACACAGGATGATCATTTTTCAATTGTACAAAACATCGGGCAGTCAAAGCTTGATGTGCTGCAAAGGGAAAGAAAGGTCTTGGGTAAATAATTTCTCTCAGATAGAAGAAGCAAAGTATTTGGCTCAGCACATGAATCCTACTGTTGACTCCTTACGAGACTTTTGGCAATTATACTCATTTTCTCAGCTTTCCATATCTGTAAATAAGGGATGATGGTAGCACTTGTAATGCCATTGTTAGAGTAAAGTGAATTCACACACACAGGGCTTGGTCTAGGCACCTCATTGCAAGTTGCTTGTTGCTATCAGCATTATGGTTATTTTTTCTGTTACTACAGCAATGCTCCAGCTCCAGCACCTAATCCCGGTTGCTGAAAGCCAGCCTGGAGAGCAGGGATGGCCTGTTACACTCTAAGAGCCGACCAGGCTAGGCGTTTTCATTTGTGTATCTGGTTCAGACAGCGCTTGTGTGTCATGTAGACAGAGATGTTGGGCAAATGCCAGGGACTGGTGGACACCTGCTCAGACTTCTGTGTCCTGGAACAGAAATCGGACAGAGACATATGGATAGTGGTAGACAGAAAATGTTTAAAGAAAGAGAGTATCTCCCAGGGTGCAGATGAACCAGAGCTGAAAGACTGTTAGCAACTCCACGGCATCTGCAGCCAGTGCCCCGGCACCTTCAGAGGCCAGTGCAGTGGCAGGACCAGCCGAGGCTTCCCATTTCTCTTACAACTGTTTCATAGGCCAAGTTGAACTCATTCTCTACTCTCCTGCCACACAGATGTGTAATAAAGCAAATAAATGAATGAGTGAATGAAATAAACAGAACCAAGTCTCCTGTAGAGTTAAGAGAAGATCTCCATTGAAGTTTTATGACCCTAAGTGCTACTCCAAAGGCACTTATTTTTTGCTCCAGTGAAACACAAATAGATGCCAATATAGCACCAAAATAACAACTAGTAAATTTCAACTTTCTTGCAAATATGTTCTTCCTCAAGCGTGATTTCATTAACCCAAGCCTTAATAATATCAGTGTTCACCTATTCCTTAAGGAGGGAGTGAAAATTAATGTCTGAAAGAGTTGCCAGAGGCACAATTGCCATGCAAAATAGTATTGTTATTTACATTACATGGCAAATCTATGCCCAAGGCAATAAATAAATTATGCTAAATAGATGGAAAACTAGTTTTTGCCTTCAGGTGCTTAAAATACAAAGGTGTGGGAAACAAATAAAAGAAGAGATTCAAATTCAGAGGGCGTTTTATAATGAGGAGAAGTTTAAGACTGAACAGTCCACGAATAAATTCCTGTGGTTTTCAGGATGCTTTCTTCCCACAGATAAGGCATTTTCCATTCCATAGAGAAAGGAATGTTGAGGTAGGATCACTTACCGATTAGATAGATGTCTAGATGTTTTTGAAATGAAGGTATAAAAAAAATAAGAATAGAGATAATTTTATTCTTCATCCTAAACCTATTCTCCCTCCTGAAATACAAGTGTGTGACTTGCAGGTCATTTGCACAGAACCTCTTGTCCAGGACCATGATCGGGAGCCTAAGAATAATAAGGGTTGATAGAGATTTGTATACGGAGACACAGTGCTGCCTAGAACGTTCTACTGCTGATGTGACGTGTTTTGATTTTATCTCTTTTTTTTTTTTCTGTTTGGGGGGATATAAAAATTTTTTTTTTTTAGGGCTGAGGAAGATGTCTCAGTCAGTTCAATCTCCAGCAGCCATTTTAAAAAGAAAAGAAAAACCAGGCACAGTGGCCTGCACCTGAAACCCTGGTGCAGAGGAAGTGGCGATACCCGAAGCTTGCTGGTCACCTAGCCTAGACAAATCACCGAGCTCGGGGGTCAGTGAGACTGTGTCAACAGAAAAGGTGGGAAGCAATAGAAGCCTGATAATTGATGCCACACACACATGCACAAGCATATACATACAAACGTGCCTACATACCATACACACAGATTGGGGTTTTTCTAAGTAGTACTCAGTAAGTACTACTTATTAGAATATCAGTCATTTATTCCTTTAGTCACGTGTTCAACTAGGATTTGTTAAGTATTGACCAGACAGTAGAAACCACTGAGTGCTGCCGCAGTACTGGCTCTTGTAAAGACCTAGTTCTTTTTTTCTTTCTTTTTTTTTTTTCCCCATAGAGCAAAGCTTTATTCATCCTCAGGGACAAGAGGAAGGCAAGCTCACTGGTGCATCACTTGAAGATGCTACTGGTTCTCTCTCAGTGTGTTTCAGCTCATCTAGTCTTTTTTTTTTTTTTTTTTTTTCCTCTGCTGCTACTCTCCTTTCCTCCTCTGCCCGAGGTTTCAGGGAACTATAGCCCTTGGCACAGTAGACCATGCCAAGGATCAGGGTGGAGTATCAGTCGAACTTGTTTAGGTGGAGAGACCTGAACAGGGGGCACCATCTTGTCCATGACCTTCGCACTGGAAGCAAGATGAAGTTCTTAAGAAGAGCTGAGACTATTCAATCTTTCTACCTGATCCTGACTTAATTTAGGTAGATGTGGGAAGCAGGATAGGAGCCTACCATAGAGGGCCTCAGAAAGACTCTACCTAGCAGTGTATCAAAGCAGATGCTGAGACTCATAACCAAACTTTGAGCAGAGTGCAGGGAATCATATGAAAGAAGAGAGAGTTATTAAGACCTGGAGAGAACAGGAGCTCCACAAGGACCAAATATATCTGGGCACAGGGGCTTGTCTGAGACTGATTCTCTAATCAGGGACTAGGCATGGATATAACCTAGAACCCCTGCTCAGACATAGCGCATGGCAGCTCAGTCTCCAAGTGGCTTCCCTAGTAAGGGGAACAGGGACTGTCTCTGGCATGAACTCTATGGCTAGCTCCTTGACCCCCCCCCCCCCCATAGAGGAGCAGCCTAACCAGGCCACAGAGAAGGACACTGCAGCCAGTCCAGGTGAGACCTGATAAGCTAGAGTCAGATGGAAGGGGAGGAGGACCTCCCCTATAAGTGGACTTAGAGAGGGGCAAGGAGGAGATGAAAGGGGGGGTGGGTGGGATTGGGAGGGAATGAGGGAGGAGGCTGCAGCTGGGACACAAAGTAAATAAATTGTAGCTAATATAAAAAATAAAATAATATATATAAAAAAACAGCTGGAGGATGGATATTGGACATAGTCAAGAACCTCTTGGTCCAGACACCAAACCCACCTGGCAGGGCACCTGAAGGCACGATTTCAAAGGTGCCACAGGCTCGATGCTGATACCTGGTTTTTAGCCATGATATTGGAGATGCTGGGAGGGGCAGAGAGCTAGTGAAGAAACTAAGAGGGATAGTTATTCCTCTTGCCCTCAGAAAGCTTATGGTTTAATGAAGAAACCATCTCAAAGATAAGCGCAAATAAAATACAGAACAGCTAATGAGCAAAATGACTTTGTAAAAGATTTTATTTTTATTTTTATGTATGTATGTGCATCTGCAGCGTGTGCAGAAGATACCACAGAGACCAGAAGAGGGCGTTGGATCCCCTGCAGCTTGAGTTAGGGAGATTGAGTTACTGGGAATTGTACTCAGTTCCTCTACAAGGGTAGCAAGCACTCTCAGCTGCTGAACTACTTCTCTGGGTTCTGAGCATTTATTTTCATGCCACTAGTTGGTGTTGAAGAGAAATTAAATGCTAGACTTAAATTCTATCATCATCCCCTTTGGTTCTTAAATCTTCTTTTCAGTCCTGTGGCATTGTTTCCCTTTCCCAGGTAGTAAACTTGGGTGTGATGACATCAGTCTCTGGGAAATATAGCCATATATCTGGGAATGATTCTGTACTTGCCCTCCAGGCAGGGCAAGACACAAACCATCTAAGACAGATGCTCATTGCTCTTAATTTTAAAAATACTTCGAGATCTCTAATTCATAGCTGCTACGGTCGCCTCCTCCAATATTTAATGATAATCATGTATTTATTACTATCAAGATACTCTTTATAGTACATTCATTTTCCCAGTTCATCTTCTTTGATAATCTGGGTAAATGAACAACAGATCATCAAGGATCCCCTGAAATCCTTTATCAGTTCTTCAGGTAAAATAAATAGGGTTTGTTCTGGTCTTGTAGGGTCTGATTTTTCATATTCGGAGTGACTTTTGGTCCTGTTCATTTTCACTGTCTTAATCTTACCATGTTCATAGAGTGCTAGTTTCAGAATGCACTTCTAGAGCCCTGAGCATTATGTATTGAAGAGCAAAAGATGATTCCTCAGCTCTGTATGACAATCCAGTTTTATTATTTAAAAGAATTCTTTCTATTTATTTATTCTCCCATACAATAAATCCTGACTGCAGTTTTCCTTCATTTCGTTTTTACCAGTCTCTTCATATCTCTCCTCTCCCCCAGATCCACCGCTCCTCCATTTTCCTTCAGAAAAAAACAGCCTCCCAGAGGTATCAGATGAACATAGCATAACAGGATATGATAAGACTAGGCACAAACTTTCATATTAAGGCTGGATGAGGCAACCCAGTAGGAGGAAAAGGGCAAAAAGTAGGCAAAAGAATCAGAGACACCCCTATTCCCACTGTTCGTAGTCCCACAAAGAAACTCGAAAGCTGCACAACCCTAACATATACACAGAGGACCTAGCTCTGTGACTGTCAATTCAGTCTCTGTGAGCACCCATGAGCCCTGCTTAGTTGTTTCTGTGGGCTGTGCTCTTCTGGTGTCCTTGACCCCTGTGGCTTCTACAATCCTTTCTCCGACAATCTCCTTGGGGTTCCCTGAGTACTGTCTTATGTCCAATTTAGACTCTCTGCTTAATATCTGGCTGTGGGACTTGGCATCTGCTTCTATTTGCTGCCGGAGGAAGCCCCTCTGATCACCACTGGACAAGGCGCTGATCTATGAGTATAGCAGAATATCACTGGAAAACATTCCGTTGATATCTTTTTTTTTTCCATCTCTGGTCTATTCAGCCTCTAGCTCCTGGCCATCCAGGCAGTGCTGGGCATGGGCTCCCTCTTATGGCGTGGGCCTCAGGTTAGGCCAGTCATGGGTGGGCCGCTAGCACAAGTTCGAGGCACCACTGCCCCAGCACATCTTGCTGGCAGGACAAGTTGCAGGGTGAAGGTTTTGTGGTTGGGTTGGTGTTCCTAGCCCACCACTGGGAGCCTTGCCTGGTTACAGGAGATGGCCGATTCAGGCTCCATTGCCTCCATTTCTAGGAGTTCTCACTAGGGTCACTCTCAGAGATTCCAGGAAGTTTCCATTGCAGCAGGTTTCCACACTGACCCTCAAATTCTCCCCAGTTCCAGTCATCTCTCCCCATAGTCCCTCCCTCCAGCCCTCCATCCTCCTCCACCTAATCCCTTCCCATCCCTAGTCTACCTACAGAATCTATCCTATTTCCCCTTCCCAGGGAGATGGCGTGCATACCCCCCTGAGCCTTTTTTGTTACATAGCTCCTCTGGGTCTATGAATTGTAACGTTATTATCCTTTATTTAACAGCTAATATTCGCTTATAAATGAGTACATCCCATGTTTGTCTTTCTGGGTTTAGGTTGCCTCACTCAAGATGATTTTTTTTTTCTAGTTCCATCTATTTGTCTACAGATTTCATGACTTTGTTTTTTCTTTTTATTTATTCTTCTCTCACATGATGTCTTTTTTTTTTTAACAGCTGAGTAATATTCCAATGTATAAATATACCACATTTTCTTTATCCATTCTTTAGTTGAGGGACATCTAGGATGCTTGCAGTATCTGGCTATAAATAAAGCTTCTCTGAACATAGCTGAGTAAGTGTCCTTGTGGTATAGTGGAGCATCCTTTGGCTATATGCTGAAGAGTAATATAGCTGGGTCTTGAGATTTATTCTCAATTTTCTAAAGAACCACCATATTGATTTCCATAGTGGCTATACAAGTTTGCACTCCCACCAGCAATGGAGAAGTGCTCCCCTTGCTCTACATCCTCACCAGCATATGCTGTCACATTTTTTATTTTAGCCATTCTACGGGGTATAAGATGGAATCTCAGAGTTTTTTTGATTTGCATTTGCTAAGGATGGTCAACCTGGTTTTTAAGCCCCACTTTTCTTATAGATCCCTTTCAGTTGAATCTTCTCAGACTCACTCTAATCTTTCTTTTCTTCTCTGCCTGTTAAAATTCATCCTGTTTCTTGAAATATAACTTTTGCTGCTTTGAGGTTTATTCTAAAAGCCATTACTGTGTTTTAATGTTAGCTTTGTCTTTTAGAATGAGACTGTCTTCTGTGTCTTTTGGTAATCAATAACAGGGCCTACTGACTCATTAAGATACATGCATTTTATTCAGGCAGGAATTCACAGAGTCCATCTGTATCTGGAAAAGTTAGGGTTTATTATGTTCAGACTTTGGTCAAGTCTAAAGAATAGGAAAATATAAAATATTTGTCAGCGTTGATCTTGGCTGAGGAGATGGTGCAGTGAGTGAGTGCTTGTTATGCAAATAAGAGGCCCCAGGTCAGATGCCCAGCACCCACACAGTCATAAAAATGCTGGGAGTCCGTGCTGCGCAAGCCAGTAGTAGGCACAAGGCTAGGAGGAAGAGATACGAGGATCCCAGGAGGTCATTGGTCAGCCAGCCCAGCCAATCAGCAAGCTCCAGGTCAAGTTTTGAGCCATAGTCTCTCAGGGAGACAGAAACTCTGGCGTGGGGGGAGCCTCTGGCCTCTACAGACAAATACGTGGGTATGCGCACCACTTTTACACCCCGATTGATCTTAGCGTATTTACAAAGCTTGAGCAATTATCAAGCCACATTATACCCCAGTTCTCCTATTTCCTACATCCTCTCATTTCCCCATGCTCTCTGATTCATTTTTCGTTTCCCAATTTTCTTCATTTCTTCCCTTTTCCCCCCTTCTCTTCTTTCTTGTTTTTGGATGTCAAATCATGTCACTACCTTTTTATTTTATTTACGATTTGCTTTTACTGATGTGTATGTTTGTGTGTGTTTGTGTCTGTGAGCATGCGCCATGTATTTGCAAATACCCACGGACGCCAGAAGAGGGTGTCAGATACCCTGGAATGGGAGTTACAAGTAGCTGTGAGACACAGGACAGGGGTGCTGGGAACCCGTAATCTCTGTTCCTCTGCAAGAGGGAGTAGTAAGCACTTATAACTGCTGAGTCATCTCTGCCGCCCTGTGGCAGCCTTCTTTTTGACGAACTTTGTTCTCCAGCTTTCTCTTTCCTTTTTTCTTATTTGGCTTTGTAACTCTCTGCCCCTCTCCCTCCAGCATCTTCTTCCTATTTCTTCTTTATTTACTCTCAGTTGAGATTCTCTGCAAAGAGCTGTCTGAGTCCCCTGACCTCACAAGAAGCTCCCTGAAGAAACGCTTAAGAAAAACAAGGCATTATGTATTACCCTACACATTCTACAATCGCCCTAGCAATTTAGTAACTATGCTCCAATTTAAACCAGGCCCCAAGGCAACAAAAATTGCACCAAATGCCAACTAATTTACCAAAGGTATAGGAGGAATATTTGGGAGTCAATTCCCTTCAAGCCATCTGATTCATATTATTGACTCATTTAGAAAACAGAAAGTGAACAGAGACAAGTTTTTAAGGAGTTTGGTTTCATGCAAATAACTAGCAATTGCAGCCCATTATTTTTATACCACGACTTCATTAGTCATATCCCTGTCAGACCTGTGACCAGTGTCAAATGTTTTCAAAAAGCACACCAGGACAGGCATGGAACTCATCAGCCTGTGTCAAAGGTCGCTCTCATTAAGGAGTCAAAATGAAAACTTTCAGTGTCTCCAACACATCGCCCCTCTCTCCCCAGTACTTCTACCCCCACTCCTGAGCCCAAGGCCTGCTAAGCACCTCCAGCTCTCCAGACATTCAAATAAGATCAAGATGACAGGGCCAGAAAGTGAATAGGGCTCTTACCCGGCTGGACCTCATAATCCAGCACTGATTGAAACAACCAGAAAGCTGTTTGCCAGGTCTTATAACACCATTTCCTGAGGTTAAACATAACATCTCAAAATGAAGCAATTAGGGGGTTCTCTAAAACAGGAGTCTTCAGTAATTAAAAATAAAAAAAAATGAAGTCAGGATGAAAGAAAGGAAGAAAGAGAGAGAGAGAGAAACAAAGAAAGTAAAGGCAATCAAGGTAAGTGCTGAGCACAGGAACACAAGGCAGCATTTGATTTTTTTTTTTTTTTCCGCTTCCTGGAAAGGTGACTTTTGGTTATGGAGGTAGGAAGTGAAGATTAATTCATGCACATCAGTGTTGTAACGGTGGGCTTTAAAAACTCTGGAGCCCAGCAGCAGTAAAAATGAAACCCATCTTTTCCTGAGACTCAATTAGACACTGTGAGAAAAGCAGCACCTCGCTGCCCCTGCTGTTGTTTAGAGCAGTGATGGCTGTTCTGAAGTCTGTCCACTTGGTGAGCCACAGTGGGATCATACTCTGTGGAATTTGCAGAAGGGTCTAGAGACGGCCTTCCCTCCCCCCCAAAAAACCTTCTTTAGGCCATATTTGGTGTTGATGTTGGATTTATTCCTGGGGACCTGAGATGTCCAGTCTCCATCCTGCATGGCTGTCCCGGGAGCTTTAAGATTGATGAGCAGGTATTTCCAGGATCCCAGGCGCCGAATGCCAAGGAAGTCTCTCGTTGTCACTGTGACATTTTTGTAGAAACAAAACACAATTTAACAATAGGAAATGCTGAAATGTGGTGACTACATTATATGGATTTCTAGAGAACACACAGACTGTGCCCACATGAAGGAGCTGTCTGGGGAAACTTGATTTAATTCTACATTAATGTCTGTGACTTCTCCTTGCTTAGTTGCTTATTAAGTCAAATACTCACGCTTAAGAGATTCTTCCAGTTTGTGTAATGTTACTGTGTGCAAAATTTTCAGGGCTAAACACTTGGTATTGGATAACCAACTGGTGTGCTCTTCCCGGGGAAGGGCTGCTTTTCCTGTTCTCAGAATTCCTTAGTTGCCTGTAGTTTTTTTTTTTTTTTTTTTGGAGGATTGATGACTCGTGGGCTTCTCCCTGTCTGCTTTGGCATGTTTATGGCTGCCATCCTTGTGAAGCTTATGTTTAGGCAGTCATGTTGGTGAGACTTTATTGGTGCAGCGTCTGACATTTCTAGGAGATATAATCTCATAGCACACTCCTTCATCTCTGCTCTTAACAATCTTTCTGTTCCCTCTTCCAAAATGTTTCCTAAGGCTTAGGTGCAGGGATTGAGTAATATTATACAGACTGAGAATGTTATATTTAGGATACATATGTATAAACATATACATGTAACAGCAATTAATGAAAAAAGAGGTCATGAATTTGTAAGAGGGCAAAGAACGCATATGGAAAAGTTGTGGAACGAGGAAGGCTAAGGGGGGAAATGATGTAATAATATAATCTCAAAAAATAAAAGAAATAATAAAAGGAGCATCCATGTAGGCAGAAAGGGTAATACTGGAAGTGTTTCAGAGGAGGGGGAAGTTGGAGGTATGATCAATGTATTGTCAAAGGATAAATAAAAGAAAAAAAAAACAAAAAAAAAAACAAAATGAGTTTCAGTTTTCAGTTTCAGTTTTCAGTCTCAAGGACTGCCTTTTCAGGAAAATGGTCCCGTGCAAAGGTATTTTTGTCTCTTATTTGTTTCCCAGAATCTTGCTTTTAAGTCTTGTTAGGTTCACCTTTACTGATTTGTGTGTGTGTACGTGTGTATGTGTCTATGTATGGAGGCCAGAGGTCAATGTTAATAAGCTCTCTACCTTATGTTTTGGGATAAGACCTCTCATTGAATCTGGTGCTCACTGGTTTGGCTAGAGTAGATGGCCAGCAGGCCTCAGGGACCCGCCTGTCTCTGCCTCCTCAGAGCTGGGACTACAGACAGGAGCCACTGCTCCCAGGTTTTCATATGGCATTCTGGGTATCAAACTCAGCTCCTCATTCTTATAAAGGATGTACTTTAGTGACGGAGTCATCTCCCTAGCTCACCTTCAGTTATCTCGATGTAGAGATATTTTGAGAGACATCTTATTTTACAGTTATTTGATACGTGCCTTCAAGGTGAGCTAAAGAAAAATGAAGCCAGGATCGTGAGTGGCCCTCAAAAGTCACCGGTTTTATTTTTATTAATAAATAAAAAGGGGAATGCTGCAAACCAGGAGCAGTATTTTCAGCTTCTACATCCCTCTAAGGCTCATCCCTGAAGTCTAAACACGTGTTCTAATAAATGGCAAGTCTTCCACACTAAAGATACTCCTGGAGACTGCCTCTGAGTGGGATTCTGATGCTGGGCTGTGGGCTCATGTCCTGTTGGTTACCGGCAATAGCCATTTGAGTTGCTTACAGTGTGTTTTGTGTTAAGGAGTTGGTTGAAAAGTACTCTACAAATTAATAGTTAGACTTCAACAAAAATCCCCTACATCACAGACAATGGCTCCTGAAGGTAAGATGAAGCTGGGCAGAGATTCTGGCCTAAGTTTCACATGCCATTGTTTGGTGTGCTGAGAAGCATCTTTACCTTTTCCTTTCTCTAACCTGCTGTCTCAGAACTTTGCTACATATGAGCTACATATGGGATGTGCTAGGTATCTTCGTCAAATAAGATTCCTGACTCTTCTATCTCTGTGCACTGTGCCATGAAGAACAAATTCACCAGGAAAGGATTCTGTCATGCTTTCTTTTCTCTGAGGCACTGGTAATGGTTTACTCTTTACCTGTGGCCTCTCAGTTTCCCGAGGGTGAGGCATCTGTGATTGATGCCCCTAGCATAGGGGCTCTCCCCCACCCCTTCAGGAAACAGGAGGGCTAGAGAGATAGCGCTCAAGTTTTCTTTCACAGTCCCTGCTTCCTAACTCTAATCACCTTCTGCTGTGGGAAAGAGATGAGATGAGGCCTAAAAAACAGATCATTGTCCGCCTCCTAGATTAATGCAGAGAAAGCGGTATTGTCTGTTGAATGGATAAATCTTCCTGCCGTCACTCAAAACCTAAATTCAACGCTACTTCATCTCTAAGAGGCTTATCTTCTTTGAATAGACCCTTGCAGCTCTGAGTAAGAGGCGATGTAATGAAGCGTGTTTTTTTCTTAAGTGAGAGACATTCTGTAAAGAAGGGAGAAAGACTGCAGCTGTTCTGAAGGAGCTCTGCAGACTCTCGAAAGACTTGTCATTTATCTGGTCTTGCATGGCATCAAGTGAGAGAAGATCAAGTTCAAAATCTGCCAGAGCAGCTCAAAACGGCTTCTTCATCTATTAATTAAATAACGCTTATTAACATACAGTGTTGTGCAGCTGGGATTCGTATCAAACATGATGGGAAAAATATGGAAGCCGCTTTCAATGTTTTCACTTGAGTCAGTGTTTATTAGGGGGCAAATAGGTTGGGAAACGGTGGCGGTTTTTACCCAAAGCGGAAAGTTAATATTGATGCCATAATATGTGGTTAAATGAAAGAGCAGATAGACAGGTGGTTTAATACCTGATGGTGGATGGAGAAACTCAAAGTGACATGTTGAGATCACTGAAGAGTGTGCCCTTTTGTTGTGCTTGCAGTTAATTCCTCAGTCCCCACAATGTTAGGCTCACCGACTTCTCAAAAGTTAAATGCATGCGACATACACATGCATGCACAATTGCTATAAATAATTACTAATTTGCCTTGGTCAAACTCAGGCTACTGTATTACACTGAAGTTTAATCTGAACTTTGTAATGAACATCAAGATTTTCATCACAGCAATAAATTTTTGCCAGATAAGGACAATTTTAGCAACATTCCAGCATCCGCTGGCTTAGGTTTGTACTTACAAGTCTTGCTTTATTAGTCTGTGTGCAATTAAATGGCACTAAGTGGAAGAGAGCAGACCACGTCCCTCAGAGGAAACAGCAGGTTAAAAAAAATGCTAAAGCCAAGAAAGTTGTCTGTAGTCCTTGGTAATTTCCACTGGGAAAATATCAGGATTTGTGCCACTAAGGACATCCTGCTGGATTTTAAATGCCCATTGGTCACCCAGTCTTAAAGGAAAGATCACCAGTAAAATTATTGAAGAAACTTCCATTTCTAGCTTCAGATTTAGATCACATATTTTAAGCTGTCTGAAGGTAGTATTTTATAGTTATTCATGGACAACACATCTTGATCTGCCATTAATTTATAGAAATCGATTATCTAATCCTTTGAGACGCTACCTTAGGAAGCAACTATTTCCTTTGTATAAGCATCAACACTGAGTGCTGTTCTGCACACACTACCACGACTCACAACCCTAATGTGACTGAGAGCTGGATGGTGCTTGATGTTGGCTGATAATTCAAAAGCTGCATTGTAATCACTCCCTTTAACTTTTCCCTCCAACAAAACTCCTCCTTGGTTAGAGAGCCATGGACCTTCCCTGAAGGTAGCTTCTTACATCTTCTCTAGGTGCCCTGTAGAAATACTAAACAGTCAATTTCCAAAAGATGTGCAATAAAATGGTGGTGGTGGTGGTAGTGGGAAAAGAACGTGGAAAATATACAGTATACTTCAGAGAGCTGCGGGCTTCCAAAGGAGATCCCGAGTGAAATTCTGTTGGATTCTCTGAACTGAGAAGCAATGCCTGTTCATTCATTCACCCATAGATTCATTGATTGATGCACTGATTCCACTTCCCAAATGCTTCACACTGTACATCTGTTGCTCCGTTAGCTTTCCATCCCTCTATCTGGTTTGCAGAGGTCATCAGTGTGGTGGGTGATGTTTGTGCAGTATTAGCTGGCCATTTCCTAGATTCACTCACCGTCATCACAGGTAAGGGGAAGAGAGCTATTAACATAGGACTGCTGCAAAGTTGTTTTTAAAAGGACAGCAACCTGCAATCTATGGCTTCTTGTCAGAGCACCGGGAACATGACCTGATTCTCACTATCGGGCCTTGGTGGAACAGGCTCTTTTAAAGCATGTGCTGTCTGCGGGGCCTTTTCATGTATGTATCAGCTCATTTACCCTTCACAATAGTTCAGGAAACAGGTAGTATTAATTCCCTCTTTTTTAACAGAGGAGAAACAGGCAGAGAGATGTTAATGCACTTGCTTAGGGGCACACAGCTTAAATCAAGATTCCAATTCAAAGTCACGCTTCAGAAGCCATGCTTTTAACACGATACTAGGCTCAATGACACATCAGACAGTGAAGAAGTCAAGATTCTCTTCCTTCCCTCCTTCCTTCCTTCCTTCCTCCCTTCTTTCCTTCCTTCCTTCCTTCCTTCCTTCCTTCCTTCCTTCCTTCCTTCCTTCCTTCCTTCCTTCTTCCTTTCTTCCTTTCTTCCTTTCTTCCTTTCTTTCTCTTTCTTTTTTCAAGACAGAGTTTCTCTGTGTAGCCCTGGCTGCCCTGCACTTGCTTGTAGACCAGGCTGGCCTCGAACTCCCAGGGATCTACCTACCTCTGCCTCCCCAAGTGCTGGGATCACAGGTGTGTGCCATCTCTCTTAGCTGAAGTCTAGACTCTTGGTATATACTCTAGAGTACTATGGCGGGCTAACGCTGGCTCTCTACATTGCCTCAATTATGCTTGGAAAGAATTTTTAAGTTCGGTCCTCTAAACTTAAGGATGGCACTTACCATTTCTTCAGCTGTATGCGCATATGGTGTGAGCTGTGACGTTAGGCAAATAGACAGTTAATGCCAACTGTGGACCTTGGATGAATCTGAGATAAATGCACACCTCCGTGCCGCGCAGAGCAGTGCACACACCATGTATTATGATGGCTGCTTTTTATGCGGATTGCTCAGGTTTAATTGGGGCAGTAATTGCCATTAGAGAGTTCATTGTTTCAGAGTGTTGAGGTAGGGGAGGATCGTGTTGAGTTATACATAACCTCTCTCACTCCAGCTGAGTAAAAATTCTAATATGCCAGCTGTACCAAGTCTTCTCTGGGACCTAGGGTGCATTTTATCTTGAACCACGAATTGTGAAGATTTTTATTATCTTCTGTCATGAATACAACATCTTTTTACTGTGGGTTTTGATGCGTTAAATATGTTTTTATGGTCCTCTATGTCTATTGCGCCTAGCATACTGTTGGTACTTAATAAATGCTAAATAATAATAATATATGTGCATATGAGATTTGTGGCCAGAAATGACATACTGTTTTAGGGATCTGAGATTGCTCTTCTGGTGCCAGGGGGGAAACATACAGATGAGCATATTGCTAGGAATAGATTAGAAGGAGCCATCAATAGCAATGTCACTTCCCTAAAATATGATGTGGCTCAGTCAGCACAAATCATAAACTCCATCTCCTACCCTACATCATGTACAACTCCAGAGCGGAAAGTTGAATTCTGAGCATAATAGTAATGGGGATACTAGCACCTTAGAACTGTACAAATAGCAGACGATGCTTGTCTTTGCTTGCACATAAGTGAATGTGGACAGTTTAGAGGGAAATGCTGAGATGGGCTGGGTGGGTTCCAGTCAACTCTAGGAGAACCTGTCTAAGAAGGTCTTGTGGGTCTTCCCTGGAGGAGCAAAGGAGAGGCTCCGGATTTCATCTTTTTAGGAACTATTTTCCTACTCCCCTGTGTCTTGCTCAGTAGGAAGCCACCTGCGTCCACCCACGACACTAGCTGAGCTGGTGACCATTCCACTGTTTCCAGCCGGATGCAGCCAAGAATGTCAGTGCTCAGCCTTGTGCCAGCTGCCTTACAAGCCCTGGGGGAAGGTGGCTTGTGTAAGATAAAAACTGAACATCTCCAGATGGGTCATCTGTTTACACTTGTGATTTGGTTCTGCCTTGATTAGCTCGCTGGCAAGGACGGCAGGAAGGCGTGTACCCAGGTTTTGTGATTCATCAGGTCTGTTCCTCTTTGGGGAGGAAGTGATCAAGTCCGCTGACATTTGCCCAAGAGTCTAGTTTGCTTCATTTCATCCGGGAAGAGTTTAGGCGTGTCTGTCCTTGACTCTCCCCCTCCCCACCTTATCAGGATGCTCCTTCTTTGCTAGAAGTATTGATGAGGCAGGGAGAAAAAGGGCAGGGCCACTGCCTGAGTCGTTCTTTGAAAGCAGCACCCGACCCCCTAAAAACATATGATAGAGCCACACTGTTAGGGAGAAGCTTCTTAGGGCTGTGAGACTGAAGGTCTTTAATGCTTTTTATGTCTAAAGTTTCTTTTTGACATCACTTAGTGGGGACATACATTACAAGTAGCAACAGGTATATTTTCCTCTCAGTAACAGAGGCCAAGTGTAAGGTTTTTCTTTTACAAGTTAAAAAGGGTCTGTTCTGTTCTTTGACCTTGATTTTTTTCAGTGATCTCCACATTGGCCCTGCTTTGGCTGTATTATTCCCTGACCCATCCAATTTCCATTTCTATCAGCGCTTCGGAAAGATTATGCTTTTGGGGCGTTCTGTAGATGTCTTTCCAGTGGCTTCACTTGATGAATGTGACAAGTTTTGTGTTTTCTCCCTCCTCTCATTGAACTGAAAAGTTTTTTTCTTTCTTTCTTTTCTCCTTTATCTTTCTTTCCCTTTTATTTATTTCTTTTTTCTTTTCTTTTCCTTTTTTTTTTTTTTTTTTTTTTTTTTTTTTTTTTTTTTTTTTTTTTTTCTTTTTTTTTTTTTTTTTTTTTTTTTTTTTTTGATAAATTCAGGCCAATAAGTGCCCAAAGGCAGTGTTTCAATGGCTGCTAAGTCTTTCAAGGTTGGGACTTAACCTCCGTTCCTCCTAATTCAACTCCAACCTTCAGTCTGAAACCAATCAAGAATATCAGATGATACTTAAACAATGCAGGGTTTCTGATATTCAGGTACTGCCTCTGTTCAATAGGATTGCAAATGCTTTGTGTGAAGAAAGTCGGTTTTGCTCTAAAGCACTGTCAGAAAAAGTGAAATTACCATTTGCTTGGACCGATGCCATTCATCATTGTCAGAATACTAAGCATTGTAAGTGGCTGGGCCTCTCCAAATTAATGCCTTGTTTTGCATCGGCTAAATTTCCCGAATCCTTGAGGATGGGCCGTACAAAACTCATCGCACCGTTTTAATTTATCAATCCAATAGAGCTCCGTGAGAGGGAGCTTCATTCAAGTCTTAGCCTTTTATTTACAGTCTAATTCCAAAAGAAAAGGAAATAAGATATGAAAATAAGTCGGAAAATAAGATAAATCTCCCAGTGAAATCAGCAGATCTACTCAGTCCTGTGGCAAAGCCCCCATAATTCATTTGTAGGTCAGCTCAAGGGATTAGACATGACGTATTTGGAAATTCATTTATTTTTATTTTATTTGGCTATTTCTTATGCAGAAGGGTAATGCTGTCCCCAAGGCTTTTCAGGTAGCCCTCAAATCTTGACAACATTTGCTGTCTCTGAGGCCTAAGCCAAAATTAATTTTCAAGTAAACAGCATAAAAATGTATGGAGTTGTATAAATTTGAATACAAAATGCATTTGTTTTGCTTACATACATACATGCATACATACTGTCTGTTCAGCCAAAAACCACAATATGGCATTGAAATTAATGGTCACATACACATCATGAAAGTCAAAAAAGTTTTGCTCTGAGTTAGAAAATATAGAAACATGAAGCTTTTATTTCATGTTGATCTGACCATGGCTTTTAACATTTCTTCACAGTGTGTTTAGTTGTTATTTTTTTCCTAGAAGGAAATGAAAGCTCTTTCCTAGGAAAACCTGGCAGCTTGAGTCGATATCTTTTATTAGTTCAAACGATTCTGTTGTCTGGGAAGACAGAAACAAAGGTATTTTCTTCCTGAAAGTTAAAAAAAAAAGGTAAACCAAATTATGCTGCTTGATTTTCAGATAAAAGCAGCAGAGAATGAAAATGGAAAAAAAAAAAAAACAACCACCACAAAAAAAAAAAAAAAAAAAAAAAAAAAAAAAAAA
>NW_026596073.1:23989501-24018808 GCF_907164565.1 Psammomys obesus
TTTGTTTGTTTGTTTACTTATTATTATTATTTTTTTTTATTTATTAAAGGAGATGCCATAGAAGGAGGCATATAAGCTCTGTTCCTCGGCCTTTTGAGATCTCACCACATAGAAAAGGAAAACACTTCCTCTTCTGCTTTGTGGTTCCTGGTGGGGAAAAGGTGAAGCCAGAGGCTGGGGTGAGGGGGAGATCCCTGGAGTCCACATCCAGGTGTGTTGGACTGGGGTAGGTGCAGGGGTAGCATGAGGGTCTTGGGCTTTTTTTTTTTTTTTTGCTTGTGGATGAAAGTAGCAACAGTGTTCTATTTTGATTCTTCAGCTGAAAAAGGCCATGTTGTAGTTGCTTTTTTTTTTAATTGATCTGTAGTTTTGATGGATCCCACGTGATTCTATTATCTAGGAGTATACAGCACATCATAGCTGTGCATGCCTTAACTGTAAATATACCTAAAAAAAGGATATTTCAACAATTAATAACTCTAGAAAATAAGGCCACATTGCCACAGTTCTGCAGTTTTTTCCACACAGAGCCATGAAAGAACTTTGGGCTGGGAGAGAGTAGGGTAGAATTTGGGCTTCTGCCTCACTCTCAACTCTCTGGATTTTCCTGGGAAAGCATTTTCATACTTCATACTTCTGTGCCTCAGTTTCCCTTTTTTCCTTCTTCTCATGGATGTGTATATGTACTGTACATATCTGTATGTATGTGTGTGTAAACCTGTATATGTTAGAGAGCATGCACATGAGTGCCCCAAAATTCCTATCAGGAGTTACCCTCAGTCATTCTTGCATCTTATTCATGAAGGCAGAATGTCTTCATCAGACCTTCAGCTACCCCAAGATGTCTGGTCTCCATAGATAGCCAGCTCCAGGGATCACATCTCCTCCTTCTGAGGCTGGAATTACAGGCCAGCCACCACACCCACTTGACATTTGCATGGATTCTGGGGACCCAACTACAGATACTTTAACCTCTGAGCCCTATCCTGAGCCCTTCAGTATCCTTCTGTATATGGGCAGGGGGAGGGGCAACGGGAGGCTTTGGAGTCCAAGGAACTTTTCTTCTTCTTCTTCCTCCTTCTCCTCTTCCTCCTCCTTCTTCTCCTCTTCCTCTTCTTCTTCTTCTCCTTCCCCTTCCCCTCCTTCCTCATTCCTCCTCCTCCTCCTCCTCCTCCTCCTCCTCCTCCTCCTCCTCCTCCTCCTCTTCCTTCTTCTATTACACTTCATTGATTCACTTTTGCGGCTGTAGATTGTAAGGTTTGGTAGCAACCACCCACCTGTTGAGTCTGCTGTCATCTGCTCTGAGTCCGAATACTCTTGGGAGTAGTGGCTGTAAAGATGGGTGAACTGTACTGAGGAGCTATCATTTTTCTCTCTTGGAGGCAGGGTGATCTGGGTTGGGTGCACAGTAGGTAGACTCTAGATTGGCAGCAAAGCCTTAGAGATATCATTATACCCCATATCTCCGGGAAAGGTGGTGCATGCCTAAAATTCCAGGTCTTGGGAGGTTGAAGTCGGATGATTACAAGTTTGAGACCAGCCTGACCTACATAGTGAGAGTTTTGTCTTAAAACCAACGCAAAAAATACAAAGCAACTCCAACAAATCTATAAACAGATAAACAAGCTGAAACCCACACCCTAATTTTTCACCTGTAAAACGAGGGAAATAGTAGTAGCTCAATGGGGGTTAGAATGGGTAAGGTCCTACATGGTACTTGGCCATCAGTAACTGTGGCTGTCCCTTTTGCTGTTCCTCCTGGGGCTGATCTCCAGCTCTCTAGTATAGACAGACACACTGAGCAGGGTTCCCTGAAACTCCCAGCAGGGATGTTGCTGCCATGTAGCAGTTTGTGTTGAAGCTGGACAGCACTTAGGACCTGTGACTTGGTGCAGGCCCAGGTCCTTCTTTGAATAGTCTCTTATCCTTGACTCTTAGACCCTCCCTTCCCCAGCCTTCAGCACAAGCTTCTATAGGCTGCTATTCTCCTCATTTTGCAGGGACTATGTTTTTAATAAATAGTATATGATATGTAATATAATATATAACAAATAATATAAAATATAATATGTAATACACATGCATGTGTGTGCACATGCATGCATTCATATGTGTGTATCTCAGCGCATGAATTCTGGGCCTCTACTATGTCACTTTTAAGCAAGCGTGTATTAGAATTAAGTTCAAGACTTTCTCTTAATGTTGAATTTGGAAGCACAGTGAATCTTGGGTCATTTATTTATGTTGCAGCTTTGGCTTTTGAACATAGAGAGGCTTTGAGTTTCCATGGCAACCAAAATAAATCTTTCTTTTGTAAACTAATATTAATTACCCCGTAGCAAATACTATTGCTCTTTTAATTGCTTTCACTTTCTTTTATTTTTCCTAATTATTTTCCTTTAATAAGAAAAGCTATCTTTCTTTTAAAACAACAAAATAGTTCATCGCTGTTAAGGTGATAACCATTTAAGTGAATGATTGATTTGAAGACATGATTGATATGTCTTCCAGGTTTTTTGTTTGTTTGTTTGTTTGTTACCTGGGCCATTCCAAAGAAGGGAGGGAAATTAACTGGGAAAATAGTACAGAAGGCCCAGGGCAGATTCTGAGAAGAGTCTCGTCACTGTGGGGAATTCTACCGAGTCTTGTGATGGGAGGTTGGCTCTGAGAACTGACTCAGCATCCTTTCCTTCGTTCAGTCCTAAAAACACCTTCAGCTCTGTGCAGTGGGATCTGTGACTCACTGGGCCCTACGTCTTCTCAGCTCCTGGTCCCCCACCCTTCAGAGCAGAATGAGTCAGCTGCCTTGAAGGGAGGGTGGCCTGCCAGCCCTGTGCCGAGCCTCTGCTGAAGGATTCAGGAAGGAGGGGAAAGATCTTCAGCATCATTTGTTCCACATTCCAAACTTATCTGCAGATGCTGATTAGATTAAAAGGCCAAACGGTACACATTTCATGCCGATTAGCCTTGACCTTTTGGGGCTTCTTATTTTCTTATTTTCATGGGACAAATAGGTCAAAATACTGTGTGGTCAACATCGGGGGCGTCTGTTACTCAGGACATACCAAGCACTTGAAGGATGTACCTGCTGCTCCAGAGTCTAGAGACAGCATGTCAGTTGTCACTGCCTGTGGCGGAGGGTTGATCTGAGAAGGGCTTGTTCTGTGAATTTGCTCACCTTTGATGCCAGCTGCCTAGGGCAAGGCTGGGTGGCGGTGTTGCCTTAGCCTTCTGGTTTGTTTTCCACAGGGGTGCACCCTCTGCTGGAACAAAAGAATAGTCCTTTCCTGTAAGGACAGACAAGACTGAGAATGGGAGCACTTTCAAAGCAATCATCTCCTCTGCCTTAGCAGCAAGTCACTGAGATTAACACAAGTTGAAGACTCCCAACTGACTTTCACATCCCTACTTCTTGGAAGCGTGGCTTCATTTGCAGGGTTTTTGAAGGCCTGGCTGTCTCCAAGGTTTTACGGGTTGGACAAATCAATGTTTTTCTAGAAAGCAGGGAGATTAGAGGCACCAGATATATGCTGCTACCAAGCTAATTAGCAACATGCGTGGTTGACACATTTCTTGTTTCTTTGTTTTGTTTTAAGACAGGGTCTCTCTGCATAGCCCTGGCAATCCTGGAACTACGCAGATGAGGCTGGCATAAAGTATGATGTTAAAGTACGATGTTAGCAAATTTTGACAATTTTTGAAGCTCCAACCTTCTTCTTGCCCTACTTCCCCAGTCAAATCCAAAGCAACAGTAGCCACAGAGAAAGTGTGTGTGTAGGGGTGTGTGTGTGTGTGTGTGTGTGTGTGACAGAATCCATAGCTCCCTTTCTTTAGCTGGACCATCTTGTATGAATCTGCATTCCATGTTCTAGTTATTGTACCCACAGCACCCTATTTATTTTGTTGAGAGGGACACTTCTGGACCCTTGCAAGGAAATGGTTCTATTTTTAATTAGCTTTCAAAGTTAATAGCAGGTTTACATATATATATATATATATATATATATATATATATACTCCCTGACTCTACCCTCTCCTCATCTCCATAAGCACCCATCTTCTCCTACTATTTCTCCTCTTTGTTCTTTGTGAATAAAGATTTTTAGGTTCTTATTGTTCTCTTTTTAAATAAACATTTTATAGCAAGTAAGAAAAGAGAGACAGGAGTGGTCCTTTGTGTGTCTGAATATTGCTTTGCTAACCATGCCTTTTAGGTAAGTGTGTGTGTGTGTGTGTGTGTGTGTGTGTGTGTGTGTACATATGTACATGGATGTGTGTTCTACAGTACAGCATCACAGACTACAGCTGAGATCTTCCTGGAATACACTCAGTCTCTTTCATTTCTCTTCTTCTCTGTGGTTGTCATGCTTTCTGACTTCGATGTTTAGTTATTTCTTTTTCATTTGTTTGCTTGTGTGTTTAGAGGCAGAATCTTACTCTGTAGTCCGGGTTGGCCTGGAATCCATGGTTGTCATCCTGTCTTGACCTCTGAAGTGCTGGGTTTTAGGAATGTACTGCTCTGTCCAGTGAAGGAGGACTATTTCGTGCACATGTTTACACAATTGCTGTTTTGGACATAGTGCCGTATGACCTTGTGCGACGTGCTTAAAATTGTTAATTCAAAAAGACAGCCCTGTTTATGCAACCATGTGCTGCTTTCCTCTTTAACACGTACTTTTGTGATTTACCCAGGACATTCCACGTAGGTCAAATGCAAACATTTTACTGCTTTATGATATTCTAACATAAGAAATAGAACAATTAATTTATTTCTGTCTTGATGGAGCTGTAGATTGTTTGGACTGTTGCTATTATGAACGTCATCACCCATATGTTCCTGTGAGAGGTTGATGCATTCTTCAGTTTTATTAGGTGTTATTTGGTTGCTCTTGGAGGTGATTGACTGACCTTACTCCTACCAGCTGTGTACACAAAGTCCCAATATCCACACACCCTCACAAGGAAACTGCAAAAGCTAATTTTTTCTTAATAGTAAGGCATGAGATTATAGTTTCTTCTTTTAATTTAAATGTCTTTAATTATTAGAAAGGAGTATTACATATCTTTTTCTCTTATTGCCATTTGGATTTCTTTGTCTAAAGTATTTGTCCATATTTCCCTCTTGCTTAGAGTCATCTCTGTTTTTACACTGATTTATGATAATTCCTTATGAATCATTAGATGCTAACTTTAGAACATGATTTTCCACATAAGTATATTATAACCACAGTAGTGGAGTTGGGAAACAGAGAAAAAAAATTACCAATAAATCCACATATTCTAACCAAATCTAGGCTTATTTCCTCCTGGTCTATTTTTTTCCTTATTATATTTTTTTGAGCAGTTGTAATATAGTTGTTTACAACTATGCTCTGCTTTTCCAAATGAATAGACTTTTTTACGTTTATGTGCCTTTTGCAACGCTCAGAATAGACGCATGGTATGCCATTGAGTTTATCTGCTGTCTTGTTCTTGGTTTTCTAGGATGCTTTTTGCTTCTTCATTTTATGAATTATGTTATACAGAAATACTTTTGTTTAAAACATTTTGATATTTTAAATTACTTAGAAAAGATCCACAAAAATTCAGTTAGTGGAGTTTTAGGGGTTTTGGTTGTTATTGTTTTGGTTTTTTAAAGCAGAATACTTTTCACAAATATTATTTAATAATTGTTAGAAATCTAAAGACACAGGGTTCCTTAAGACTTCTGCAAATCTAACAAATGTCAAAGTGTATGGCTTACCTTCCTGGGAAGAGAGACCACTAAAGAAAGATTTTATAGCTACTTTTAACCAAAAATTCCATTCAGTATAGACACATTCTTTCCTGCTTTTCAGCAACTTTTTGTAACAGAAAAAGTTGATCTTCCAAGATGATAGCACTGTGCTTATATGGCTAATATCTGCAAATGACCTTTTCAAAGAATGAAAACAGGGTAATTATTTATTTAATGCCTCAAAATCCCAGGGTTTGTATTTTCTACCTTTTCCTTTCTTTCTTTCTTTCTTTCTTTCTTTCTTTCTTTCTTTCTTTCTTTCTTTCTTTCTTTCTTTCTTTCTTTCCCTTCCTTCCTTCCTTCCTTCCTTTCTTCCTTCCTTCTTTCTTTCTTCCCATATATACTTAGAGCTAAAATATTCTGTAATTTAATACTTGCTTTATTTTTATTGTAGTTAACATAATTGTACAAATGAGACTCAATGTAACACTTCCACACATAAATATGTCACGAATGGATCATGTTTCCCCACTTTACCACTCTTTCTGCTTCTCCTTGGCCTCCTTCCCATTCCCTAATAGTGTCTCTCCTATTCTCAGTTCATCCTTTTATTTTTATTTCCATATATGAAAGGAAACACAGAAGACCTGTCTGTAATTATTTCACTTAATAAGGTATCACACAGATCCAGTCATTTTACTGTGATTAACAGAATCTCTTTTTTCATGGCTGAATAGTATTTATGTGCCACATTCTTTACTCATTCATCTATTGACTGACATAGGTAGCTTAGCCATTATAAATATTGGCAAAATAAACAAGCGTCTAGACATTTCCTTTTATATGCTGACTTCACACACACAGGGATGAGAGAGGGGACAGATGGGATACTGGTTCTCTCTTTCTTTCTCTCTCTCTTTCACACGCACACACACACAGACACACAGCAAAATGGGAGAGGTAAATCACACGGTAGCTGCATTTTTGATGTTTGAAGGGACCTTCATACTGTTACATACAGGTAGCGCTTACACTTCTATTTCATCATATAAGAGCTTTCTTCCTAAAAAAATTCCGTGACAGTTTAAAGAGTAAGTTTTTCTTTCTAGATGAGATGGACTGCCATTGTAGTTTTCAACAAATGACTTTTTGTTGATGTTTTAAACACGGATAAAGGAAACCGATCCACTGATTCATATCATGAGACTTGTACACAAGTAAAGGGTCTAATTCATGGAAATGTGCTGCCCCAATATCAGCGGGCAGTCTTAGAGAACATGGCACTTGGCACCGCTTACCTTTATGTCATTTACTTTTTGGTATTAGGCATAGAATTAAAGTTTGTATTGTCTCATGTGAAAGAACAAACGTGTAATCCCTACAGCTCTAAACTTATGACCTAGTTATATTCCAAGAGTTAGTTGGAAGTCGGAAGACATTTTCTCTCGGAAGTGCTATTGTAGGTGGTGGTGTGGATTCCAGATTGGCATATACGAGCCTACTTTAGAGATCTGGGATGTTGCCATGTGGAATATCTCAGCAGGTAGGCCTGCTGTCAAGTCTCACTGACTCGTCTATTTGGGTGATCTGTCTGGGGCACATAGGTTTTTTTTAAAATTCTTAGCCTATAAGTCTGCAAGAGGAAGAAAAGACTTGGGTGGTAATCCCCCAAGATGCCGTATATAAAATGTTCTATAAATTATGAAGTGCTGTATGGGAGTAGCACTGTAATATTTTTGTCTACAAAGTAAGGGTAGGACATGGTGTAGAATTTCAAGATGGTGTTGGCTATTGCAGGTGTTCATTAGAATACCTTCATGTATCATTGTTTTCCTAGACTGACTGTAATTTTATGAGTTCACATCACAGCACAGTATCTTACTTGTAAACATATGTTATACATGCACACAGGTACACATGCCATGGCTGTGCTCATAAGGTTTTATTGTTTGTTCTAGACACTGTGGAACCCACTAGACTATTAATATTTTCACTTACCGAAAAAATTCAGCTGTGATAGCTGGGATAAGATAGGTATATAAGCCAAGTTTCTTTATTTGTAACATTGTTTCTAAAAAAAAAAAAAAATGTACCTCATAGAGCTTTGGCCTGGACCATAGAGTGTCCTAATGTAAACTTATTGATGGCTTGCTGGCGGTACCAGTTTTGGAGGCTGTGTGTGTATATGCTTGTATGTGTGTATGCATATGTACATGTACATATTTATATGTTCCTCTATATGTATGTGTGTGCATGAGCATGTACAGATGTTTGAGGAATATGCAGTATTAGAAGATACCAGTAACTCCATATTGGCCTGAAAAATGATGAGAACACAATTTTCTTCAACTGGTGTGGAATCTCTCACTTTTTCCCTGGAAGTTTTGGGTTGGCGCGGGGGGTGGGGTTTGGGGGTCGGGGGGGGGGGTCGGATGCTTTTCTCCTAAGAGCTTAAGCATTGATAAACTGAATACTTTGTCAAAAAATCAAGGATTTCTTACAGGTCGTTCCTAGAGTGCTAAGGAGGAATGTAGGAAAACAGTGGGCTGTGGCCGCCATTCTTAGTAGCTAATGAAGGGTACCATTAAAAAATTCTATTAATCAAAGCAGAACGTTGAAAGTGTCAAAGGGCCTCATTGCTATTTCATGTAAGTCAAGTTTCTGGGCTGGGACTCAGTATGGCTAGGTGGGTGTTGAGATTCTTGCTATCCAGATTTAATGATACAAAATTAATGCAATGAAGGAGATTTGTGCCAATTATTTCCAGAACACAAGGCCAATGAAATGATCCAATTTTATCATATGCATCTACTTTGGCAGCTGGCATTGAAGAGTTTTATATGAAAAGGTAAGTTGTTCATTCAGATTGAAAAGAGAATGGGTGTCTGGAGGTGAGGGGCCCATGATGGCATGGAAAATACAGCAGAAAACCTGCAGGATGGAGGTAAATTATAGCAGGTTTAACAAAAATGATCAAGACTAAATGAGGTTTGAAAGCAGCGGCCCATTCAGTGATTTCTTTTATTTTCTCCATTTTTTCTTGACTCTGCAAAATAATAAGAAACAAAAGAAAAATCTGCTGAATGCCTAGTCATAGTTTATTGGAGCAGGAAAACAAGCCATTCCAAACCACTCTCTGATTTGCTGTGAGTGGCAGAATCATTCACCGTGGTGAATCATAGCAGAGAGAGCCATTTGGAGTGATTATTTTCTGGTGTTAAATTTCAAATGGCACAAGTGGAGCCAACAAAGGTAGGGATTATTTTTAAAAAATCTTTTAAAGAAATCCTGTTACTGAAAAACGTGTACTTGTATGACCAAGTATGACTTGTATGATTAGCATATAATTAATTCATTGTACAATGGGCAAGCCTTGAGACTGTGTCTTTTTGTTTTTACATTTGCAAGTTAAAAGCTTTCATAGTATCTTTGTGTCAGACAGAATTTGATTGCTAGAAGCTGCATGATGGTTATAATGGTGGGAAAATATTAAATTCTACTCAACTGACTAGGTTAAAGAGAATCCTAAGATTCTTGCCTTTTGGTTTTATAAGGAACCTGATAAATGTTCAACAGATTAATTGAGAGATTACCTGTGTGCAATTGGTTAATGATATGCAAATGACTTATTATTAGTATAAAAGGCACTATTTAGTGCTAACTCTGTGAGAGTCCATGATAGGAGGGACAGTATGCTTGATGCTGATAATGAAATATTACCTGCCTTTTAGAATCAGTGTTCTGCTTTGATTGATAGCTTCAGGTTGCCTGGCTCTTTATGGCAAATCTTTGGTACTTAAACTAATAATAAAAACGCACTTGACCCTTAGTGTCTATCTCGTGAGAATTTTAAGAGATAAACAAAATGTTTCTTTTACTTAGGGGCATGACATGGTACATACTCAGCCTTGGGGAGGTTGAGGCAGGAGGATCATGATTTGGAGGACAGGTGGAGCGGAGTAAGATGATCATGTCTCAAAGCCAACCAACCTCCCATGGTTACCTACCGTGGGTGGACCTGTGCTGGCAGAGGTGTGGAGCATTGCCTACAGTTTGGAAAGCGCTTTTCTTCCAGTTCTGGTTGAGGTTCAATGGTTGGCTTCAGCTTTTTTTGTGTCCTTAATATCTGCTTTTATTTGTTTGTTTTTGACAGTGAAGCTGGCCAGCTCTTACAGGAAAGGAAAGTGGGGATTTCAGAGGGGCAAGTCCCTCTGCTGTCCCTAACACTACTTGGGGTTATCATTGTGCCTACATTGGCATACTGTGTAGACTCCAAGTCACTGAATATGCTCGTGAAGACCTGAGAGAGTCAACGGAGAGGGAACTGTGAAGATTAGGGCCCAGTTCTTGGCTCCCTTTGCACGAATTCCTCCAGGGTTTAACAGCTAAAATAAGGTCTACTTGTCAATGCTCTACTGTCTGTGGGCAGTGGGCATAGCAGCGTATTCCTGGCCTCCAGCCTCTAGGGAGTTGCAAGCCCTCATGCTTGTGGAGACTCTGGCACTCTGAAGATGGTGCATCCTCTTGCCGTCCTACTCAGTGGAGGTGTTTGGCAAGAGCCCCGGGATCCTGGCTGCGTGGAGGTTGTCTCCACTGGCTCATGGGCATGGGAAGTAGCTTTCTCCACAAGACATTAAGAGAGACGAGCCCCTTATGACTCATCCGTGTTGCTGAATCCATGTTGTCACTTTTTTATACTGTCCTTGTTAGAAGGGACTCCAGAACATAGTGAGTGACTAGACCAAGGCTGCGAGGACGTGGGGACAACAGGGGTTATTTTGGACTATTCCTGCCATGGCACCTTTTCACTGATTTTGTTCTTGTGACTTAATAAGATTTTGAAGGTCTTCTTGAGTTATTCCATTATGGAGACTCTGGTTCACCTTTAATTCACCTTGAACAAAGTCATCTGGGGATCTCTCCCAGTCCAAATGTAGCCCTGTAAAGGGTCTTATTTGAAACGTCACTTTCAGCACCTCCATCCACTGGCTGTGAGCCCTGAATCAGCCTTGGGAGGAAATAAAATCATCCAGCTGAATTACATGAAATTACTGTGCTGGTTTCAGCCCAGTTCCCATTGGGTACAGGTCCTAGTCACAGGAATAAGTAGTAGAAGCTTTCATTTGCCATCTGAGGAAGGTGACTGGAAGAAAAGGCTATTTTCCCTGGTATTCCCCACCTGGGGCCTTGCCACGCCTAAGAAAGGAGTTTAAAGAATTTGTCACTTCACCGATGAAAAACAATGCCACCGCCACCTATAATCCTTATTTCTCCAGTTACAGAAGATGCTTTCTGTAAGCAAATCCAGTTAAAATATAAAATGGAGGAAACTGTATGTATGAGTTATTCCATTGTTACTCAGGATTCAGCGTCTTTTTTTTTTTTTCTTTTTAAACCCCACTGTTTTCAGAGGTCATTTAGGTAATCTTGAAATTAGCATGTCAGCCAATCAGCGTGTAGACACTGGCTGTGTAGTTGGAATAAGTCATGAATGGCTTCCATACACTATATTTTGATAGGAACAGAACTATGTTTGAGGAGCCCAGAGCCAGCTATCCTGGAGATGAGGCCAAACTAAGGGATTTACTTTAGTGAGAAACTTGAGAACTGATTTATCTGAAATAACCAGAAAAACAGAAGTTGCCTCAGAAGCTGGGGTTGGGTGGGGTTGGGGCGGATCCTTCTCTAGTTCATAGACAAGATGAAGAGGGAGGAAGGGTACTAAGAGGGCCAGGCTTCTCTTCTGACTCTCACAGTAGACTTTCCCTTGTGTTTTGAGGTCTAAATTGCAGTCATTTGACATTGTTGGATTCCATTGGGATAAAAATGCTTGTTTCTTTTATAACAAAATATAGATGGAGTCTAATAGGTACTTCTCCACAGGTGGGGGGAGGGAGTCCTTGTTGTAGTTTTACCTTTGCTTCTATTTTCTGTTACTAAAAGGGCCAACTGTTACCTTCTTCACTCTTCTAGAATGCATTGCCAAAATTCCAGTGTCACAACTGCCACATTTTAATTTGTTCTTTCCCCCTTAGTTCATTCCCCAAATCCAAAATAGTGAAATATTTGAGGGAAGAGATAGAATCCCTAGTCTTTGTTAAGAGTGTCTGGTGAATATTGAATATTAATAGTGCTAATGAGCAAAGGGATCAACGGAGGAAAGTGTGTGTTTCGTCTCCTGGTCTCTGAGTGAGGCATTTCGGAATTGGTCAGATACATGCTATCAATACAAATGACGTAACGTCATCTTAGTTATTCTAGTAAAATTGTTTAGAGCTAAAGTGTGGCGACCTGCATCAGCATTCAGATTTGCTGGCTGTTATTCTGTGACTTTGCATACTTGTTCAAGGACACTGCAGCCAAACAGGGTTTATTTTTGTTCCCCCACCGCTCTTGGGATCAGCACATTGAAGAATGCCACCTCTCTCATTGCTTTCCTTTACTTTGCCTATTGTTCCTGGTCCAGGGAATTCTGCAGCTCAGGTCCAGCCTGGCCAGCAGCGACATGGCTCCTTCATGCACAGCTGTTTTTAACATAGGAACCAGAGCAGCGCTTGGAAACTTAGTATGAGCTGAAATTTGGAGAGGTTTGAAAAGTTGGTTTAAGAATAGTGGGAGTCTGTAGTTGTGTGTGTGTGTATGTGTATGTGTGTGTGTGTGTGTGTGTGTGTGTGTGTGTGTGTGTGTGTGTGGTGTAGGCCAGAGGACAACCTTGGGTGTTGTGCCTCAGGAGCTGTCCCCCTGGTTGATAGCTCACCAACTTCGCTAGCCTGGCTTGTCAGTGACTCCCTGCCTCTACCTCACCAGGGCTAGAATTACGTATAAGCGCTGCTGCATCTAACTTTTACGTGGTTTTAGAAACTGAACAAATGTCCTCATACTTGCTATGGTAAACACGTCTTGATTGAACTTCTTTTTTTTTTTTTTTTTTCTCTCATGTGTAGTCTGCTGTAGGCTCCGGTGTGGGAGCAGGCTGTACTCTGCCCTTGTCAGGTGCTCAGGCTGCTGAGGCATTACCACCGTCCCCATGGCTACTATGAGGATTCATATTCATATTCATATGCTGAGAAATCGGCATAGAAGATCATGTTCAGAGGTGTTTATCAATCAGAACTGGAAGGGCCATGTGTCTCTTCTAAGATTTATTGGATGGAGCTGTGTGACCTTTTTTCTAACTAGATATAAGTACTACTAGTACATGTTGTGTCATGGACTGAAGAGACACTTCCAAACGCGTAAGCTGAAGTCCTAACCCCTGACTGCCTCAGGACGTAGCTGAGTTTAGAGATAAGACCTGTAAAAAGGAGAGGCAGTTAAGGGAAGCCCTTGCTCCATCTGAGGGTAAACATTTTGAGCAAACAGAGATCAGTGCATTCTATTCGGCGGAAGGTTCAGGCGTACAGTGTCTGAGCGCACAGGAAGAAATTGTCCATTTTTGACTCAGTGAGTGAGGCTTTAGGGGAAATGAACCCGCCAGCACCTCCATCTCGGATTTCAGAGTGAGGGAAGATAAGCTTCTGTTCATTGAGCTATCCAGTCTGAGTTATTTTATTAATGCAGTCAAGTATCAGATGTGGTCTAGATGAGCCTGAAAAGGTTAGAGATGGCCTGGTGAGAGCTGACACTTTCTGCCACCGTGTAGGGAGTGTTTCCTAGTGATTCACTCAATATCTTTTGAGTGCTCAACTAAGCACTTGGTATACAGTGAACAAAAAAGAGAAAAGTTCGGCCAGGCTGCCTGTGCTTAGAGCCTCTTAGTTACACCTTTGCTAGGAAACTAGCGTGTCCTTCTCTACAAAACAAACTTCAGGAGAGTTTCACATCTTTAGTCCTGTTAGGAGGCAATGAACAGAAGGCACTCAGACTCTGAAGGGAACAGAGCAAATGTTCAATGCAGTTTAGTTGTTATTTATGTCTGTTATTTCTATAATAAAACAAGTGACTAGGGGACTTGCTTGCTTCTTTTAAGTGTTAAGGATCTGAAAATAAATATTTGTTTGAGACTCTAAAAGGAAAAAAAAAATGGAATATTACATTCTCATTACACAGGAAGACCCAAACACAAATACTAACTATCACTTCGTCTCCCGGAGGTTTCTCAAATTTTCATCGAGACATAATTGTTATGTCACAAGACTCAACCACTTAATTAAATACTTGATCCAGTAGTTTTCACTTGGTATAGATTCGCGTAACCATCACCACTGTTTTCTCTCCTGGAAGGAACCCTCCTCCCCATTGGCAGTGACTTCTCCTTGTCTCTGTTTCATTTTCCTCCTTGCCATGGGCAGCTGGCCGTGAGCTCCATCCGGACCCTTCTACCTGTGCCTCCCCAGTACTGGAATTACAGGCACGTGCCGCCTTATCAGTCCCATTCCTTTTGATGGCTGAGTAATTTTCCATTGCGTGGGTGTATTACCACCACGTTTTGTTTTTCTGTTCAACTGTTGAGGGTCGTTAGTGTTGTTCTCAGTGTGTCACTATTGTAGCTAACCCTGCCGTGTACATTTGTGCACAGGTTTTGTGAGGGCAGTGCACACAGGAATGGGATTGGTGACTCCCACAGGAACTCAGTGTGTAACATTTTGAATTACTGTCCAGTTTTTCACATTAGCTTATAGCATAGCTTGTATTTAAGGTATAGTACTTAACGATTAATTTGATCTTGCTTACTTGAAATGAAGGAATCATTTGAACGCAAAATTCATACTGAAGTTTTGTAATTGATTCTAACCATCTTGAGAGTTTTTGTCTTAGGTATGAATATATTGGATGGCAAGATACGGAGATACAGGTTTTGTTTCTTTGGAAAGGAGAGAAACTCTTGACATTAAAGAGCATGTGGGTGTTTATTTCCCTTGTCTCCTACTTTTCCTTTGTCTCTACTGATTTTTTGGGGCAGACTCTCAATGTGGTTCTGGGTGTGCCAGGCCTGGGAGGGCAGAGGTGATGGTTCGTGAGGGAGTCGAGATGCAGGGGATCGAGATACTACCACACCGGAGTGTGAGCATATGAGATGAGCTGTCACCTGGCTGTGTGCCTGTCCTCCTTCCTAGCACAGGCATAATTTCAAAAGAGAGACATTTCATGTTTGTGAAAACTACCTCTCTTCAGTGCCAGTAACTTGGGGGAAACTGTTAACCACAGTTACCACCTAGATGGGGTGTGCAGTGGTTCTGACTTCTCCGAGCTGCGGGATACAGGGTGCAGCCGCAGATCTCTGGTGGGAGAAGGAAGCGACCCAGGATTTTCTTCTGTTATTATCTACAGCAACTACTACAGGGTAACTTCACGAGTACAGCAGGTGGCACCTCCCAAGGCGGGCATGGAACCCTGCCAGGGATCCTCTCTCTGCCTCTCTCTGTTTCTGTTTCTCTCTTCTTTCCTTATCTCCTCTCTCTCTCTCTCTCCTCTGTCTCTTTCGCCTCCTCTCTCCCCCTTTCCTCTCTCTTTCTTTCTCTCTTTCTCTTTATCTCCTTTTTCTCTCTCTCTCTCACTATGGCTGGGTTCAGCCTCTTCACTGGGAGGCCTCACATTCACTTTTGGGCCTTGAAGTCCTGCCTTCACTTCTTTACTGAAATGGGTGACAAGTGTACTTTCATGTTAGAGCAAAAGCTTGTTCATCCTACATGCAAAACAGTCATGGAAAGCAGGAAGATGTATTTACAGAAATCAAAATAAGCCTGTAATGGCCACCTGCTGGAGATTTTTCTCTCAGGAGCCTGTCGGGGTGGAAGTGCGTTAAGCAGAGGATGTGAATGGGGTATGTTGGTCAGGACCCATTTCATGAAAATGACAAATCTACTCCTTTTCTTGAATGCATTGCCTTGACTTTTACTATCTGCACTGCACTGTCTCCATCACCCTCTTCAGCCATTGTTGTCCTCTCTCATTCTGATGTTCTCCTTATTCAAATTCTTTCTTTTTTATATATTTTATTTTTATTAATTACAGTTTATTCACTTTGTATCCCACCTGTAGCTCCCTCCCTCTTCCCTTTCCAATCTCACCCTCCCTCTCTCTTCTCTACCCATGCCCCTCCCCCAGGTCACTGATAGGGGAGATCCTCCTCCCCTTTCATCTGATCCTAGCCTATGAGGTCTCATCAAGAGTAGCTGGATTGTCTTCTTCTGTGGCCTGGTAAGGCTGCACCCCCCTGAGGGTAGACATCAGAAAAGGGAGAAAACAGGGAACAGGACAGGAGCCTACCACAGAGGGCCTCTGAAAAACTCTACCCAGCACGGTATCAAAGCAGATGCTGAGACTTATAGCTAAACTTTGGGCAGACTGCAGAGAATCAAATTCTTTCTTATCCTTTGATCTTAATATAGCCCAACCTCTTTCTTTGTCCCCTGAACCCATCTCATCAACCTGTACAGATATCTTCTTCTCAGATAGGTTTATTAGGTGTCCATGACCTAATGTGTGTGTGGTGGGGATGTGTGTGTGTGTGTGCATGCAGGGGCATGCAACCTTGCATGTGTGAAGGCCACAGGAATACATCAAATGTCCTGTTCTATCACTCTGAGGGTGAACGTGCAATTTCTTACTAATAGACTGGTGTACTCCTTGGCTGCAGGCTCTAGGAGCAGAGGGTCTCTTGAATATCCAAGTCTGGTCTTGAATTCTTGATTCTCCTGTGACAGGATTATACAAGTGTACCACTTTGCCTAGTATTTCTTATGCAAGGATTGGATCTGTTTTGGGACAGTGCCCTGGTGGCCCAGATGGCTTCCTAACCAGTCTATGATTGTCAAGGAAGGAGAGAGGGGTATTGATAATCAAGAAAACCTATTTCAGGAAACCCAAGTTGCAAGTATTAGATCTTTGTTTGAACTTTTAGATATTACTTGACCTTGATAATAGTGCATATCTTTTCCACAATTCCATTCTCTGATGAAGGGTGCTTCAGGTAGATGAATAGAGGACTTGAAGACAATCCAAGGCCGGCTGTGGCACTGGGGGAATTAGCCTAGTCCACACCTGCTGCTTCATGACTAGGGTTTCAAAGCTTTTGGAACTGTGTATAGTGAGCCTGTCTTTTGCTATCAGGATAAGTTTCAGTGGATTTAAATTGTGTTATAATCATGCTTAATCTCAGGAAGGCTTTTTCTTTTTTCTGGGCTTACAACGAAGCTATCGTTTCTTAGTGCTATTTGGTCACCTAAATACAAACAACCATGACCAATTTTCTGGGTTTCTTCTGAGTCCTTTCTGAGGCTACCTTTCCAGGTGGAAGGGGGAAGTTATAACTAGGCAGGTGTCAGCTTTATTTCTGTACGGTCTCTTTATGAAGGACTCATGTTATTAAAGCCCTGGTGACTGGATTTGTATAGTGGGAGTAATAACATTCTTGCAAGAATTGTGAGAAGAGCATGTTGTCGCATGAAGAAGCTCTATCAGACTCAAATACAACAGCAGCTCATCAATAGCACCCCTCTCTCCCTCTTTCCTTGTTTGGAATGTTTAAGCCTTTGCTTAAACAGGCTGGGGACAGCACCCCAGCCATCCCAACAGGATCTTACTTCTTACGTTACCTCCTTGCTAAGGGATACTTCCGTATTATGACTGCAGCGTGGCTCTCATGTGATCGTGTTGTTTGCCTGAGTTAAGGAAGGAACAAGAAAGACAGTCCTGGAGGTTGATTCCTTTCTATAAAGGGGATGATTAAGTCTTTAAAAGAACCTTTTGGACTGGCTTGGTAAGATAGCTTATTGGGTATAGCACTCAACTGTCCTGGGTATTTAGTTCAATCTCTGGAAGTAACATGAAAGTAGAAGGAGAGAGTTGATGCCACAAATTTGTCCTCTGACCTTCCACTCCACACCATGGCACTTGGATCCTGCCCACTCATAACAAGAGAAAAAAAGTTAGAAATAAGTAAAAGAACCCTTTAATTTTCAGAGTTTGAGTTGTGAGGAAGGGAAAGTGCATTCACTGTGTTGCCAACCGTCATATTCATCAGTGACTGACAGAGATGCAAGAAATCATGAGCACTGCTTTTCTTACTGTCCATATTTGCATGTGTGTGCACCAATATGTGTGCACGCCCACATGTGTGTATGTGTGTGAGTGCACCACAGGGCAAAGCTGGGTTTCTTTCTTTATGTCGCTTCACCTTACTTTTTGAGACAAAGTCTCTCAACTATACTGGTTCTCCATGCCGGGACTGCAGGAGCATGCAGAAAGAGAATGAAGAGCCCTTTGTTGAAAGATGAATGTAAGAGGAAATCATATTCAATGCAGGAATTGCTTAAGAAGATACTGTGTTTGTGTCCATGTGTTAAAATAAGCAACAAACATTGTATCATAGTTGAATATTGTTTTAATTTTCATACTGGCTTAGAATTACTTTGAAATTCAGTTGTTGTACATAGTTACATATTTTATATGTGACCAGATTATTCTTAGACCACACAGAAAACACTGGCTTGCATTATTTACAAGTAAACCAGGCAAAGCACAGCTTGGGTTCATTCAATGGCTAGGACCAAAAATTGAAACTTTTAAATTTAGCTGCTTGCTACTTTCTTTCCCCACTTGATTCCCTCCCCCCCTTTTTTCCTGAATAGAAAGGCACATGCCCATTTTAGAATTCATCACAGGTGCTTTCTCTGTTTTTATTTCTTGTGTATGCACACCCATATGTTTGTGTGTGTGTGTGTGTGCGCGAGCACAAGTACGTGCATGTGAGTATGGAGGACAGAGGTGGATGTTGGAGTCTTCCTCAATCACTCTCCACTTTATTAATGTGGTAAAGCTTGTGCCTGGGCCTAGAGCTCTCCAGTGTGTGCAGTCAGCTTGTCTTGGGATGTCCTGTCTGTGCCTCTCAGGTACTAAATTATGGGCTCCCTGTTCCATCTTACTTGGGTTCTAGAGATGATGAACTTCAGTTCTCACATCCCGCAGCCAGCACTGTATCTACTGGACTACTCTCTCAGCACAGGTTGTTTTCCTGAGCCGAGCTATGGTAGAGAATCGGCACAATGTCGAATAACCTATGAAAACCTAGAAAACAGAAATATCCAAGCGGGAAACTTCATGGAATCACATTATCACAGACTCCAAGCTGCGTCTGTTGTTCATGGACTGTGGTCGTTTGCCCATGGTATGTTTGGTTTGGAGTTGCTTCAATTTTCCAAAGATACAGTTTATTTATAAAAACAGATTATTAGTGATAACCCCAGACCACTTATGTCTGAAATAGTGGGTGGATGTGGCAGTTAGGATGTACTTCCCCCCCTGAGGATCGCCTGATCCTAAAGGCATGGCCGTCTGGTTTTCCCAGGTTGAATGCGGCTGAAGGTTTAGCTTCTCAGTTGTTTGAATGTTTTCCTAGCTTTGTTGCACACAGCATCTCCATACTCCGCAGCTGAGATCTTGACTTCTAGAATTAAAAAAAAAGGAAAAGAACCCCGGGGACTAATCGTAACAATTAGCTAATGTGGCGACAATTAGCACGTTCCATCCGCCTGCCCCGAAAGCAGCCTCCTCTTATCCACTCACAGTCGAGAATGCAATGATGTAGTTAAGAAAAGCAGGGGAGCTGGCTCCCCGAGCCCACACTGTAGCCAACTAAATCCCTCGGGTATTGTTTACAGTGATTATTCTGCCATTATGGTGTTATTGCATAGGCGGAGGGGGCAGTCCTATGCTTAAAATAAGTCCAGCCCCCATCTCCCCCCCCCCCCCCGACAAAAGACAAAACGAAGCACTAAAGGAAAAACAATCCCTGTTTGGCTGCTTTTGGAAAAGTAGAAGAAAAACTACTGTGAAAGGTCAGCCAGTGAGAGGACTTGAGTGCTTAACTGGTAAATATTTTTTTTTAAAAAAAAGGAGTATATTTAATATTTTACCATTTGGAAAAATTTCAATGGGTTTTGGGTCCAGCACAACTCAATCACTTTAGGATTTCAGAGGTCTCTTGTGGGGATTTCTTTACAATGGATACAGTATATTTGGTGACTATCTGTACCACTTCTTGGTTGAAATATGTTTTAACATCTTTTACATAATCCTTTTAGTAAAACAAGAGCTTTTATACATACCTTTCATAAGGAAGCCCACAGTACTTTACAGAGGCCCATATATCTATGTAAATACCACGGGCTTGTCTTAAAAACAGCCTTAGAACAACTTGCAAATCTTTGGTAGCAGCTCTGAATCCTGAGGGGAGGAGTATTTTTTTCATTAAAACTGGAATTGCTTTTCAGTCAGCTCCGTGAGCCTTCACAGGCGGCCATCAGAACATAGAGGCTGGGGAGTTAGATCCACAGAGGGTTGCGGGTCCAGCTAAGTGGTCTATCCACGGGCAAGGCCATGAATGGCTTGAAGGACAGTGTCCTGACTGACAGCTGCTGTCCAACAGGGAGGGGGAAAGAGACACTGGGTTGTTCCATGTCATTGACCCTTGGCAGGGTGGATGGGGTTTTAGTCCCATGTTAGAGGTGACAGTGGAACACGTGTGTGCCATGTGCAGCTGGGAGACAAAGGCAGGCAGTAGGCTTCTGAAAGCGGGAGCTTGGGAATCAGTTTGAGGAGGGCTTCCCAGAGGATTCAGAGAGCTGGTAGTCGGTCTCCAGCTGGAGAAAGGTTACAACAATGGTTGTTTTTCTCTGGCACTTTAGGAAGCTGGGTGCTGTCAAGATTGTCAGACGTATGTGCGAGACAAGATCCAAAGCAGATCTGTTTTATTTGTTTAATTTCTCCCCTTAATCTACACATAATAGTGCTCAACTAGCATTCGGTGGATTGAGTTCTAACGCTTCTCTCTTCCATGTGTGATGGTCCCTAGGCTGGCTGTAACTGTATCCCTAGTGAACGTGTTTGAAATGCAGATGCTCAGGTTCCACCACAGGCTGGCATTTAAACAAAAGCCCTAGTCAAGTTTAATGCCCATTACAGTTTGCACTGTTCCTTCAGCAGGTGTTATAGAAACTCTTTGTTCGTTTATTTTCTAATTCATAGTTCATAGGACTGGTAAAATTTGACTGAGGATGTTCTTGGGGAGGGTGGCGTCCTGCTCTTGAAGAACTTTCTGTGTAGTGATGTAAAAGGAAGTATGTGTAGAACAGCTGCCTTCACAGCAGCTTGACTGGAGAAGAGAGCATACTACAGATGACTGCTGAGTTCCCAAGGGTCCATGAAGGTTACATTTCAGAGTTAGGTCTTTGTAGAGGACTGGATGGGAAGTGGAGAGTAGAATCCGGCCAGGGAAGCAAACAGACCTCATCAGAGGCAGGTGTGAAGGCAGCTTTAGAATCCTTCTTTGCTGCCACTACTCCGTTATGTTATTTATTTATTTATTTTTTGGTTTTGGCTTTGGTTTTGGTTTTGGGTTGTTGTTCTTGTTTTTTGATAACACTTACCTGGTGAGAACAGTGCATTTGTGACTGCTCATTTGATTGAGAAAGGGCAAGTAGCCAGTTGTGCAGGGGTTTGAAGGCTTTACCAAAGATGTGGGAAAGCCTGCATAGAAAATTGGCATGATCTGATACATGTTTTGAAAGCTCTCCCTGCGTGCTCTGCAGCAGATGGGTGTGTGGAAATGGCTTGTGGGGTCACCTGGGAGCTAGGAGACAATAATTGGTCTGTGTGTGGATGAAGGAAACCAAGTAGGAGAATTCACAGGACACTTGGGATACAATATCATGGCGAGTGTTTGATATGGAGTGATTTTCTTATTGCTGTTACCAAATACCTTTCTTTCTAGAAGCAATTTAAGGAAGGAAATAATTTGTTTGGCTTACAGTTGAGGGGTAAACAGTCCAGTATGACAGGGAAGTCAGCGTAGTAGGAGCACATTAGTGGCTAGCACATTATTTCTAGTCAGGAAGAACAGAGAGAGAGAGAGAGAGAGAGAGAGAAAGAGAGAGAGAGAGAGAGAGAAAGAGAGAGAGAGAAAGAGAGAGAGAGATTCTGGTCTTCATCTCCCTTCTTGTTTACTTTGTATTCTGTTTGAGACTCTAGGCCATGGGATGGTACTACCAATATCCAGGGTGGGGAGGGGCTCCCTTCTTCAGTTAAACTTCTTGGGGGACACACCCTCACAGATATGCCCAGAGATGAGGCTCCTAGGGGATTCTAAATCCAGTCAGACTGGCAATGGAGATTCCGCACCGTGGGGAGTGGAGTTGGCTAGTGCAGCTCGGCAGATGGTGATAGCACTGCAAGAGGACCCTCATGGTGAAAACCTAGTGGACTTGATACAGAGGAGAAGAACTGTAAGAAGCTTGTTTGGAGCTCAGAGAAGATGCTAAAATATTGAGCGGGGAATGTTGAGAATTTGTAAGGCTTACTTGAGGCTTACTGGGATTCTAGGAGTTGAGAAGTTGTGGTGAAGACCTAAAGCAATCAGAGCTCCTTAACAACAGCTTTTTTAGAACACACAATAATTTTTAACAACTTTGTTTTAGGACACACAGAACAATGAATTACAGATATCAGATGAAAAATAAGCACAATTAGAATTTGTCTTGATCTGGGTGAAGATTAATTCAAAAACATACCGTGAGACCTTAAATGAAGCAAGGTTGTTTAAACTTAGCTGTCAGCTTTCCTGTGTTTTATTTCTGGACAATATTTATGTATATGTAGAGGAACAAATGAAGAAGGTCTTCATGTTGAACCCTTTTTGGCAGTCCTATGACTCTGTATTATACCCATACTAAGAGTCAAAATTGTCTAGACATGTAATAGACAGACCAGACTGTTGGTAATAACATATTAATAAGTTCTTAGCAAATTCTTTGTCAACAAAGACTACTTGTGACATTAGGAAGCCTCAGGTTACATCTTGTCTGTGATTTTATCACTTCTGACCTGTAAGAATCAGGGCACAGAGAGGGTCAGCATCATAGGGTAAAGGCCCCTTTGACCTATTCCAAAACAACTACCTAGTGGGTATTAAATGCAGAGAGAGGCTCATGAAGTCACTAACACAGAGTACTAACACGAAGTCACATGTTAATACTCCAGAAATGTTTCTGTGCATTCCCCTACACATAATAAACACAAGGGGTCAAAGGCTGGAAGATCCCATGGAAAGGTTGTTGTAGACACTGGAGCTACAAAGATCTGAGTTAGAACTCTCACTTTGCTTCTCAATAGTTGTGTGATTTTGGATCCTAGCAACTTCTCAGAACTTCAGCATCCCTTTCTATAAAATGGGGATTTTCATCACCATCAGTTTGCATAAAACATTGTGATGTTAAAGAAATAACTAGAAACAATAAGTTGAAAACAATAATACTATGAAATGGAGGCCTTTGATGTTACTGTACATAATGTTTAGTTAATTTATAGCTGCTACTGTTATGCATTCAGTCTCCATCCTCTACATCATTCTAGTGTGCTTGATGTTAAAATCGAAAGAGTTGGGGTCTTTAATTATGATTGTCATAGAACCTGGCTCTGGCTATGGACTTTCCTCCTTGAAAGTCACCTTGATGTGTGTGTGGTTATAGGTGTGTATATGAATTTACCACCTGTTATCCATAGAATTTTACCACAATTGTTTTTTTCCAATAAAGTACCGCTAGGTATTTTAGCCTGTAAGCAGTTGACCAACCCAGAACAAACTATTTTGGGGAGGGTGGGGGAAAGGGATGGGGAGAGGGAGGGTGGGGTGGGGTTCTTGTTTCATTTTGTTTTGTTTTGACATTTTTTTGTCATACTATTTTGTTGCTGTTGTTGTTTTGTTTTTCTTTATTTTTGTATATAGTGAGAACAAGACAGAGAGAAAAAGACAGAGAGAGAAAGAAAGAAAGGAAGAAAGAAGGAAGGAAGGAAGGAAGGAAGGAAGGAAGGAAGGAAGGAAGGAAGGAAGGAAGAACTAACAAGCATGATTGGTCAGGTAGGGAGGTAGAAGAATCTAAGAGAAGTTGGGGAGAAAAAAAGATCAAAATATATTGCTTAAAAAATTTTAAGTATAAACAAATCAAAACAAAACAAAGCAAATCCCAAAAGAATAGCACCTGGCCCACAGGGGGCGACTCAGAAGACCAGCATGTGGAGTGTGGAAAACAGCAGTTGCTCATTTGTTAGGAAAGCACCTGGCCATGCAGGACCACAGGGAAAACTTGAAGTGCAGTTTGCAGCTGGGCAGCCAAGTGTTCAGATAAAATCCAGCAGGAGTCTGTTGCTGGAGTTAAGCAAGGGAAAATGAATACTGGAGTGCAGGAATATGTGCTTCTCACCCTAACCCATACATTTCTGACAGCAACTGGTGCCACTGCTCTTACTCACACTGAAACATCAAGGAGCCACGGCCACTACCTTGGGAAATGGGTACGTCTGAGCCCCTTCTCTAGGGATGCTATTGTCTGTCTAGCTTCAACTGGGGCACATGTGAACAACCTCACAGAATTTTTACTTAAAATCTACTTTCTGAGAAGCTGAATTCTATATTTCAGAGATGAATGGGGGGGGAGTGAATAGAAGGGATAGTATTCATTCATTCATTCATTCATTCATTCATTCATTCATTTTATACAAGGTCTCAGTACGTAATCCTGATTGCCCTAGAATTCACTATGTATCCCAGGCTAAATTTGGACTTGTTTCAATTCTCTTGCCTCTGCCTCCCAACTGATGGGATCACAGACATGTGGCAAGTTCAAATTATATCTAAAACTAGCCAGCTTCTTGGGGGAGTCTACAGATCAGCTACAGAAACTTGGGCTGAAAGTGAAAATGCAAATTAACATGGACAAGGTGTTCCCAGGGGAGTGTTTCTGGTGGTAAACAGCCTCTGTTGGTTTGAGATTTGCATTGAAAGAAAGGCTTGCATTTCAGCCGTGAAAGTCAAATGTTTTCAAGTGTGAGCACCTCTGCCTCATCCTCCCTTGAAGTTTTCTTCATTTGCTATGCTATCCTGGAACGTTCTTAGTCACTGAAGAAAAATCGGACTTTGCTCTGAGACTGGGGAGGACCCTTCAGTCAGTGATAAATAATTTGTGCTAGTCGGAAAGGGAGATGCCCACCCACAACGTGAATCACAGCAGAATTCATAAGCCCTGGTGAGGAACTCACCCTAGCTTACATTTCCTTTTTCCTTCTAGAGAACTAATACTTCTTAGCAGATGAAGCGAAACAAGCGAAGTTCAGGCCCCCAATAGTACAAGACAAAAAAATAAATAAATAAAAATTAGCATCAGGTTGCTAAGAGGAGAAATCATAGCCAGCTACAGGAATGCAACCAGTACCTTCCACATCCTCCTCCACATAAACTCATGTGTTTCAGAAAATGGTAAATAATACTTGAAACGGCAGAGGCTAGAGGTGGGGAAATAGAATCAGGTGTCTGAAGAAGGAAAAGCAAAGAGAGCATACATTTTCCGTCAACAATTCCACCATAAATTGCAGCAATGCCACCATCACGACCTGCAGCCCGCGGGGAAGAGACTGTTGTAAAAATGATAAATCAGAATCACCGCACACCAGGTCTTGATAAAACAAAGAAAGTTAGTCCCAGGGTCTGATATATATATATATATAATCAGAGAGAAACAGATCAGTGGAGGGCCAAATGTGAGGAAATGCAAACTTCAGAATCAGTGGCTGCTTAATATTCTGACTGGGCCGAGCACAGGATAATACAGCAGGAATTGATGACTTGGTGGAATCTGGCTATAATACAGGCTTATTCCCAAGAACAGGACTATATATATGCCAGGCCTGTTCATCACAATTCTATATATTCTTCACACCTAGCAACAAAGAATATACTGTCTCTACCACCTTCATAAAACAGAATTAGCGTACTCTCTCGAATTCACATGAATTTAGAGGTGATCATCTCACTCTGAGGATTTCAAGGCTTCACTCAGGACCGTCAGCCAGTTCTGTTGCAAAGTCGGGGTTATAACTCATAGTGGATCCTTCTGACCCAGCCTTCCCTGATGACTAGTTGTGGCTCACAGCTTCTTCTAACTGGAATGGAAAGGGGGGCCCAACTGGTTCTTCAATGACTTTAGAATCCAGGGCTCCTTTTGAAGAAAGAGACTGATAAATGTATTTGTCAGTGGGATTTAATTCCACATGTGTCAAAAGTTGTCCTCTATCTGGAAGGGTTTGGATCCTATGCATATCCAGCAGAAGGTCAAAGGAAATAGCATAAGAAGTCACAAGTGTGCAGCAGTAGAGGGACTTGTCTCAGTGAGAAGGCCTTCCATCTTTGGATTTAGAGGCCACACGACTAGGCTGTTTAGTTTCTGTGATGCTCAGTAGTGTCTCTGTTACAATGGTAGGGGAATAGCTTGCCTTTCTCATGTTAAAAAGAGGGCCAAATGAGAGATAATAGAGACAAACCCCACCATGTCCTTTAAGTGTGGGACCCAACACAGGCAGTTTTCTACCACCCCTGGCCTCAGGAATGCTCCTCGACTCCCATTATTTTTCTTGTGCTGGAAGACCAGAAACTGGGACAGCTAAATGTGTCATTGGCAGGCAAGTCAATTCTATTCAGGCACAGCGCCAACCCCCCTAAATATTGATGGTGACGCCGGGGTAAGTGTGGAGTCCTTGTGCATCAGAAAACGGTGGGCATGGGAAGCGATGTTGTCTGCTGCTGCTGCTGCTGCTGCTGCTGCTGCTGCTGCTGCTGCTGCCGGTACATGATCAGTGATGCCAGGCCAGGTAGCAGCTGACTCCCAAGTGATGCCAGGGATCTGGGGGCAGGATCCAGAGGAGAGACCAGGAGGAAAGGTCTAGGGGATCTGAAGCGCTGACAGTCAGGTGACATCTTGGTGTGACAACATGCAGGAAGAGACTCTGTCATCTCAGGAGAAGTCCATGTGTTTTTTCATGCAGGCAAGCCATGACACTCTGAATCTGAAATCATCACTCCCTGCCCTCCCCCACTCCGTTCACTTGAATCTTCAATAAATGGTTGTTATTGTTTTTATTATGAAAACTATCACGTTGTGTAAAGTATTTAATTAGGCATTTCACGCACATTATTCCGTTAATCTTTACAGTGATTCGGGCATTTAGGTATCACAGCTTGAATACTTCTTATCCTAAATGTTTGAGACCAGAATGCTTGGGATTTTGGAACATTTATACAAACATACATATACACAATTGAAGTATGTTGAGGATAGACCCAGGCCTACATGCAGAATGAATTTACATTCCATCTCCACCCTCTCATATGTGTTGCAGAATATCTAAAATATTTTTGCACTTGAATCACTGTTTCATAGTGTAGATATTTTTATTTTCTCCACTGGTGACATCATTTCAGTCTTCAAAAGTTTTGGCTTTGGAGTGTGTGGGGCTCCAGGTTTTTATATTAGAAAGGCAGAGTCTGTGTTGCACTAGAAGAAGATCTAAGGCCCTGTGTGGCTAATAACTCACCAAGACTATAGTCAGTAGTGGGGCAGAGCTGGGGCTGGGATGCTGGGCTGTCTGGAGTCATCTCCCTGCTCTGCTCAGCTGCCATACTATAGCCACCCAAATGCTGACAGCAGTAGAGGCTGGAGCCAGGCCTTGCTACATAGCTGAGTGTGACTCTTATGTTTAGATCTTCCAAGGTATGGCCAGCCCTGGGCTCACACTTGCACATCCATGCTCTATCTTCTTCAGGGGGCACTTCCAGGTGTGTCCTTAGATAAAAGAACAGGCTCCAGGCCTCTGCAGTAGACCCAGAGAACAAGAATCTGGAGCAAAGCTTTTGAATTTGCATTTCCAGAAGCACCCAGGTGATTTTCACAGGCAAGAATATCTGAAGGCCAGCTTTTCTCTCCTCCTGGGACACCTTCCTTCCAGCCCCAACTTTCTGTCCCTCTGTTTTTGCTGCCACACAGTTGGTTGCCTTCTGGGACTACCTCAGATGGCACTTTTTCATGAAATTTTCTCCACTTCCACAGAATAAGCAGGCCTCACTTTGTCTACCCTTTCTTGCTTCATAAAACCATCAACAGCTCTGTGTTGCACTTGGTTTCTTCAGTCCATCTGGCATTCTTTGAGCTTAAGGACCACTTCCTACGGATTCCTTTTCTTCTCTCTAGTGTCTCCCACAGTGGCTAACAGCAGCTGGTCCCCACAAATGGCTGCACACAGGAAGGTAAAGGTGAGATCAGCTGGTCTTACCTTGGGTGGAGTACAGCACACAGAGAGGGATCTGTTTACTTCTTCAAGCCACGCCTCTGGGTTCCACTTAAAGGGTAAGGCTATCACGTATGAAGACACTTGCCCTCCTACCCCACAAACATACACTGTCTCAGTGGATGCATTTTTTTCTTGACAAGGCAAAGCATCGATTTATCTAATTTTCATATGAGGATCAGATGTGTTCATGGCCAAAGGCTATGTGTTCTGGATTTTTACCGAGGCTGCACAGCTGTGTATGGCCTAGATAGCTGGGAGTTTATCAGGCTTTGATTCTTTAGCAGTTCTTCTATCCTTTCACTGGGGTGAGGAGTCTAATATGTGTCTGCACTGGGGAGCGATCAACTCTTGGTTTTGAGCAGCTCACTTGGAATTTTTCCTTAATCGCTTCACTTTCCAGAACTTTCCTTTTGTTATATTTGACACCTTATAAATTCACCTGAAGCAGTTCAGGTGGTGAAAAAGGGTAGGGTTGGAGTTTCTTAAAAAAAGTGTTTTTATTTACTGGGAACCATTTGCAGAAGAGGCCGCTAAAGACTATGTCGTTTCAGTCAAGTTCCAATGACTAATGTCAGTGGCACCAGGGAGAGCCTGGGTCTCTGTGTCCCCAAACCTGGTCGCTTCTCTCTGCTCTTGTTGGCTTGCATGTGTTTTGAAGACTTTCCAGGGTGATTGTTTCTGTTTAAGGCACATCATCTGTGGAACTCTGAAATACACACCAGGGCTTTGAAATCTCTGATAAAGTTCCTTTCTCTGCATTAGGGGAGTTTCAAGCACCTCCTCAGCCACTCTGCCATCTGTAAATAAGTGAGGTTCAATGAGGAAAACAGCATAAGGAAGCTGTTTCCCTCACTCTTTCCATTTTGGCCATTCACATCATCAGATTTCAAGATGACAAATATGGAAAGAGTGTGTGAACACTTTAAACAATATTATATTTTGAAGCTTGGGCCCTAGTTCAAACACTCAATGTAAAGGAAACCTATGAGTCAAAGCTGAGCTATTTATTGTCTTTGTCAAATTTCAGAAATTAAATTTATGTTGGAGTAAAGCACATTCAAGGACGTCTTTAAATAACAATGGAGTGCATTATTTAATTTTCTTCTTTTTTTTTTCAAGTCTTGGCTCTTATGTTCTGTGTTGGCAATGATGGGCCCTTGCCCTGGGCAGACATACATTAGAATCTCAGGTTATCCTGGCATCCCTATGTCCTCTCCTGTGTTATTGGTCAAAATGTGGCTGACTAAGCCAAATGATGAGCATTTCATTATTTCAGTCATGTCTGAAGGGGTTCTGTTTAAAAAAATAGACCACTGCTCAGAAAAATAAACTGTTCCCATCAGGTAAATCAGCGAATCACCAGAAGTCTGCACCAGAGTGTCAGGAAAGCTATTTGTTGCATTCATAGCCAAAGTCATCCACCTCCACACACACACACACACACACACACACACACACACACACACACACACACACAC
>NW_026596073.1:24018818-24052772 GCF_907164565.1 Psammomys obesus
CACACACACACACACACACACACACACACACACACACACACACACACTCCTAAGTGTGACCAGCTGAACTTCACAGAAACCCAGGCAGGCCCAAAGGCAGATGTCATGAGTTAGGAAAGTCCTTCTAAAGAAGACAGCTTTTGGCTAGAGTGATGGCTCAGTGGAGAGAGGGCTTGTGTATTTATGAGGACCTGAGTTCAGATCCCTCATATCTACCTACATAAAAAGCTGGGTGCCGTGGCATGCCTCTTACCCCAGGAATATCCCGTGCTGTAGGAAGTTTGAGGTGGAAATAGGCAGACTGGGGGATTTATGGCTAGCTGGCCTAGCTGAAAGGATAGGCCCCAGCTTGAGTGAAAGGCTGTGTCCTGAACACAATGTGGAGGGAACAGGAGAGAGCTCTGAGGGTTGGGTCATTTGGAATCAAGCCTGAGGACCTGAATTCCGTCCTTGGGACTTACACGGTAGGGAGAACAGAGTCTCACAGGATGTTCTCTGACATCCACACAGACATGGCACAGGTGTACCCCCCCAAACAAACAAACAAACAAACAAATAAACAAATAAACAAATAAATGTAATTTTTAAGAAGTGTGGGAATTAAAAGAGGAAGACAACTGATATCAACCTCTGGCTTCCAGTCCCACACACGGAGAAGCACTCTTTTACACATGCTATGAGCGCGCGCGCACACACACACACACACACACACACACACGGTGGTGGGGGGAGAGGAAGGCTCATCCCACAGAAGTAGAGAAGTAGAGGAAGTTACGACAGGGTCCTATTGTCCTTTTCTGGTCCTGTTATTCCCACATTTCTTTCCCAGGTGCCAACTGTAATACAGATTATAAGTAATGAGAGAGGAGAAAGCAGGTGTGAGTAAGTGGGTCTTTCTTTCTCTGTGTGTGTGTGTGTGTGTGTGTGTCTGTCTGTCTATGTCATGTGTATGTCTGTGTCCCTCAACCCCCAGTGTGTGTGTGTGTGTGTGTGTGTGTGTGTTTGCATCACTGTCTGCCTCTCAGGCTCTTGGAGCTTTATCCGACCTCTGGCACAATGCAGCCTCTGTAGAAAAGATATTAGGAACAAAAAGCAAACTGGAAGATTCAGGAGCAGGCAGCCAGAATTATGAAGAAAAACATTCAGAGGATGCCATGAAAAACATCTGGGGATTGCAGAAAGCCCGGCAAAGAAAATGTTTAATTATGCGCCGTATGCAAAAGTCATCATGTTTAGATTGATACTGAAGACCGAGACTGCGTGGGGCTTAAGTAGTCCACAGTGGTGCATCAATCTCTTTTCTCCTTTAGAAATGATGTTTTTCTTTCAGTGATGAAAAATGCTTTCATACTGTTAGATTATGCCGCTAGAGTGATACGTGGGCTTTAATGAAGTCCAAAGTCACTAATGAAGTTTCCAAATGAGCTTCTCAACATCTTCCAGTTGGATCTCTTTGCTCCTTTCTTCTTCAACCCCACCCAGCCTCTCAGCATACAAAGGTTGCCTCTGCTGGTGGCCCACCTAAGAACGTGATAAATCCTAAGAAGTAGCCCATTTTAAAGAATGCTTTTCATTTTAAGACCCTATGGATTGCTATTAACTTTTAAATGTTAGTTACAGTGAGTTTGATTTCTCAAAAGTTCACATTAAAAGACACACTGGGCATGTGTCCCCTTTTCATAAATAGGAAATTATTTCTTTCACCAATGTTTCTCTTAAGTCTTTACTAATGCATAGGATCATGATTTTCTATGGCTTTGTGTGTGTGTGAGGAGGACAGTAGTGAGAAGAACAAACCAAAGGTGGTTATGGATGGAGCATCTCTCCATGTTCAGTGGGCCCACACATGATGTAAATATGAGTAAAAATTGCCAAAAGTGGCTAGCCTTTATTTACCCGAGTATGAAGACTGCTTTATAGTCATACAAGTTAGGAGGGTAGGTTTATGGCAGATTTAAAAGGAAAACCCGATTTGAATGAAAATGAGAGCGATGGGGAAATAAGCTGGCACGTTTATTTGAAAGTCTTTACTCAACCCAAGGAGGTCAAAACACATTCTGATGGTGCATTTCACTTTGGAGAATTTTATGGACTTAAGTACTTGGGATTTTGATCCTCATTTATTGGACCAGGCCTCTTTAAGTAAACATGTGGCTTTATGAATCAGTGGACAGATTTGTTACTCACACTTGAATGCGTCAAAATGGTTTCTCTAAGCGTCAGTAGGGCTTGCTGCCCTAAAAATATATAGCTCCTCCCTCACATCTGTCACTTTCCGTTTTACCTGTGTGATTGGAAATTACAAATGACCAGGCCGGTAGGTATTGCAACAAGATGGCAGGCTCCAGAAACCCAAGTCTGGAAGCAGGCTCGCTCACTACCTGATGTGGACAGGTTTGGATTCGACTGTAATACATGGGACATGGGTTGTTTTCAGATCTAATTCACTTCTCCACTGTGTGGATCCTGAGACAAGCATTGTTCAGTGTTTCCCTCTTGCGTCTTCTTGTCTGTGTGGGCAAACTCCACTGCTATTGGTCAATAGGTGGCCTCTCTCAAACAGCCACCTGTTTCTGGGTTCACACAGGATGTGTTGGATTTATGTAACACAGTAGGATCAATTTAATTATGCTTTTCCTTAAGTACAAGGCTACATACACTTACTTCACTCCCTGATACACGCTTGATTTTTATAGGCAAAACAAAACAAAAACGCCAGTCTTGACTTGACATCTTTACGCCATTGTGTTACTCCAGTTTCTTCTAATATGCATTAAAGGCCGTATGCTTTCAGTATGAAAAAAACAAAAAGGCTGTTCTGAAGTCCCCACAGTCCTTGTTATTTACAGTGTTTCAAAGTATTCGAATTACTACAAAAGATTTACTCATATAGCATAGTGTGTAAAATTTAAAATCAATAAAATGTATAAATTCTGTGTGTCTCCTTGAATTGATTACTTACTCTAATAGCTCAATGCTGTAATACCATATACTCTTTTTTATTTCCAATGTCATCACCCAATACTAATCTCTAGGCTTTTTTTTTTTTTTTTTCTTGTCATGGCTTGGGCAGTTTGGGATTCCTGATTCTATCTTTCTCAGACAGCTGTTTCAGACAGTTGCTGCTTCTTAGACAGCTTCTAAAAATGAACAAGCAGATGAGAATTTTCAGTGTGTTTCGGCGGTGGTGGAAACACAAATGTTTTCTTTCGCTGGGGAGACAGCTGGCCATTTGCTTTTGTGGGAGAAGAGAAAATGCTTTGAGCTTGAGTGTCGTAGCAGTGGTGTGTGAGCTCATAATACATCGTAATTGTTTTTTTTTTTTTAAAGAACTTAGCTCAGTGTTCTGTCAAGTGATTTCTAGGCCATCACTTGCTTGCCTTTCGACAGCCAATGTTGGGCAGTGAACATGGTACCACCGCCACCTAGTCGTTTCCTCTGCGTGTATTTACAGCGATGAATCTTATCTTCTTAGAGAACTTAAGCAGAACTCTCCTTTATCTTTAGAAGTAGACAGAAAGGTAATTTGAACAAAAAGCAGTGAACCATTCCCCTGGCACTCACTGCTGTTCCACCAGGGTTTTATTCCTGGTGCTGTCTGGGTCCCAGAGCTGAAAGCCTTGAGCTGACCTTAGTCGCTGGAAATGCAAAATGTCAAACCCTAACATGCCGGTGAAATCCAAACTTGCTTTCATTTCTTAATGGCCCTCTCAGTCCTTGAAGAGCACAGACGGATCGCTGCTTACTTAGGCAGGGAAACAGGAGTGTCCATGGCTGCGCCAGGTATTTTTGCTTGCTGAACCAAGGCTTTCTGGCCAATCTCTTAAATTATTCCTCCTCATAGACTTGTTTAGTTTGGTGATTGACAGAGCCTCCAACCAAATACCAGAGGATCTTGATTTGAATCCCAGCTTGCCTTACTTTACTTCGTAACCTTGTGCAACTCTTTCACACTGCCTGTGCTTGTTAAGTGGGGATTAAGGACTTTGATCCTACCGCACAGAGAAGCACAATGGACCTGGAAAACCTACACATACGGAAAATTTCAGCCTGTACCCTCTTCCATCCAGGCAATGGTATTTCTATGAGAAAAATCTCTCACTGATTGCTTTAGGGATAAGGTAGCCAGATAAAATACAGAATGCACAGCTAGTTGAATTTCAGATAAAAAAATATTATGTATCCAAAATGTATAAATAACTATGATACTATATATAATAAAATACATATAAAATGCATTTTGTGTATTATATAAATATGCTAGTGTATCATAAATATACATCTATGTGAATATATGTATATATTACTTACATAAATACATGCATATATTATGTATGTATAAACAAACATATATTAGAGCATAAAGTATAATTATATGCCATGAACACTTATAAAAATATTATTTGTTTATCCTTTGAATCACATTTAACTGGGTCCCTTGCATTTTTTATTTTTTCAGATTTTTTTTGTTTGAGAATTTTGGACATGGATACAATGTCCTTTCATAAAATTCACTTCCTCTCAAACTCCTTTCTTATATCTTCCCATCATTTTCCCCTCTCAATTTCATGTGGTCTCTTTATAAAGCCTGTGGAGGCTGGGCACAATGGCGCATGCCTGTAATCCCAGCACTCAGGAGAGAGAGGCAGGCGAATCTCTGAGTTTGAGTCCAGCCTGGTCTACAAAGCCAGTCCAGGACACAGAGAATCCCTGTATTGAAACAAACAAACAAACAAACAAACTAACAAACACCCACACACACACACACAAAAAAAAAACCTCAAAAAGTCCTATGGAATCCTCTCAGTACTTCCGACATGTGACCGGTGAAGGACCACTGACTGGAGCTGGGTAGCCACTCAGGGACTGCATCCTTAAAGAACATCGACTCACCCACCCAACCCCCACTGCACCCATCAATTGCTAAGAGCTTCTCTGTTCGGGGTGGGGCATCATGACGTCCTCCCTTTCCCCATGCTTAGATTTTAGATGGCTTGATCTTGCGCAGGTCTTGTTCATCAGTCAAAACTGCTGCGTGGTGCCTTGTGTTCTTATGTGCTAAGTAGGCAACTCTCTTTCCAGCTTCTGTCTGGAACTGCGGTTTTGTTCTTAACATCATAGGGATAACAAGCAGCCTAAAGAAGCTGGGGAGTAAGCGTGTGAGGAAACCTCGTGGTTGTAGCTAATGTTGAGGAACTTAACAGTGGGATAACTGCAGCCTCTGCTGTTGCGTTCTGCACACCTGCCTTGCTGACTCAAGTGTGTGAGGGACAAAATGACAGATCTAGCCTGGTGGTTCTTTGTTTCCTCAAGTTGTTTTGTTTTGTTTTTTGTTTTTTGTTTTTTTGTTTTTTTGTGAGTGTGAGCTTGATGGGGAATTGACCCTTTTGGAAGATGGTCTCTGTCTTCCTTTGCAGAGTCAGGCTTTGAAATCTGTTGACACAACAAGGCCTTTCATGGTGGTCCAAGAAGGAGGAGGGAGCACTTCCTAAGACCCCTAACTGTCCTTTAGTTTCAGTGTGCAGACATCTGTGTGGCCCCGACTTGTGTTGTGCCTGTCCTTACCTGGGGGGACAAATTGCTCTGGATGCTTTTCTATTTAGTACAATTTTGTTTGTTACTTTTCTATAAAAAGGAGAGATAAAGGAGTCCAACAATGCTCACTTTTATCATTAATTTTAAAGAGACAAGTATGACAAATCACCTAAATATGACATAATGCTTGTCTCCCAAGACCTGTTACGGTGAGGGAGTCTGGCAAGCATTGACAACTCTTGCTGCCACCTTTTACATCTTCAAATGCTAGAGCTGGCAGCAAGGTCTAAGAACTTTATGAGTAGGTAAGTCCACGGGGCAAGATTTACATACCGATTATTGACTCTGTCCACTATTTCTGCGTGTAACTTTAAAAATCTGGCCAGTTGCTAGGCGGTCTCCTGTCCACCAAGAGATGTTGACATCTGCACCTGCAGGTGGACCTTTGGTACCCTAAGGAAGGAAACTAAACCTTCTCAAGGTCAGAGTTGGTGGGTTCTTGGCAGATAACTCTGTACTGGCTTGCCACGAGAGCTGCATGTTTAAATGCAGCTCTCACTATAGTCTCCACTTGCCCCTACACAGGCAAATGCTAGAACATTCACTTACATGGGTTTAAGGCAAGTATGTTAAGGTTCTACTTAAACAGATTTTCTCAAAGTTTAGCACGTATTAGAATCCCTGTTCCTCTCAAAGCATAGGTGTCTAGGTCCCACCCATGGGATTTCTGATTTAGTAGGTCTTAGGAGGAGCCCAAGAACACTCACTTCTATGCACTCCTAGGACAGTGATCTGCAGATGTATGGGGACATTTCAGAAGATCACCATAGCCATATGAGATGGAACTTAGAGGGTCTGGTAGAGATGGTTCACTTGGCAATACTTGACTGGAAAGCATGAAAACCTGAGTTTGATTCCCAGATCCTGAGTTTAAAAAAAGAAAAGAAAAGAAAAAGAAAAAAAAAATGATGGTGTATGCTTGTGATTCCAGCGCTGAGGAAGCAGACACAGGCAGGTCCCTGGGGCTCTCTGGTCAGCCAGCCTAACCACATTTGTGCATTCTGGTTAGTAAAAAGTTCAAGGTGGCTGGTGCCTGAGGAGCAACACCTCAGGTTGACCTCTGGCCTCCATATGCACACACATACATGTGCCTAAACACAGACTCTCCCTCGCCCACCCCCACTAGAAATACTCAGAGTTTACAGATCATTGTTCCAGTAAACATGTGTATACTGAGAGCTCTGATTATTTTCCTCACCCATTGAAATGGGCATCTAAGAGCATCTTTTCTCCAGGACAAAAGAAGACGGTGTTGAGATCACAGACACGGGGTAGGGATGCAAAAAGAAAGACACATCCCCTTGAGCTTTGGATGCTTTCAGTGAGGTATCTCAAAGCCATTCAAGAGAAAGAATAGTTTAGATTTAGAAGGAAGTTCTGTGGCTGGTTTTGGCTTCTGGCTTTAAGACCACAACCTTGGTCTGCTGGGTTTTGTGAACGACGTAATCTTTCCCGACAAAGAGGCCTCTCTGTCTTGTTATTCCAAGTGCAGCTATATTTTGAGGTTTGAAAACGTTCCCTCTGTGATTCTTTCTTGTACTAATAGTGACTGCAGTGTCTCTTGCTCACTGAACGTCATCTACCTGCCACATTCTGTGTATATTCTTTAATTTCACAGCGATCCAAAAGCTGAGTGATTTTATCTGTGCTAAACACCTTAGTAACCAGAGGCTTAATCATTACCTGACTTGCAAAAGTCAAGCAGATGGGGTGGAAGGGGCTGAACAGATGGGGTAGGAAGGGTAGAGATAGGCGTTAAGGCTTGTTTTGCTAGGCATCTCAGCCACCACAGCACATACACTTCCTGCTTTGCTACAAAGCGTGTGTGTTAGATTAGGACTTTTAAGTTTTTACAGCAATCATCAGAGAATTGGGCAACACAGTCCTTTAGATAGTGACCTGAAATGCCACTTGACAAAATGGAAGGAGAAAATAACTACGATGAGAAGTGAGGTAACTCCAGGATTTTTTTTTTTTTTAACAAATAATGCCATTTTAGGTGTGTGACCATTGCTTATTTGCCAAAGATGATTTTATGTTAACAGTCTGGCTTACATTCACGCTATTCCAAGTAGGAGCTAAATTACTATTGGACAGGAAAAATATAGTTACTGCCTTTTTTCCAAGCCATCTGAGGCCTGGAGAAAGGTGATTCAAGATAGTGCTAGACCAAAGCCTAGAGTCCACTGATTACTTTAGGCTGACAGTCAGGAGCCCAGGGGACCTGCTTGTGGCTCTGGGGTTGGAACTTAGGTCTCCAGGCTTGCCCAACAATACCTTTACCAACTGAACTATTTCCCCAGCTCAGACTCTTCAGTTTTTAGGTTCTGGGTAGATCATAGCAGTTGTTTTTAAAAAGATCAAATACTATCCTACATGCTTTCATTAAAAAATAAATTCCATTCTACATCTAGGGAATTATTCCCATTTCTTTCCTATCAGTTACAGAAGGTGAAGAAGGCAAGAATTTGTCACTCTGGTTGTGAGGTTTGGAGTGACTAAGGACATGGGGAACATAGAAAAGAAAAAAAAAAGCCATCATAAATCAAGTGAAAGTTAAGTGTATGTATATGGATATTTAAATAATTGGGGATTTGAATTTATGAGGGCTGAGTTGCCTCTGATTGCCATGATTTTCAACTTGGTGGCTTGTCTATTGGCCTAGAGGACCTAGGAGATGGAATATGGAAACAGAGTAGAGACAGAGATAGAAATGAGAAGATTGGGTAAACATACCTGTGCTTGCAAAAGAGAAAAATTCAATTCAAATTTACTCCTCAGGCTTGGAGCAGGCCGGTGCCAGCAGTGGTGAGTTCAGGACTCTGGTGTCATCATGGCTCAGAGTCTTTTCCATCTCTATCCTTGGAATTCTTCCATGTTGCTTGCATTCGCAGTTCATCTCTCTTCTGCTTGTCATTCCAGGACTCTCTTAGTTAGTAACAAGAATAGCTCAGTTGTTCCCTGTGATTTCCATGCAAGTTCAGAACATAGACTGTGGCCTGGCTTGGGTCCCACTTCCAACCCTGAACCATTAACAGTGGCCATGGGCAAAATGTTTCTATTGTCCAGGCCTGTGTTGTATGCTGTCATTGGGAGACTGGGTAAGACAGGATGAAGTCAACCCCACCTGAACACCCAGTCTCAGTGGGTTGGGGATGCTATCTCCAGAAAAATACTTGCTGGGTTCAAAGCAGAGTAGATGACACACAGCCAAAACTCATCAGTGCCCACTTCAGTCAGCAGCCAAACAAACAAACAAACAAACAAACAAACACAAAAATACCAATTAAAAACCCCAAAATAAAACAAACAAACAAAACACACATAAAACAAATGGGAGAAGGAGGCTTTGCCTTTTAAAAACCAAACATCCTTGAGCTGTTTCTCATCTGTTTAAGCACCTGGCTCTGTGAGCCAGAAACCATGCTGAACCCCTCTTCCCTCATCTTTATTTATGACTGAAGTCCCTGCCAAGTGTCAGGTACTGAGCCAGGTACTGAGTTGGGCATTTTAGAATGGAATACAGGATCATACCATGCTGGTTTATGTATGGAACTACTTTGGTTCTTGACTTTGAAGAGCAATGATGCACCGCTTAATTTGAGTGAGACCTTACATACACAACTGGGCATTTGCATGCAAGTTGGTGAATGTGGCTGGGTTTCCATTCAGCCAATGCTTCTGTGTCTTTATCTCATCATATTCATCATGGCATATTCAAATGACTGAGGCCCTCACAGACCAAAAGTACTCAGTATGCTGGATGAGGTTCATTCTAAGAATTATTGCAAGTCTCACATGATATGACTCTCTAGGTTTTTCCGCATGTGTGTATGTGTGTGATACATGTGGGGTGTGTTTGTATGTTGCATGGGACACCTGCACACATAGGCTAGAAGTCAGCTTCACAACAGTTCCTCACATGCCTTTCTCTGTCCACTTGGTTTTTAGAGGAGTGATCTCACACTGGCCTAGAACTCACTGAGTCAGTTAGGCTGACTGGACCCTAAATGACAGGAGCCATGGATCTGCTGTTTCTCTCCACTCAGGGCTGAGATCACAGGTACATACCAGTGCCAAGCTGCTTTGGCTTGGAGTTGAACTAGGACCCCAGGCTTGCTCAAGAACATTTTTACCAACTGAACGATCTCAGCCCTGAGTCTTTCAAGGCTCTGTGTAGACCATAGATAGTAGGTATTTTTAAAACCAGTCCTGACATAATCTGATTGGCCTGCTCGTTGATCACTTCCCCCTGAGGGGGGAGCAGCCTTACCAGGCCACAGTAGAGGACAATGCAGCCACTTTTGATGAGAACTGATAGACTAAGATCAGAAAGAAGAGGAGAACCTCCCCTATCAGTGGACTTGGGGAGTAGCATGCATGCAGAAAGGGGAGGGAGGGTGGGATCAGGAGGGGAGGAGGGAGGGGCTTATGGGGGGATACAAAATGAATAAAGTGTAATTAATAAAAAATTAAAAAAAAACAAAGTCAGGGTATATTCGTACCTACCTTTTTTCCTTAAAAACAAACAAACAACAACAACAAAACAAAACAAAAAAAAACCAAAAAAACCAATTACTCTTTATCTACACTTAGGGAAATATTCCTATTAGTTATAGAAAGGGGGGGAAAAGGCAAGAATTTGTCACTCCGACTACCAGGATGATGGACTGATCCATTCTTGGAGTGAGGGTGGGCATGGGAAGCAAGGTGGAAAGGAAAAAGCATCAGCAGAAAGCAAGTGAAAGCAAAATATATGGACACGGATATTTAACTAATAGGGGACTTGGACCTATGAGGGCTGAGTTGCCTCTGGTTGCTGTGATTTTGAACTTGATGGCCAGATGGCACAACGAGTCCAGGTACAAGACCAGTGGTGAATGCAGGAGCCCCCCACGACAATGCTTCCAAACTGTATTTTTAAATGAACTTTTTTTTTTGGGGGGGGGGGATACTTCCACCTCTACCATGGATCTAGGTGTCCTTACATTAACTTGGAGGTTGCCAAGACTACGGTTGTCACGCGCTTTCTCCACATAATGTTGTTTAAGTTGCTCTACATACTTAGATGCTTGGTGTCGTCCTTCTCTGTTGGGATACATACATTCCTTTAGGTTAAGGGTCCTGGATGTCCTTTTTGTAGGTGAATCTCAGGACCTAGCACGGTGCCTGACTAAATGAAAGGATAGAATTACTTGGGCTCTCATTGACCTGTTATTGTTGGGGACACGTTTATGAGCTACGTTCTACCCTGGAACTGCTAATGTTTTGAAAATAGCAGTAATTCCAGAGAGCTTTTCCCCTTTGTCTAATAGACTGTTGAAAAATTTTAGAGCTCAGGGTATGTTTTCGGCTAGTTCGAGAAGAAAAAGTCTGTTTGTATAAGCCCCTGGAGACGATTCTTTCCCTAGATACTGGTCCTTGGACAATCTAGAATAACTTCATCTTTTTTTTCTCACAACTCAAAATGACTACAATGCAGATTGGCTTAGTAGTTACAAACTTAGAAGATATAATCTGCTTGAAAGTAGCAACAAAAATCATGGTGCTTGATAAATCCATCCTCTCATGAATGAGCCTCAAACCTAGTTTATCTCTCACTGAAATGCGACACCTGGGGAGGCTTTCTTAGCTTCATTTTTCCCTAGGCCAAGCAAGTTCATCTGGAAGTAGCCCCCAAGATTTAAGAGGTGATAGTGGCCCCTTTATCATTGAGTTCTTGGTCTCTTTAAGGCTTTCTGCCTATCTATCTATCTATCTATCTATCTATCTATCTATCTATCTATCTATCTATCTATCTATCATCTGTTTATCTTTGTTGCACAGCTCATGGCATTTTAGATGCTTATTTTGATCACTGACCAATTTCATCTAGAGCATTATCCATGATGATAACTGGTTACTTTCAAGTGACTTTGGTTGTTTGGTGGCTTGAGAAAGTTTCTATTGTTTTGTGCCACAAAATGACTTCCTAACAATCCGCATATACTGTTTTCATTTACCTGAATATTGCAGTATTTTTCTGCTGTTGCTTGTTTTTTGAAAGTGTAGAGTGGTTGTGATTGCAGATGCTCTGCTCATCTAAAGTGACGAGGGTCCAGTGTCCTCTGGAGCTGGCTCTTAAAGAATCAGACTAAGGAGAAGACTAATTCCCCGGTAGACAGTCAGGAAGACATTTGTGTCCCTTTGGCATTAGAAACATGGATCCCCTGTGTTCCAAATCCAGGCGGAAAGCAAACTGTGGGAGAGGTTCTGCAGCATGTGGAGTCTAAGCTTGGTTCGGAGGTCAGACTCAGTTTACGTCTGACATGGGGGTCTGTGACACCGAAGGTGTGGGACAGCAGAAGTGAGTCTGATCTAAGAGAATGTAGCTCTGCACGGGGCTTTTGTGCAACAGTTGTCCATGAACGTCAGTTGAAAAGTGGATGTTTATTGTTAAAAGCAGGCAGATGACAGGCCTGGAAAAAAAAAAGAGATGGGCAAAATCCATTCATTTACTCTCCTGATATGAATCAAAATCAGATAGAGTCAGTTAGAAGAAAATGATTGCTTTTCCTCTCTTACCCATTTTAAACAGCAACCCATGGACCCTGCTTTTACTGGCTGCTAATGAGAATTGCATTATTATATAATAATTAATAAAAAATTGTATTTTGTGTATCTTTTACTTAAGTTTATTTTTAAAAGCTCAAGAGGCGCCTTTATGTAGGCTGGACTAGCCTGGTAGTTGAGGGTGATGGTAAACTTCTGATTCTCCTGCCTCTACCTCCCAAGTGCTGGGATTATGCACAAAGTCACCACTATCTGTGTGTGCAGTCTGGGATGGAACCTATAGCCTTGTGCATGCTAGGCAAGTGCTCTGCTGATTAAACTACATCCCTAACCCTCAGCTTGCTTGTCAAAAAATTAAACATTGGGATTACTTAGTGTTTAAATGGTAGTAGCCATATTTCTAGTTATTTTCTTTAAATACTACTTTTCATGCATTTTTGAACTCTAACAGCATTTGTGTGTGCGTGTGCTCATACATTGTGTATGGGTGTGTGGGTCTGTGTTAGGATGCTTACATTCTTTCAGGAAGAAGGAAGCTAGTCTATTGAAGAGATGCTTCTTAGGGTTTGTTCACAAAATTCTTTTCTCCTCAAGCAAATACAAAATCTGGTATTCGAACAATGCTTTGAACTATTTTTGTGGAAAGTACTATGCAACGTTAATATATTTATTTTTACAAGCATAAGTAAAGCTTGTAAGGCCTTTCTGCAGAGGCTCCTGGTGTGGAACATGATGGGACAAGAGACTGGTGGGATGCTTTTGCTTTAATATTTAAGCTTTTGTTTTCCAATTTTTAAGCTATTGAGCCTAAATTGTTAAGCCCATACACACAAAGGATTTCATTTCCAGATGCCGTGTTTGACTGTGAAAGAGTACACTCACTATATTTTCCCCTTGATTCTTAATTTATGTAGGACTCAGGAGGCAGAATAGTGTGGTGCGGGAAATCATGCACGCCCCCCACACCAGCAAATTAATGTCTTGGAGTCAGACAAACTGAGGTTAAACTCCTAACTCTAACCTGCTAAACAGATTACCTTGATTTTCTCCCCTGTAAAATGGAGATAATAATATTGACTTTGTATGGTGGCACTGAGTATTTACTTTGTATCAATAAAGGATGGCTGCTGTTTGTCTAGGCTGCGGGCCCTGCTGGAGTTGGCCAGTTCCCAGCTGCCCAAAACATGGGCTGGCTCAATGGAGCAAGTGAGTTGGGACTGTCATAGGAGCATAGAATAATATTGTTCCTGGGGTCTGGCCTGGGGCAAGATCCCTTAGCAGATCCCTTGGCTTTTCCTCTCAGACTCTCTACCTTTGGCTAGAGGGACAGAAGAGCAGAAAGGCCCAGGAGAGCTGCCACGGTTCTGGAACCCAAGGTGAGGTGGGGCCTTTTGGGCAGGGGTTCTGCTTGGCTCTGTCCTGGCATTCTGAGGAGGCAGTTGTTCTTCCAGCTGTCAGATGGGGCGGGGGGGGGGGGAGCTCCCGTAGGCAGCCCTAAGCCCCACATTTCCTCTTTATTATTATGCTGAATTATCTGTTTACCCCCGCCCCCCTTAAAAAGAATTACTGACAAAGAGGCCCAAATAATTATATTCCCCGTGCTTAGTTATTTTAGGAGTCGAATCGAGTATTACAGAAAATTGATTCTCGAATGCGCCAGCTCTCTGGTGTTTTAAGAGAGTGATGCATAACCCTAATATGTACGAGCCCACAACTGTGCCCATCCCATCCCCGGCCTTCTCTCATTACCAGTGATGCTCACACACAGTACCGTCTCTTGCTGTGCTGAGGGAGGGATCGAGGACAACTCTTGTACCCATTCCAAGTGTAAGGCATTGCCGTAATTGACTCTAACATTGTTAAATTACAAATAGCTTTGCCTGGGACCCAGACACCTGAATGAAAGGCTTGGTGTGGTCAGTGTGAGCAAGTGCAGCTGCCCTTCCACCCATCCCTACGCCGTTTCTGAGTGCTTAGGGCTCCTGCTCACCTCTGTGTCATCAGAGCCTCTTCCCCTGACCCCTGCTTCTTCAAGCTAAATCTTTAGTCACACCTCCACCCCGCCCCAGCAGTCCAATGTTAACATGGAGAAGGGTAGTTCCAACAGGAATTATTTTGTAAAATGCTCTTTTTTGACTCTATGTTTAATTGTTATAACAGTTTTGGTTATGTCAGTGTCTTTTTCCCCCTTGTTCGGAGGATTTTTTTTTTTTTTTTTTTTTTTTTTTTTTACTGGAATTAATTCTAGAGATCCCATGAACTCTGGGTCTTAAAGACATGTCCAAAGGCCAAAGTGGGAGCAATGGTGTCTTCATGACCCTTTAGATTCCTTCCTCCTTAAATTGGATTTTGTTGTGTTTGTGTTAGTAAAGCATGCAGCTGCAGACAGGGCTGCTGTGAAGCATCAGGTGTGTATTTCCGGAGGCATTAGCCACGGCTGTTACCCAGCTCTGATGGGGCACTAAGCTGTACACAAGACAGAAGTTACAAACATACGAGACAGAAAAGAACTCCTGACAAATGACAGGACAGTCATTTTTCATGAGTGGGAAGAGGTTGCAAGTGTGCCTGATGTTTTTAAAGCTCTTAATTATTAATCTTGCCTTAAAACTTACAAACTGAGCCATTAATGTGTCAATGCGACCTAGGAAATGGATGATTATTGTCTATCTTTAAACTGTACTTAGTACTAAATGCTCCTGTAATGCATGCAGACAGCCAACTTTATCATGCCCCCCCCTCAAGGTTTTGCAGAAAAAGAATTTATTCATTCTTTTTTTTTTTTTCTCTTTTCTCCCTCCTCCCCCCTCAGCCTTGACCCGACTTGTCTAGTCCTACTGCTAACTGATAAATATTCCTATCAGCCATCTCACCACTAGCTGTCAGGCACAGAAAAAAAAAAAAAACAATAGAATGTCCAGTTGTTCGGTGGAAACATCTTAAAGTAAGTTTCCAGCCTTCAGTGACTATGGCCTCCAGAGCTATGCAGCTCATCGAGGTGATCACAGCAGCTTCAAGAGTCTCACACCTGTGCGTTTTGGTTCGATTTCGCTAAACCCCTAATTTCACTGCTGTAAGTCATTTGCTGTCTGAGAGCACCACACGCTACCTGATGGGCTGATTCATCTGCCTTTGCTCTGTGTATTTGCTCCATGCATGAGCAACAAGGCTGCAGTGCGTCTTTACACCAAGCTTGGATGTGGTTCCTCATGACATAATCTCCCATGGGTTAGGAAAGCTGGTCTGGAGCGCAGAGTGTTATGGGTGCACACCTGTTCTGAGGATAACAGTCGAAAGGTAGTTAACAGTGTTTCATTGTCATCCTGGGGCAACAGAATAGGTCACACTTGGCAGGAGCTGGATCTGGGCCTAGAGCTACTTGACATTTTTATGTGACAAGTTAGAAAATGTGATAGGATGGTTGCAAAGGGTCTGTGCTTTTAGGTAAGACTGAAGTATTATGTGTGTAGATTAGTGCTTTGATCTATGCTGAGCTGTGGTTGGGAGGGATTAGGTGGTGGAAACTGAGGCAGCCAAGGCCACCATAGTTGTGGTAATACGGACTCCTGGCAATGAATCCTTGAAAATGGGGTTGGTGGAAAGAAAAAAAGTGACAAATAGGAACTGATATGCCATGGAGAAAGAAGTGATAAAACCAGCGATTTTTACAGAATCTGTTTACAAATTAATGGGTTTATTCATTGATATTTTCATCCGTTTATTTATTGCTTATCGATCGATCGATTGATTGACAGTGAGTGCTCTCCATCATTTTCTCTATTTTTGGCAGTTTCAGTCATAGATGCAGTATACTGTGATTACGTTACCTTTCTGATACCCTGCAGCATCACCGGTTCTTTCCCCCTGAACTGTTTCCCATCTAGTCCTCTCGTGGCTACAGAATTAGATAAAGATGACATCTTCTTCAGCAACTGTTAGCAGCCTTTAGTTTCTTAGGAAGGTATGAGGCTTTATGAGACCCTCTGTGTGATAGAAAGTTGAAGGAATTGTGCAGATAAGTGTGTGTGTTTGTGTGTTTTCATGGTTGCAACATTGATATATCATGGGAGAGTCCTTTCCATATTATTTTTAGACCCATAGACTAGTGGTGCTCTTAGCTTTGGACAGTGAAGCTCAGTTTTGCAGCAGGTGATGGTTAATGCATACCGTTGTATCTAGTCAGACTGCTGGGAATAAGTGACCAGTGAGCACTCAGCCTCAAATGGGTCGCTCTGGTCATCCCCAACCTCCAAAGGCCTGGGCAACATTGCGGAGGAGAGGGCAGAAGGAATTTAAGAGCCAAGGGAGGCAGGGGCGGTGTGCACCTCTGCAGTAGTGAGGCACAGCAGCTTGGAGCTCTGAGTTTCAGAACATCTGGGACTACACAGTGAGACCCTCCTCCCCAACCAATAAAAACAAAAAGAACTTAAGAGCTGGATGATGAAGAGTGTCATGAAATGCTACCTTATTCTTTGAGACAAGATCTCTCATTAAAACTGGAGGCCATTGATAGGGTAGACTTTGAGCAGACCTCAGGCATCTGCTTCTTTACACCTCACCTCTCCCAAGACACTGGGGTACAGAGCATGCTATACCACTCAGCCTCTTTTATATTATATCATCTATATCTATATCTATATCTATATCTATATCTATATCTATATCTATATTTATGTCTATATCATCTATCTATCTATAGATGGATGGATAGAGGGAGGGAGGGAGGGAGGGAGAGAGAGAGAGAGAGAGATGCTGGGCATCCAGACTCAGGTCCTCACACTTATACTGAGTCTGAAAAAGGGTGCTCTGAAAGTCGGGGATCGGGAGAATGGTGCTTCTTCCACTCAGGAGGAGAGGTCTGGGGAGGAAAAAGGCCCGGTGGTGGCTGTCCTCAGCCTCTTTATGTTATTATGCGCAGTGTGTCACTGATGCACCTCACAGAGATGGGGAAGAAAGAAAGATAAAGTTAAGGCTATTGGAGAACACAGACTTGCCCATTTTTGGCAATATATCAAAGCCCTAGGGCAGTGTCTCTCCACCTGCGGGATGAAACCCCTGAAAGGTGTCACATGTCGGATCTCCTGCGTATTAGATATTTACATTACAATTCATAGCAGCGGCAAAATTACAGTTATGAAGTAGCCACAGAACAATTTTATGTTCTGGAGCCAGCACAACTTGAGGAACTGTTTGAAGGGATTGGAGCACTAGGAAAGTTGAGAACCACTGCTCTAGGATTGCATGAGCTTGGGAGGTGACTAAGCAGTTGGCCTGGTCTAGGTTTTGGTAGCACAGAACATGATGTGTGGCAAGACGGAAAGGGCAAGAATGAGCACAGACACCACTGCTAAGAACAGTGTCAGCCTAGAAATCCAATGAGAACAACATTGTCAGTCAGCTGTTCAGTCAGGAGCGTTCAGTCAGTCAGAGGCAGCCTTGCAAACAGCTTGGAACTGGACTCAAGTACGAGATGGCCTGGCACAGCAAAAGCCTTGATACTGCAAGAAAACCAAATGAGTAAGGCCCAAACCGTTCCCTGGCTTATCTCTGCATGCTTTTGTGGATCATAGCGGGAATTTCAAGGTTTAGATCAGTGTATTCAGAGAGGACCATCTAAGGAAATTTATGTGTCAGAAGAGAGGGAGCTACCTCAGGGAAAGGTGGCAGTTGTTTGGGAAGGGAGTGTGTCAGAAGGAGCAAATGCTGTCAGTTACACATTCTCTAGTCACTGGCTGTTCACATGAATACAAACAAGGCAAAAGGCCAACAAGAAAAGCTAACTCCCCAGAATAGGGACAGGATCCCTGGTCTAGGGGTGAGAGAACTTACCTTTAAAGGCTCATCCATATGTTGACTTTCCCAACTTCCCTAGGCTAATGAGAGACTGTTCTAAAACACAAAGTGGGAAGCTCTTTTGGAGTGACACTGGAGGTTGTCCTCTGGTTTGCACATGCACACGGGTACAGCTGACACCCCCACAGCCCCGTCACACCCCAAATACACACATGCACACACAATAAAAATAATGAGGATTATACAAAACAAAGCAAGTCTCCACCTCTCCTGGGACTTATTGCTTGCTGGTGTGTGTGTGTGTGTGTGTGTGTGTGTGTGTGTGTGTGTTTTGTGTTTGTTTTTCCTGATTCAGTGGCTTAGGATGACGTGAGCCTTTCTGGGACAGTAGGTTTCCCAACACTTTTGTCTGTCTTTCAGGGATTTCAGATATCAGGGAGTACCATTTTGGCCTTCTGCACTGGGCTCCGTCTTGCTGCCCCCAAAGCTGAGCAGACTGGATGAAAATGTGTCCGCAGAGATTAGATATCCCGGCGGCCACCCTGCACTTTTGTGCTCTGAAGCTATCTCTGGCATCAGCCGGCTCCCTCTGGTTTATCAGAGCAGAGTACAGACAGATAACATCCTTGCCATGTGACCCTGACCTTTGTCAACCTTTGTTAAGGCTTCATGTGAAGTCAGGCCTAATGTTTGTAAACAGGATGTAATTAAGGCTGGGAACTGACAGGGTCTGACATTAAGACAATGCAGAGTTGGCAGGGAATGGTCTGTGAGATGTCAGCTTGCATTGTGCTCTAAGTGCCTTCGTAATAATTAGTGTCCTCTGTCTGGAGGAAGTTCACTCAACTTGGATTAATCTGTCCCAGCATGGAGGCCATCCTTGGCAGGGCAAGTGTTTCCTCTGATAAACCTTAGTGCAAGGATGAGGAGGCTCAAAAGCAAACCTGAGAAAGTCAAGACTGCTGGTGACAGGTGCTGCCTGAGAATTAGAAACAGGAAACAGGGGAAAAGTCTCCCTTCCTCTATTCTAAATCACAAGGTGAATGTGTGGGTTTGAAGCCACTTTGGCAGGGATTACAGTCACCAGGGTGTGCTGGTCTGGTGCTTTGGGTGGTACAAGAGGGGTAAGTGCATAGTAAAGCCCAAAAAGGAACACCCTGTTTGACCTTAATTAGCACCAAGAGTGTTACAGAGCAGTGTGTGGGAGGATTTTGACTTAGTGTGTAATTGATCCAAAGAGACCGAATGAATCGCTTTATCAGAAGAGAGCTGAGCATCTCTGGTTGTTAGTGCAGTAAATAATAAAGGGAATAAAGAGATGCTGTGCCAATTTTCTTGGCTCAGCTGAAAACAAGGGCCTGAGGTGGACAGATAGGCTGCTTGTCAGTAGCCTTTGGAATGTGTTTGAATTCTCACTGACTCTTGGAAAGAGTTATATATTTCTGCCTAAAAGATAGTTACTAATAGCATTTTATACAACAGTAAAAAAAAAAAAAAAAAAAAAAAGTGGGAGTTCCCCGAGTCTTCCATGAGCAGATGACGCTGTAAACACAATTTGTATGAACCCACCAATGAGTCCACAGGACAGTGCTACCCACGGTTAGGGAGGGTCTTCCCTTCTCAGTTAAACATCTCTGGAAACTTCCTCACAGGCACATCTTTGGGGATTCTAAATTCTGTCAGGCTGGTTATGAAAATAACTATCACACATAGCCTTTGGAACCAGGAGATGCCGCTGCACATAGGAGAGGTTTATCAGTTGACTAAACTTATCTCCCCCACCACCCCACTTCCGGGATTGACAGGATATGCAGACAGAAGGCATTTGGCAAAAATGTGTGCATACAGACATTTCTTTTGCTCAGTAACAGTGAGGTAAATTTTCAGGAGCCTAAACTTGAGAAAATAATTCTGTCTTCCTTACCCAACACCTTTCCATGCAACCAAACATACTATCAAATTCTTCATGTCACTAGGCAAGCTTTTAATGACATGCCTAATGAAGATGAGGGCAAGTGGTGGCCCGGTAATTTTGGGATTGTCTTTTTTGGGTCTGACCAACGTACTGAAAGCCTGCAGAGAGCTGAGTGAGGGGATCGTTTTAGAACTTGAACATTTCTCACAGGCAACTCTCATTTATTGTGCACCTACTGTGTTCGCAATGCTTTTTTCACCTAGTTGGTAACAACTCCTGGAAAGAGACCTTCTCCATGGTCATTGAGATTGAACTGAGATTGAAGAGGCTAAGAACTCTCTCATGGTTAGTCACTGAGAAACGGCAGGGTTGAGTCTGGAAATGGAATCAGTCTTAGATTTGCTGCAATGGTAGAACATAATTGTTGGGTAAAAATAAAAGAAAGCCCCACAGAATTTCTCTTTTCTTTTGCTACCTCTTTCTCTTGAAAGGCGACACCATCATAACAAGAAAGTTAATTTAAAACTCAATGATGAATTCCCTAAAAGGAGGGAGAGCTACACGCTTTTAAATAGACAGCTGCAAGGGCATGGATGAAGTACCAGCCTCCATCAGCCTGACACGGATACTGTGTTCAAAGAAAAGATAAGGGTTAACAAATTAATTTCACAATGGATTAAGTTTTTGTCACCCCAATTAAACCATCCATTTCCCTACACATGTTTGTAAAGCTGTATTTCTAGGAGCATTGTTAAATTGAGACGTTAGTATTTCTGAGGACATAGATCTTCCCAGGGGTTATGTCTGAGCCATTTTGTGCTGGAGAAAACTAACCCAACAGATGGGTGGAGAAGAGAGATGGTCCACAGTTCCTGTTACAACCGCTATGACCTAGACATTTAAAATCTTATCCAGACAACTCAGGGGGATGAGTCTTGTGATTAGGTAACAGAGAAGACACTGCTTTGTTGATGAAGGACTAAACTTATCGGCTGTCCAGCTGCCACGGCTTAGATGAGGCAGAAGGAAAGAGGCACACTATCCACAGTTGGAGATGCCCGCAAATTAAGACCATATAATTCTGCTTAACCCAGGATACCCCTTTCACCAATGTGGTATTATCTTTCCAGAAAGGATGTCCCAACCCCCATAGGCTAGCTGTCATTTGTCAGCTGCTGGATGAGACTAGAAAAGACAGAGAACGTCTTACAGAATTAACTTTGAGACCCTAATTATTGTGTCTCTATGTGTGTGTGTGTGTGTGTGTGTGTGTGTGTGTTTAAATGTAAGTAGATAACCCTGAAAGCATATGTGTCCGGGGGGTGGGCAGGGGCGAAGGTGGGGCAAACCGAACCATAGCAGAGATTATAAGTCTTTTTAAAGATAGGTAAATCATTTTCTTTTTAAATGAAATTCGGTCTGACGGCATGAAATATGAACAGTAATTAAATGCACAGTCTGTGGGCCTTCTATACTTTAAAGCACTTTGTTAAAAAGAAAAGAAGAAGAAGAAGGAAAAAAAAAAAACCAAGAAAAAGAGTACTCACCTCAGACAGGCCAATTACCTAAGAATGATGAAGTTAAGAGCAAAGTCGCTAAATTTCTTTACTTGAGTGATCACAACGTCAGTCCGCGATTAGTCCCCATGGCACCAGCAGGGCTGTGGCGGGGACGCTCGCACTGCGAGACTTCAAATAGTCATTTCCTTGGTTAAAATAAAATCTGACTGCACTAAATAGACAGTTTTTTTAATCTCAATTGGACATCTGAAGATTTCTCAAGCTGTTGTTGGCTGCAGCAGAAACAAATTTTTCTGCTTTGTTGATTAAACCAGTGGTCTCCACAACTGCTTATCGGCCCGCAACGAGCTGTTCTTTTTAATTAAAATTGAGCCACCACGAGAGAGCAATTAACAGCTAGTAATTACTGTGCTCCTCAGAACAGCAACATTTTGCCTTTCATTCCAATTATATAATGGACAAGTGGCTTTTTGATCTTCAAATTAGTGAGCTCTTGTCCTCCTTGTTTGGAGGCAGAATTGGCAGGTTAATGATGGCCTGTGGGGGCACTCTTTCCTCTGACTGATGTGAGGCTCGAGCTGCCTGCAAAGGTAGCAGTGAGAGGCTTTCAAACACCAGCAGTCCACCCTCGGGATAACAGTGGATGGAGAGACTTACTTGCAAATGATTCTGATGAAGAGGCGCCTCCATTATTCCAAATTGGAAGGTAATTTGCCATTACCTTCCAAAGGGCACCATGCACTTCTTCCTCTTATCCTTTGGCTGGAATTGACCAGCTAACAAGGTACCTTGTAAGTGTTATCACACACACACACACACACACACACACACACACACACACACACACATCCACGCATGTGCGCGAGCATATGCAATTATTACATAAGGTAATTGGACATGTTATCTACTTTGATTATGGCAATTATTTTACAGTATGTGTGTATGCTAAAACATCAAGTTTGGACTACCTTGGATATATGCACTTTCTATTATTATTTTTTTTACCTATAGAATATTATATACTGAGAAAGCTAGGGAAAAAAACATGAGAACTGGGATTTGTGATGTTTTGGTATGTCATTGTGCATTAATTTATGTCTCTGTGACCAAATTACTTGACAGAAAAGGATGGGCAGGTTTATTTTGGCTCATGCTTTTAGAGGACTGTGGCCCATAGAGAGACAGGGGCAGTATGCAGCATGGGCTTGTCTGGTTATGGTGAGTCAGGAAGCAGACTAGCATGGGGGGATGGGGAGAAAGGGTGGCATAACTTTTGAGGCTCCTTCCTTGTTGCCCGACTTGTAGTATTTAGGTCTTACCTCCTACAGGTTCTGCAGACTCTTAGCATTTTGAAAATTTTAGGGTATACCTCGCTCTAATGGAATCTGAATTGTTATTACTGTGTGAGCAAAGAACCTTCATATATTACCACATCTGGTATAAAGAAGGAGCTCATGAGTGGAAGAGCTTGGTTGTTTTGTTTTCTGTAGCTATTCTCTGCTCTTCAGAGCGCAGGGAACTTTGCTGTGTCACGGAGCACTCACACACCTACCTTCTGGGGCACCGTCACTTTTGGACTAGGAACTGGTTACAGGTATAGGAATCCTGATGCAATCAACCAGTGATGATGTTGGTGTTGAGAATGTGAGAGTTATGGCAACTTTGGGGATCACAAATGGAGGGGGTCTACCTTTAAATTCTACACATATCCAACACAATACTTCAGATTTTTGAATTCAAGGCCCCTTAAGTCTTACATGTAGGCAGCGGGGCCGGTGGGCAATTGGGACGATTTTGTTGGCTTGAGCTAAAGACAGATAATGTACTATGAAAGAAATTTGGGCTTATGAGTATGTATCTGGCTTGTGAGTTCTTTAAACAATATCACATAAAAATAAAAGTGCAATAGAGTGATTGTTAGGCACACATAATAGCCATTATGTAATCTTTTCCCTCATAGTTCTGGGGGTGGAACTGAAGCTCCTGCACTTTCCAGGCAAGCGTGCCACTGAGCCATGTCATCAGCCCAAATGAAACTTTCACACTATACAAAAATCCAGTCTCTTTATGAGAAATAGAGTCATCAAGTAGGAAAGCAGTATAGTTACACACGTGCCAGGCACATCAGCAGACATCTTAGCTATATACACACCGCTGTGGTACAGCCTGCTTGCTTCAGTGTCCTCATGGAGTCAGAACTCCAGCTGGGGTTAGGTGAGCTCCTCAAGATGGAGGTACCTTCTCACTCTCCACCATGACTGAGTGGCAAATCTAGATACACTCTCCATCAGGCTGTAGAGTTACTCAACTTTGAAAAGGGGGAACGTTTAGACTTTATGTCAGTTTTTCTCTGAAACATCTTCGACAGCATAGATCTTTGACTTTTTTTCAAAGACGGTCAAAAGCTTTCACTGATTAAGTAATGTGTAGGCCCATCTTCAGGGTGACCAGACTTGAGACTATTCAGTACAGAGTTTAAAACAGACTTATACATATTGAAACAATTGATACTATTACAAGAACGATATTCACCACCATGCCTCATTAGCTCTACGGTCAATTCGACGGCGCTCCTAGGTGATGTTGGGAAATCTCACGCTTCATCCTGCCAATACAAATACATATACTTTGCCCATGAACTGAAACTCTGGAGCCAGATGGGAAAAATAAGCTTAGGTGTGTTTCTCTCTCTCTCTCTCTTTTTTCTAAACTGCTAAAGGTTTTAAAGAAATATTCCACATAACTATTTCTGCATTCATTATTAGGTTAGGCAGCTTTTGCAAAAGGTGGCATAGACATATTGAGTTTGAGCAGTACATATGTTAAAATGGAAATTCTGATTGATATGTAAGTTAAATTTCTTGAAATGTGTCGGGCCAAGAGGGTAAAGAATTTTTGGAGAGAAAATGAAGGTTCCTTTCTTCTTGTAAGTCTTAAAGGACAGTTTCTGTTCTCTTTCTTTCTTTATTTCCTTCTTTCCTTCTTTCTTTCTTTCCTTCCTTCCTTCCTTCCTTCCTTCCTTCCTTCCTTCCTTCCTTCTTTCTTTCTTTCTTTCTTTCTTTCTTTCTTTCTTTCTTTCTTTCTTTCTTTCTTTCTTTCTTTCTTTCTTTCCTCCTTCCTTCCTTCCTTCCTTCCTTCCTTCCTTCCTTCCTTCCTTCCTTCCTTTCTTTCTTTCTTTCTTTCTTTCTTTCTTTCTTTCTTTCTTTCTTTCTTCTTTCCTTCTTTCTTTCTTTTGCAAGGCGTTTTGGCTTACAGTGCATTGAATGGAACTAAATGTTGTCTTTTCAGTCATTGCAATATTCCAAACCTCTTCGAACATGTATATTTTATGATTTTCTAAAGTCTGCAGACAAACTTAGCTGGCCAGTGGCTAGCCTTTGTGCAGTGGTTGGCAGAATCTAGCCACGTCGCTCTTCTTCTCATGGTAAAGCCAGTGGCAAATAGAGGGGGAAGGGCGTACTCTGATACTCTTAGTGTGAGAGGGCAGAGGACCTTGTGCAAAGAATGAAGGCTCCACAGAAGAGCTTTACTGCTCTTCCAGTATGCGACTTGTTCAGGTTACTCAGCACCTACAAGTGCCAGTTCTATCTACTTTAAAGTGGGAAGCTGACCTTGACCTCGAAAACCTATGCAGGGACTTAATAACCCTGAATTAATGCAGGCCAGTGGATTATTTTATCTAATTCTTTCTAATTAATTCTTCCTTTGATAAGTGCCCAAAGCATTTACCAAACGCGAATACTGTCATTGTGGATAGCCTCAGTTCCCTTAATTTGCAATGCTTTTTTTATATGGGATTTGAGCTCAAAACAGAAGTATTTGGGAGCAGGGACTGGAGAGATGGCTTAGTGGTTAAGGGCACTTTTGCTCTTGTAGAGAAACAAGATTTCAGTCTCAGCATGGAATATGGTAGCTCACTACCATCTGCAATTCTAGTTCTAGAGGATCCAATGTCCTCCTCTAACTTCTGCAGGCACCAGGCATATACATAGTGCATATACATACATGCAAACAACACACACACACACACACACACACACACACACACACACACACACTAAATCTAAAAACTCCAAACTCAGTATTATTTGATAAAACCAGTCAATAGCAGGTGTTAATAATCCAGTATTTGAAGTAAATGTAATGTCATTTTCCCCTATAAAATATCAGGATAGGTGTGGTAGTGCACACCCATAATCTTAGCAAACAAGGAGGCTGAGGTAGGTAGAACGATTGCAAGTTACAGACCAGCCTGTGCTACATAGTGAGTTCAGGGCCCTTTGGCTAGGGAGCAAGATCCTATTTCAGACAACTACAGAACAAAGCAAATATAAAAATGTCTTGGGGAAAAGCAGACATGGCTCTTCCAGATCTGTGTGCACACTTGTTCATATTTATTTGTTTTCCTAAGGAGACATTACTCCTAGAATATAAAACTTCAAAGATACTTCCATCATTGGAAAATCAAGCTCTTTCCTGCAAAGTACTATATGAACACCCTCATCTGTGTGTGACAGGGAAGAGTGCTGGACAGGACGTCCTGACTTCACCACTCACTTACTTGTTGAACAACCCTGGGAAATTGTTGAGTATTTCTGTATCTTATATGAAAAGGATGTTTCAAAGCTCTCTGGTTTCAACCAGAAGTAAATGCTCTAGGCTAAACCAGGCAAAAGAAAATTCACTGAAACAGGACAGCAAGGCCAGAGTTGAAGGGTTAGAGACTCAGGCTTGGAGATAGGGAAGGAATCAAACGAGGCATTTCTAAGCAGCTGGAGACAGCAAACAGGTTGCAGGAACAAGCTGACCTGGATTCTGCCACCAAAATGAAACCTTCTAAGCATTTCTGGTGTCTTTATTCTTCTGTATAAGGTCAACTTGATAGCAATTGGCCTGGCTTCTCTATCATACCTACAGATATGGAAAGGATGGACTTTGTCTTCTTTGTCCATGTCCTGTGAATAATAGGCAAAAACCCTCAAAGGAAATCAGAGCAGTTTAGGAAAAGGAAGTAGACCACGGGCTACATGAAAACAATGGATGCTAGCTACAATGAGGATCATAAATAATGGTGCTTTTCCCACAACTGGTGGCTATCATATCACATGATATATGAGGGAAAGCTAAGTCGTCTGATACCCTGAGTGGCACTGCTATCTGTAATTGCCTCTAGATATGGGGTAGTATAATCAGTGGATGTGAACCTGGCCATCCCATTGTGTAGTTACTTCAGGGTGGCTTATATCCTGAAGTGTAATTACAACTTAAAAAAAAAAAAAAGCAAATAAATGCAATTACAGTTTCCTACTGAAAATCTCAAACTGATTCTCTACTTAAGGATTAGAAAAATTCTAGCTCATGAAGTTAAAGGAAACATCACATATGAATAATTTTTATGTTAGGTTTGGAATAATGAAAATTGGTAAATGATCAACTTCCTCATTAAAACAAGTCCTTTAGAGTCTCATATAAACAAGCCCTTTCCAAAAGACTTTCAGGTTCTGTTTTGTGCTTCTCCTCTTCACCCTTTTTCTCCTTTTCTGTCTCCTCTCCTCTCTTCTCCTTTTTCCCTTTTTTTCTCTTCTTCCTCCTCCTTCAGTTTTAGACTATCTATCTATCTATCTATCTATCTATCTATCTATCTATCTATCTATCATTGTTATCTCTATAATCTATTTACCTGTCCTCTCTCTCTGCCTCTCTCTTTCGTGTGTGTGTGTGTGTGTGTGTGTGTGTGTGTGTGTGTGTGTCTGCATGCGGACACAGGTATGTGAATACCATGGCACAAATATGGAGATCAGAGGACAACTTCTGAGAGTTGGTTCTCTCCTTCATCTCTTTGGTCCCAGGGATCAAATTCAAGTTATCAGCCTTGGCAGCAAATACCTTTGCCTATTGTGCCATTGTGCTGCCCACTTCTTGGCCTCCTCTGTCCTCTTCCTCTCCATTTTCTTATTTCCATTCATCCTCCCTTTCATCTCTTTTTCTCTCCTCTCCCCCCATGTCTTTCTCACTTTTACCTTCCCATTTCTTTCAAGAGATCCAACTGAGGCTTTAAGTTTTGGTTGCTAATCACAAGACCATACCCCTAGCCCCTCTGCTTTTAGTTGGGAGTACCAACTACTAAGCAAAATATCATTGTATCTTGAGCATACAATGCTTTTCAGTAATTAGGAGATCAGGTAGCCTCCCCTTTAAAATCCTTGTGTCTGTTTTCTGATCTTTGGCTGAGATACAGGAAGTAGGGAATCTTTTCATGTTCATTCCACTACAGAGTCCTGCAGAGTGGGGTGCTCTGTATATTTATATGCTTAATTCAGGCTTCTGGGCTTGTGTAGACTCATGTAAACACCCCTAGACTCATGTAGATTCACAGAGATTCACAGACGCATGTAGATTCACATGGAGTCATGTGTAAACTACCATAGATTCATATAGACTCACAGACTCATGTAGACTCACACAGACTCATATAGACTTGGGTTCTATGCAAACTCCAGGATTACTCAGTTATAGTCAGAAATAGGAGAATAATCTCCATTATTCCCTTCCAAACATGCACATTTCTCTTAACACTGGAGGGACCTGAAAGTGTAGATCCTTAAGGAGGAATACAAGGTACGTTTCTCAAGAATCATAGACTGAATGCACAGAGTGAATGACCATCTGGAAGAGGATCAAACTTAACTTACTTTCTGATTCAACTAAGAAGAAGTTGATCTTCCCTTGAACTATTAGAAATTCTGTTCGGTCCCACAAGAACTTTTGATATGTGAATGAAAGAGATTAATTTTTGTAACTGGAATCAGCCCTGTTTTTTATAAGTAATATGTCATATGGCATCAAATTACTCATGTAGGTAAATAATTAAATATATCATCTGATCAATTAAAACTACTTTTATATTGGAAGAATTCTATTTGGATTTCAAAAGCCTTCTTTAAAATTATATAACGTGTAGAAATTTAAGCCTGTGATGTAGATTAATGCAGATATGTTAGCAGTTTCAGAGATTTGTTTTTATCTACTGATAAAGCAATACCAACAATACTATTTGTACAAATTAAATGTTTGGAAGAGAATCACTTTTGATCATGTCACTAAGAAACAAGTGTCTGTTTAGAAGTATATTTAATTCCAGTGCTGAATTCAATTTATTCTGTATTTATTTTTAAAATAGTTTTATCTGTTTAGACATGAGCAGATTTCACCTGTAGTTTATTTGTACTTTGAATAATTAATTACTAATTCAAATTTTATAAATGTGATTAGAAAGAAAAGATGGAATGTTTCATCACTGTCATGATACTTTTGTTGTGAAAGGTTACATTTGGGTTTCACATTCAGACATAATTTTCCTTTTCTTCTTTCTTTCCTTTTTCCTTCCTTCCTTCCTTCCTTCCTTCCTTCCTTCCTTCCTTCCTTCCTTCCTTCCTTCTTTCTTCCTTTCTTTTTTTTTTTTGTTTGTTTTTTTGAGGCAGAGTTTCTCTGTGCAGTCCTGGCTGTCCTGGACTCAGTTTGTAGACCAGGTTGGCCTCCAACTCAGAGAGATCCACCACTGTGAACAGCTTAGACATAATTTTCTAACAGCATTCACTGGTAGATTCTTATGCATATATATATATATATATATATATATATATATATATATATATTTATATGTTTAACTATTAAAAGAATTATACATATAGTTTATAAATATGGATCTTTTAATAACTTTGTTTTACACATATATCCTTTCTAAAAATTACTGTTTAGTGTATATGGTATGGTTTGTGTACATGTGCATGGAGGCTTGAGGTAGACGTCAGATGGTCTTCCTCTTGTCCCTTTCTACATTTAATTTTTGAAACAAGTTCTCTCAATGAAGCTGAGGTTCATGCATTCAGCTGGGAAGGGTGGCCAGTGAGCTTCAGGCTCTCCATAGGCCAGCACTAGGATTACAGTCATGTACCATCTCTCTTAGCTTTCATGTGGGTGCTGAGGATTGAACTCAGATCCTAGTGCTTGCCTTTTACCAACCGCTGTACCTCAGCCTCCCCAATGTTTTCATTTGGTTATTTTAAAGCTTATTCCCTTATTTTTACTATTGTCTTATTAAATATTTACAAAACTATAAAATATTATTGATTAAACGCTGTTCTGGCTGGCTGGGAAGTTCTACAGTATTTTCATTTTATTTTATTTTATAATTTTCTTTTTTCTTTGTATTTATTTTTATCTCATACAATGTATCTGACTGCAGTTTCCCCTCCTGCCACTCCTTCCAGTACCCCGCTTTCCCCTTTTTCTCTCCCCAAGATCCACCCCTCCTCCATTTCCCTTCAGCAAAGAACAGATCTCTCAGGGATATCACTGAACATGACATAACAAGATATGATAAGAGTAGGCACAAACCGTCTTATCAAGGCTAGATAACACAACCCAGTAGGAGGAAAAGGGTCCCAAGAGCAGGCAAAAGAGTCAAAGACATCCCCACTCCCACTGTTAGGAGTTCCACAAAAGCTCTAAGCTAAACAGCCATGACATACATGCAGAAGACCTGGTGCAGACCCATGTAGGCTCTGTGACTGCTGCTTCAATGTCATATGCTCCCATGAGCCCTGCTTCATTGATTCTGTGGGCCATGTTCTCATGGTGTCCTCGACACTTCTGGCTCCTACAGTCCTTCCTCTCCTTCTCCTACCAAGGTTTCCTGAGCTCCCTAACGTTTGGATGTGGTTCTGCATCTGCTCCTGTAAGCTGCTGGAGAAAGCCTCTCTGATGAGTATTGGGCTAGATATAGATTTGCCATAGTCATTCTTAAAAATAAGATTTCAACAAGATTTAAAAATGTCTCTTCTAGAGATATAGCAAGAGAGGCTAGAAGGTCATGGAAAGAAAACCGAGGGCAACGTTACCATGTTCCAGGATTTTATACTCATTCGGTCAATTACTTATCTGTCAGCACATACTAAAATTTGTAGATTTTTTTTTAACAGAAAAAATTTTTAGTTAGTATTCTTATTTTCCATATATCAGAGGCACAGTTTTGCTATCTTTTTACATCCCTGTTGCTTTTCAAAATTTTAATTTTAGCTCCTCTTAAGGTAATTAATACTTTAGCTATGTTATCATGTTTTACTGACTTATCTCTCTGACTCTGTCTTCCACTTCTCTATCCCTCTATTGTCTTTATCTTTTCCTGGTTGGAGTTTTCTTTTTAGTATGTCTTTCAGAAATAGTTCGACTTTAATTTTCATAAGATTAAGTTTCTTTCTTTGCCCCCTTTTAATTTTGTAAAACTTTTAGCCACTGTTCTTCACATACCACTTTTTTTCAATTCTAGTCTGTATATACACATAGATACTCAAATGTTCAACTATACAAACAAATGTAAACATGATCAAATGCACCATTACTTTCTTTATTTCAATTCACTTTTTAATATTTTTTATTATCTTCACTTTTATCTAGTTCATTAATTTTCTTTTCAGCTTTATCTGCATTATACTTTGCTTACATTTAAAAAATTCACTTAATAATTTTCTGTGTCAAGAGTTTTAATTTGTTTGGTTTAGTATTATAATTCTATCTTCATTTTGGTAATTCTCCTTTTCTTTCTTGAGAATTTTAATGTCATTTAAATATATTACTTATCAGATTTTTTTAGTTATTTCTATTTCTGTCTCCTTCTTAGCCCTCTTATTCTTTGTCATTTACAGTTCATCTTTTTATACATGAACTTACTTTTTAAGTGTTTATGATGAGTGATAATTTCTTCTTTCTCTCTGTGTGGGCCTCCAGCTGTTGTCTGCTGCCACCAAACCTTATAACAGTGCAGGCAGAGGTAATTCTATTTGGGGTCATCTACATAGGGAATCAATTTTTAAAAAAAATCTATCTTTGGAACTTTCGGTTGGGCTTATTTCATAAGCAGGTGAATTCTATATGCGTTGAACTTTAGCTACTAGAGTATGTGAAATAAGAAGAGATGCCATCAGACCTGTGCTTCATTAGGAAAGGGCATACAGGATGGCTGTAGGAGCGAAGAGTTTGAGGAGAGCTTGAGGATAGAGCTAGTGGGCTGTGGAGGAAGAGGCATGGGAAGAAATGAGGCAGACCTAGATGGGGTTGTGGTACTGGGAGTCAAGAGGGGCAGCAAGGTGAGTGAAGAATCAGCAAGAACTGTTTTCAGTGTTGGGGAAGGAGGAGGCAGTCAAGCATGACTGTGGGAGGGGGAGAGCAATGGTACAGTGAGTGCCAGGATACAATCAGACAGCTAGGGACTCAGGGTCTAAAGCACATGTCCATTCTAACATGCTAAGGATATATAGACTGCTTTTTTAGGGAGAATGTTGGTGAAAAAAGTGAGAAGCAAATTAAGAGTTCGAGTGAATGGAGAATTAAAATCTCTCTTAAGGCCTCTGCATAATTGTGATTTATAGGCCCTTTGCCTATTTTATGTGTGTTTTGAAGACAAACTTACATTAGTCATCAGTATCTGTTAAGTATTGCTCATTACTCTTGAGTTAGAAAGTGGAGTCAGGACAAGCTGATGCTTCCCTTTAGACTTTCACATGATTTAGATTTTTCCACTGAAGTTCAACCAAAAGTCAGCTTGGGATCTGGGAACGAACACGGGAATGTTGAGGTTCAGCCCCATCTAGGGAAGGCTTTAGGGTGAAGATGGAATCAGATGTGGAATGAAAGAATTTTGAGTCATTGTGAGGTTATCTCCAGCTAGAGGGGAAATGACCAGTCAGGAAGAGTGCCTGGCACAGACCAGAGTAGTGGCTAGCTTGCCGATAACCTTCACGAAGAACAGCCCTGCCTTAAGGAAGCAAGGGAATGGGCTTCCTGGGAAAACACATGAAGTTGACAACTCATCTCAAGTGGATATGGACAGGGCAATTTTCAAATAAAAATGATCAAGTTTTTGAAAATGTGAGGAAATTTCTCTTTGAGATTACAAATACCAACACGTTTTACACCAAAGCCCAAGCCAAGGGGTGATAATAATAACTTCCATATTTGTGTTCAGTCCTGGTATGAGAACACATTTCTAAAGATGGGCTTGGTATCTCTCTTCAAGGACTCTTTAAGGCTTTCACAGGCACTAGTTGTCTACAGTATCCAGTTAACTGTTGCTGAGGCCACAATAGTGAGGCCTCTGAGTGTTTTCTTTGTTCAATTTCCCTCTTACTCTCCTCTGTATCTTCCTTGAGGAGTCTCCTATGTCTCAAAAAATTTATATCTGAGGAACAGGTTTGGAGTGTCCATATTTACTTTTCAAGTTTATGGACTGCAGCTGAAGTCAGTGGATACTTGCTAGTCCTAAACTTCTGTGTATTTTGTTCTGAAGACTTTGCACTGACTTATACCAGGCCCTCACACTAGTCCTGTAATGCACGTTGTATCTCTTGAAAGGAGAAAAGTCCCAAATTGCTGACCATTATTAACTTAAGTGGCTGGAACAAATACCCTTTGCTGCTATGCTGCTGTCCCTAAGTGTGGCCTGGCTCATATCTCTGAAACTGGTTATGTCCTCCATCTACACGGTAACCGGGCCCTCTGCTTAGCTTCTGAAATCAGACGGGATCAGGCATCTTCAGGGTGGTATGGCCATAGAAAGAAAACTCAAGCATGTGCAAACTACCAAGGTATTCAGGCTTGAGCCATGTGTAAGCTACTCTTTTATTACTGTGACAAAATGTCCAACAAGACTTAGAGTTTAATGGTATAATCTATGATGGTGAGAGCATTGTGGGAGGAGCTGGAGGCAGCTGACCATAGGGTGTCACCAGTCAGGAAGCAGAGAGGGACGAATGCTGGGCCAGACGGCTTTCTCCTCTCACTCCCGCAGGACACAGCCTGTTGAATGGTATCACACACATTTAGCCTGAGTCTTCCTGTCTCAGTTAAACCCAATCTAGACATTTCTGGAAAGATCTGATCAGACGTTTGTCTCCTAGGTAATTCCGGATCTCGACAAGTTGACAATCAGCATTAAGTGTTAAGCTCATCTTTTAATAAGCAGAACAACAGAACAAGATAATTTGAACACAGGGAACTTCCCAGAGACTCATACTCCAACCAAGGACTATTCGTGGAGATAACCTAGAACCCCTGCACAGATGTAGCCCATGGCAGTTCAGTGTCCAAGTGGGTTACATAGTAATGGAAAGAGGGACTGCCTCTGACATAATCTGATTGGCCTGCTCTTTGATCACCTCCCACTGAAGGGGGGGAGCAGCCTTACCAGGCCACGATAGAGGACAATGCAGCCACTTTTGATGAGAACTGATAGACTAAGATCAGAAAGGAGAGGAGAACCTCCCCTATCAGTGGACTTGGGGAGTGGCATGCATGCAGAAAGGGGAGGGAGGGTGGGATCAGGAGGGGAGGAGGGAGGGGCTTATGGGGGGATACAAAATGAACAAAGTGTAATTAATAAAATAAAAAAATGCAAAAAAAAGAAATTGAAAAAAATAAATAAATAAAAAACTAAAATAAAAATAAAAAAAGAAAAAAGAAGAACAAGAACAAGAAAAAGAAGAAGAAGAAGAAGAAGAAGAAGAAGAAGAAGAAGAAGAAGAA
>NW_026596073.1:24052782-24067782 GCF_907164565.1 Psammomys obesus
AAGAAGAAGAAGAAGAAGAAGAAGAAGAAGAAGAAGAAGAAGAAGAAGAAGAAGAAGAAGAAAAAGAAAGAGCAGGAGGAAGATTGGCACTATAACAAGCATTCTCTAGGGCAGCCGTTCTTAACCTTCCCAAAGCTGTGATTCTTTAATACAGTTCCTCCTGTGGTGCTGGCCCCCAGCCACAAAATTATTTTCATTGCCACTTCATAGCTGTAATTTCGGTACTGTTATGAATCATAACATGGATATCTGTTTTTTTCTGACAGTCTTGGGTAACCCCTGTGAAAGAGTTGACTCTCAGAGGTCTATAAATAGCATTTTTTTTTCTTGCTATTGAAAAGCTATTTCTAATCAAGGGCTGGCAAAATGGATCAGTGGGTAAAAGTTCTTGCCAGGCAAGCCTGCTAACCTGAGTATGAGCCTTGGAAGGAAGGATACCATATAAGGGTTGAAGGAGACAGCCATTTCCACAAAGTTGTCCTCAGACCTTCTCACAAGCACTGTCACATGAGTGCCCACACCCAACATCATCGATGCACACACACAATAATGAGAAAATTTTAAAAATTAGAAAAGCTATTTCCGCACAAGAAATGATCAACTTTTGAAAAACCATAGTTTCTTCTCTTTATTAACTGAAAGAACCAGGCTCAGACTGGCACTTAAACACCATACAGATAGAGTAGAGAATTAGATATTAGCTCACAGTATTAGGGTGTGGTGTATTTGCAAATAGTTATGAAAGAATAGATGCTTAAGTCTGTGTCACATTTGCTTTGATATTTCCCATATAGTCAAACTGCTCCTTCACCCCCATCCCCCCATATACATTTATAGTGTGTAATGATGGGATTCCACCTTTTCCACAATCCAGGCTTATCGAAGCTATAAACCGGTCACATAACTCACAGAAGCTTAAAGATACGTGGAGAACTTGGATAGGGTCCAGGGGAGAGCAATGAAAATGATTAACGGGTTGGAAAACAGTGCTGATGAAGAAGGATGAATGGAGTCAGGATTCCTGGTATTGAGAAGGTTTAGAGGTGACTTAATAGCTGTCCTCAACTGTGTGAAGGACTACCAGGAAAGGCATGGTGAGCAAGCATCTGTCAAATCAGCAGAAGAGTAACTAACTAACATGCAACGGGAAAGGCTTAATCTAGAGATGTCTTAGAGACAGGACTCTCCTTCTGAGCCTACTTCTTCTCTCTCTCTTATCAACACTGTTGAGTGTTAATGAAGACAGTGAGGGTAAAGCATGCAATGTACAGATGAGCTTATCAAGAAAGACGCCATCTTCCCACCAAGCCTGTGAGGCTCGGTTGGGAGCTTGGAGGAATGAGATGTATCAGTGCCCACAGGGAGCCTTTAAAATGCTGGTGCTTTGGGCCCTATCACTACTGTCTACATGCTGGTGGAGTAACTGCCTTGAAAGGTTTGTGCCGTCAGTTCATGAAGATGGGTGAACAAATAGGACTACCTCAGCGCTGTGTGAGGTGTGCATTCACAGGCTCTTTTTGTCACCTCCTGAGAGCTAATTCATCTCAGTGGGATTCTTTGAGGATTCTGGAAACATTTGATCTGTTCCTTGCCTTTAATAATCCCCTCAGTGGGTAGAATTTGTGACATCACATTCTTATATAAGGTGCTAAAGATCTGAACTGGGGTCCTCATGCATGAATGGCTGCAAGCACCTCCCTCCTGAGCCAACCTTCCAGCTCCCCGATTTCTTAATTGTAGATGTGCTTCCTCTGAAAATTTCCGCCCTCAGAAATCCTTCGTTGAAAATTATAAGAGGAAAACCACCCCAAATTGCATATTATCTTTGGGTCATAATAACGGGTGGCAATCCATTTCAAAACAGTGGCAATAAAACACGAGGCCACCCTGCACAGAGAGTGCTGGTAGTCCTAACAGCTCATCCCCAAACTCCACCTCTCTGATCCTTCTTCAGTTTCACACTGACCATCACTGGTGATGGGTGCATAAATCTGTATTCTCTCCCACCCTTCAAGGCTATTGGGACTTTGATTAATTTAACCACATGTTACTGTCAGGTTGAACACATTCATCTTGTGTCTCAAAGTGTATACTCGTCAATCTCTCGGCGGTCCCTTCCCTTCAGGCCTTATTTCGTCACGTTTAAGGAGGCCCTCTCTCCTGCCTGTCTTTATCTTGTTAGGCTTTCAACAGCTGAAGTTGAATCTCGCCTTTCATTCTTGCTGTCAAGCCTCCTTTAATGCGCTCTCATTTCCCTATTCATAAAATGTCAGCACGTAGCATGCATGGTCAGATGTTACCGCAGATTAAATCATTTTCCATCCGAGGAGCTGGAGTTGTCCAGCATGTATTAAAAAAAAAAAAAAAAAACCTATGCAAGAGAATGCTCAAAGCAGGATGCAAAGTGTATGTATCATCAGGCTTTGTGATTTTGTGATTGGCGTGAGATCCTGGCACTGTCTGGAAACAGAGACAGACAGACCTTTCACGTTTTGTAAGAGATTAACATTTTTTCTTTCTTCAGTTTAAAGATGAGAAAAGGAACAACATAGTGTGATATTGCATAGACATTTAAAATCAGGTTTTATTAAGTGCGTTGCCTGGTCAAAGGATGGGGTGCATCGTAACTTCTAGCTGTCAGCTCTGTGACTGAGCCTCAGGGCCTGGGAACCAGCTACCCACATAATGCTTAACCGCTACTCTGAAGGCGTGGGAAGTTTATGGCATGGTTGAGGGCAAAGGAAAAGTCACAAACAACGGTGACTTGGATACATGCTAGTTTTGCTGTTTGTATTTAAATAAGGAGAGATAGGTATGCTTGGGGGGGGGGACTTTGGTGCTATTCCACCCACTCTTTCTCCAGGGGTGGTGTCATAGATTGTGTCATATGGCAGTGTTATTCAGTGCATGCTTTTGTGAATTTTTACGGCAGATAATTATTTTCTATTTTTCACTTACATCAAAGGTAGAGGGTTTTTGTTTGTTTGTTTGTTTGTTTGTTTGTTTTTGGTATTTTCAGGATAGAAATTCCAAAACAATCTTCAGTGGGTGTCACACTGGCTTTGGCTAAACCAACTGGCTTTGGAATTGGACGCAGTAGCGAAGGGAGCAGGGACCCATTCTTTCAGCAGGGTTTGTTGTCATACAACTGACTTGGCTGCTGCTGTCGCTACATTGACTGACAAGGTATGCTTCGATTTCCATGAAGACCTAATTCCTTCTTTCCAGCTCCCTCTCCAATGACTGCTGCAAAATACAAGTAGGCTCGTGGTCACATACTTTCCATTCTGTGCATTAACTCTTGCTGTCAAGCTGTTCCTCACAGTGGCTGGGGTCTTGTCACTGACCCCAGGAAACGGAATGCATGTCTACAACTGGGGAAGACTGAAGACAGTATTAATGTACCAAACTGGGAAGACTACAGAGCAAACTAGAGGCTAAGCTTCAAAGAATACCAGTCCCAAATTACATGGCTTTTCTAATATTTAAAGGTGCTGTGGACATGCTCTACTGAGTTAAACAAAGTGAGAAAGGTCAGATGTAGGCAAATGGGTGGGGATTTTTACTTCCTGAATTTGCAAACCAGACGTTCCAAAGCTGACACAGATGAAGGTGATGGGGTGGTCACTGCACAGTGGGCTCTAGCAGCCGGATTCTCATGAGTCAGCGAAACAGGAAGGCATACTGAAGAAAATGAAAATGTGCCACATACTGCTGAGTCTACTCGAGGCTGTAAACACGCCTTACCCTAGTTTTGTGGGGAGTCTGGCCGCTGGCTGGTCACTGAGTGCTCACAGTGTGCCTGAAATACACATTTCCCAAATGTTGGCTCATGTCTCCTTGCCCTTTGCTAGGAGGTTTTTGCTCTTTAGAGATAAAGCAAGAAAATGGGTATCCATGAAGATAAACTAATTTTACTGAAAGGTTTTTTCTCTAGTTTGAAATTCTTATTCTGTGTTATGTGCTTTATGTATTGTGAGAGGCCAGCGGAGGCGATGTGTGCCCCTTGTACATTTTCCGTGGTCTGTACTTCCTGTGCTGTCACTAGTGTCCTTTGCCTCATGCGATGTGTGTTCACACCATTTGCAGGAACGATTTTTAAGTTGCATTTGATGCTCTCTTTCTCACACACTGCACAGTTTTCTCCTAGGCTGTGGTCTTGTTTCTCTCTCAGCTTGTAGTAAACTATGTTTAACAGGAATGTCTATTTTTGATGGAATCAAATCTATGAATATCCTTTAATCATTTTTATGTCTTTATGTTTCATGTGTATTTGTAACTTTTCTTTTTAGGAAATGTTGGCTAATATAGGGTGTTTTCTTTGTAAGACGTTCCCATCAGCTTTACGTACTTTCATCTAATATTGATTGGAGGTTCTCTTTTGTGTTTGGTACTGGATAGCAATGCTGTCTTTTTCATATTACATGACTCACCAATTATTCTTGGCTTGAGTTGTAAAACAGTTAGTCTTCTTCATACTGATTCATAATGTTGCTGCCACTTTATACAGAGTTCACACAAATCAGCAGTCTGTTTCCAGGATCTCCATTCTGGCTGGTTGGCCTATTTCTTTATTCGGGTGCCACCATCCATTTTAACCATCACTACCTCTTTTTTATTATTCTTATTTTTATTAATTACAGTTTATTCACGTTGTATCCCCCCTAAACCTCCCTCTCCCTCCCCTCCCTGTCCCAACCTCCCTCTTCCCCACCCATGTCCCTCTCCCAGTCCATTGAAATGAGAGGTCCTCCTCCCCTTCCATCTGATCCTAGTCTATCAAGTCTTCAGGAGTGGCTGCATTATCCTCTTCTGTGGCCTGGTAAGGCTGCTCCCCCTCGGAAGGAGGTGATAAAAGAGCAGGCCAATCAGTTCATGTCAGAGACAGTTCCTGTTCCCATTACTATGGAGGATACTTGGGCACTGAACTGCCATAGGCTACCCCTGTGCAGGGGTTCCAGGCCATCTCCATGAGTGGTCCTTGGCTGGAGTATCAATTTCAGAAAAGAACCCTGTGCCCAGACTTTTTGGATCTGTTGCTTTCCTTGTGGAGCTCTGTCCTCTCCTTACTATCTCCCACTTCTTTCATAAGATTCCCTGCACTCTGCCCAAAGTTTGGGTATGAGTCTCAGCACCTGCCTTGATACCCTGCAGGGCTCATTGGCACAGGAGACAACTTCCTGAACAGAACACCAACAGCAGAGGTCTAAAAGCAACGCTCAATAAATGGGACCTCATGAAACTGAAGAGTTTCTGTAAAGCAAAGGACACTGTTGTCAAAACAAAATGATTGCTTACAGATTGGGAAAGGATCTTCATCAACCCTATATCTGACAGAGGGCTAATATCCAGTATGTATAAAGAACTCAAAAAGTTAAACAGTGACAAATCAAATAATCCAATTAAAAAATGGTGTACAGAGCTAAACAGAGAATTCCTGATAGAGGAATATTGAATGGCAGAAAACACTTAAAGAAATGTTCAACATCCTTAGTCATCAGGGAAATACAAATCAAAACGACCCTGAGATTTCACCTTACACCCATCAGAATGGCCAAGATGAATAACTCAAGTGACAACACATGCTGGAGAGGATGTGGAGAAAGGGGAACCCTCCTCCACTGCTGGTGGAATGTAAACTTATACAACTACTTTGGAAATCAATCTGGAGCTATCTCAGACAATTAGGAATAGTGCTTCCTTAGGTTCCAGCTGTACCACTCCTAGGCATATATCCAAAAGACGCTCAAGTATACAACAAGGACATTTGCTCAACCATGTTTGTAGCAGCTTTATTTGTAATAGCCAGAAGCTGGAAACAACCCAGATGTCCCTCAGTTGAGGAATGGATACAGAAATTGTGGTACATCTACACAATGAAGCATTACTCAGCTATAAAAGAATAAGAAAATTGTGAAATTTGCAGGTAAATGGTGGGAACTGGAAAAGATCATCCCGAATGAGGTATCCCAGAAGCAGAAAGACACACAGGGTATATACTCACTCATAATTGGATATTAGACATCCAATACATGATAAACAAACTAAAATCTGTACACCTAAGGAAGCTAATCAGGAAGGAGGACTCTGGCTAAGATGTTCAATCCCCATTTAGAAAGGCAAAGAGGATGAACATCGGAGGAGGGAGAAAACAGGGAACAGTACAGGAACCTACCACAGAGGGCCTCTGAAAGGCATCACTACCTCTTTAGAACAATTCTGGTTGTAGGTGGCACACATGTCCTCTTCCTCAACTGTTATAGTCAGTTGTCCTTTCAGATGAGTTTTATGATCCACTATCAAGTGTCCCAGAAGATTCTGTTCCTTTGGGGCTGAGCTCGGTTTATGGGTGATGCTGTGCCTGTTCTCTGGACGGTTTCTGACGGAGGGCATGGCAGGCCCTAGAAGGGTCTGTTCAGAATGTGTCCCAAGCACTAGACTCTTTGGCGAATCAGCTACACATTCAGGACTTTAAACATTGCATTCAAATCTGTTCTGCTCTTTCTTTTTTCCCTTGAGCCAATTTACTCTTTTTGTCTAGCTTTGCAAATTTATTGGCATAAAGTTCTTCGTTTTCCTTCCAGGCACTGAGAGGGCTTTCCTTGCATCTTCATTCTTCAGTGAAAAAGGCCTTCCCTGTATCATTTCATTCTTTCAAGTTTTGGGTGATTTTGATCATGTCTTCTTCTTTTTGATTAATTTGAGTGAAAAAGTTTTGTCTATTCATCTTGTAGGTTTATTTTTAATTTTTCTCTGTTTATCTTTTTCTAAATGTTTAAATTGAATTCATTTGCTTTCATTTGATTTACTTCTAATATGTATATAAAAAGCTACACTTTCGCTTTACTATTGACTTAACCTCATTCTGAGTTTTTGTATTTAGTGTTTTCATAAGATTTAGTTTACAATTTTATATATATTATTTAAATTTTAATTTTATATATTATTTTAAATTGTCTAAAATTTATAATTATGTAAAATTTGTTGTATTTTCATTATACTATGCTTCATGATTACATTTGTTTTGAGACATTGCTTCCAAATTATAGATAGCCCTTTTGTCATCTCTCCTGGACACTGGACAATATATAGTTGTATGTCATTTTATTCTCCTCTGTAGTAAGACTTTCTTTACTAATTAGGTGCTATTTTTATCATATGTAATTGATTATACATATGTGTATATATAAAATCATATATATGGTGATTGTCCATGTCTGTAGGGCATAGCGTGACACTTCTGTGCCCATTAGATTTTGTTTCTTAGATGGAACCTACATACTGTTTCTATTTATATCTATCTTGGTTAGGAACTATTTGGATTTATTTATTTCACTTTATTCTTATATTTTGTCCACTTTCTTTATTTAAATTTTTTTTCTCTTCATTAATCTTCTTCCCTCCCCATCTTTCTTTCTCCCTCTCTTCTAATATTATTCAAGATAGTCTCTAAGATCTGGGCTCAACTGATCCTGAATTAGAAAACTGCACTATTTTTTCTTCTTTCCTATGTATATACAATTGAATATTAAAAAAAAACATGTCTATATATTTTGAATTATGTGTCTGTGTGGAGGGGTTTTAGGAGATTATGACCCAGCAGATATGGTGCTGGGAGCTGAGCTTGGGTCTTCTGCTAGGGCAATACTCGTTCTTAAACTGTGAGCCATCTCTCCATGCTCAAGAGTCAGGATTTTTAAATTTCCCTTTATTACATTCTATTTGTGCTCTTTTAATAAGCACTCATGGGTGTTTATTTTGCCTCCTCAGTAAGGTTTTACTCTAAACAATGTTTGCACTTTCTGAACCCTGTGTATACTGTAGAGTGCATCCATTCAGATTCTCACAGCCTCACTTCACTTATGATTATTATTTAAGGCTTTAATCTTGCAAAAGAATCATGATTGTTACTATAAACAATTATCATTTAGATCAATGCATGTTGCATACTGATCAGTTTTCTCATAGTTGTTTCTTTTATCCTATTTTCTTCCTTACTGTTCTTTCAGCCATCTTCAAGTAGGAAAGTTTCTTTGTGTTTGCTGTCTGAAAGTGGCTTTATTTTATACCCATCCTTCAAAACCAGCTTTGTAGACCACACAATTAAAGGCTGACAGTTACTTCCTCTGAGCAGGCTCACAATGCTACTATATTTTTAAAGCTTCTGTGTTATTGAGGGTGGTACTGTTGATTTATTATAGCTCTGGAGTCATGTTTTTCTAGAACTTTCTCTCAAGTCATTTCCTTTTGTTGTGGGTATTAGCTCATTTATAGATGTTTCCCTGTAAGAGGCATAGTTTTGAAATCCTTAAGTTCTGTTTGGTTCTTTAAAAATATTTTTTTTCTTTTGGCTTTGGGTTCTTATACTGCATTTTAATTATTAAGTCAACATTTTGTCATCTCCATTAAGCTTATTCTACACGATATTGAGGAAATGAAGGATTGTTCAGATTTATACGTATTATTTGCTGTGTTTTGCTATCATCAGATTGCGCCTAACCCTGAAGCTCCTTGTGACTGTTATGCTCTCTGAAAACTTCCTTGTGTGTTTTATAGCTGTGGCCTACAAGCTTATTTTCACAAACTTAGTCTGAAGAGTGGCTGCAGCTCATATGGGGATTGCTGCTGTTGGACAGTTATGCGCTGTAGACTGTAGTCCAGGAGCTCAGCCCAGCTTCAACTTCACATTTAGAATTTGTTGTGTTATTCTCTACTCGAAACCTAAACTCCAAGCAGTAGCTCTTTGCCTTTTATAACCCAAATCAATTAGTTATCAAGGTATTATTCTCTTTTCCTTCACACATAACAGCATAACAGAACACAAGTAAACAGTGTGCCTGCCCCCCTGCAAGCCAACTAACTTTCAACAGATCCAGGATGGATTTGTCTTCCACTTCCCCTCAGGTTGGATCTTTCTCAAAGAGCTGATCGTCTTAACCCCGAATAAGGCTGTGAAACAAACTCCAGTTGCTCAGAAGCTCAGAATCCTGCTGTTTTCCAATCGGAACTCTTCTTTTTTTGGAGACATGTCACTTGCAGGCTGACCAACCTATAGTTTTGTGATAGACTGTGACATCATCCCATGCGCTTCATAATTAATTGACCTTTGCTTGGCAAAGCTATACTGTTCTTATTTTTTAGTGGTAGCTAGAGAATTTGCCCATAGACCCATGCATGCTAGTCAAGAAGTCTAGCCTCTAGCTGCTACTCTGTCTTCCTTCACTGAATTCAAGACTCAGTTTAGCACTTAGAGACATGCTTTCATGGCCAGGTTCAATGGTGTCTTGCTTTTGATGTTGTTGGTTGGTTTGTCTTTGAAGAACAGGTAACTCAGAAAGTTTAACATGTTTTAAATCCTCGATTATTCATATTTCTATATCCCAAACCACAACAAAATTGGTAGCATTTCTGGTTTAATAGATGTACATTTGAAGGAAAAACTGTGTGTTACTTAAAAATATTGTACGATTCACCAGTCAAAATAGTCAGTGATGGGGTTGAGAGCTGGCTTTGCACTTGGGAGTATATATTGTTGTTGCAGGGTATCCGAGTGTGGTTGCTGCCTGCAGCCCCAGGGGATCTGATGCCCTCCTCTGACATTCGTACTCAATTGCATTCACTTGTGGTACCTCACACATGAATAAACATAATTAAAAACATATGTGTTATAATATTTAAAGTCATATCTACTGAAAAATTGATAAGCTGTCTACTTATCAACAATAAAGATCAGAAATGCAGTGTTTCAGGAATGTGATCTTAAGGCCATGCTAAGAGGCAAAGCCCTCCCAGGGTAGTATCGAATAGCCAATATTAGCAGCCTTAGATGGTGCTTGCCTGATTTCCAAGTGTATGTGGTCTGGCGCATTTCAAAGTTCAGTAACTCCTGATATACTTCTCATTTTCTAGTGTTGATGAGCAGTTCCTTGTGATATTTAATTGTTTTCAGTTTCAGTGTAAATATTTCAATTTCTAGAAACTTCAATGAGTTTTCCAAATTCAATGTGTAAAAAACTAATTCTAAATTTTCTTTGAATTAGTTATGTAAATTAGTAACTTTGTGTATTTTAGATCTTGAATGGAAAACCAGACTGTTCATGATGTTTAAGTCGATGAGTCAATAGAATTTACCTTTTTAATTGGAGAAAAGTATTGCAGATACATATCTTTCGCTGAAGTTTACGAAAACACACAGCTAATCAGTTGTGATCATTTATTTTATAGCCCCCTGATTTTCTGTTACATTCTTCTCTTTTTATTTATTTCTTGTCTTCCTCTCCCTCAATTTTTTCCTTGACTTCCTTCTTTTTTTGTCTTCCTTCTCTCTTTTTCTTTCTCCTCTGTCTTTTCTTCTTCATACTTTGTCCCCTCGATTTGAACTTTTATACACTGCAAATTTACCGGTAACTGCAAATGGGGTTGGAGTTCAACACGTAAAGCAAAATGCCAAATTGTGAGATAAAAGAAATTACCTTTTTTAGACATATTTACACAATGGAGCAACACAGATTCTATCATATGCTTGTTATCTATTGGCATATTTTTGCTTCCATTACACATACAAAGTGATTGGCAAATTTTCATTCCCAGGATTTATTTGAACATAAATTGTTATTAAAGACTACATTCTATATGTTAAACTGTAGCTTCAGTATGGCATGAATTAATAATCATCTGATATTGACTTCAGTTGAGGTGAAAACCAAGACTTATTGACTCAAGTAGAAAATATGGACCAAAGTAAAACCTCTGTCAATATTTATTTACCTTTACAGGGACAATTAATCTTGATACTCATTGAAACAAGAAGTCAATATATGTATTGTTGTGTACTTTTGGAGTCTTCCATTAGGAATATTGGCAAGTCCCTGGTTCTTGGCTGCAGATTGAAAAGTCCTATCAATGTAAATGTATTGGGTATTGAGAACTAAAACATGTAAACTGTCATAGTTTACATGTTTACAAAATATCCAGAAGTCTTTTCAGTGTAGATTAATACAAATTCTTTGTTTTGGTTCAACTGATTGGGACTACTTGGGAAAGTCTTTTCCATGACAATGTAGAGGACAGCTTATGCCTCACTACAGGGCATTTGTTGCAACAATGTTCATGCTGTCTTTACTTAATAGAAACAAGAGGTTGTGCCTTACCTAGGACAATGTCCAGAAAGTTACAGAAACATATTGAGGAAATTGGTGCCCCGGGGCACACATGTACTCACAAACATGTCAGTTGCAATACATATTTGCATTCTAGACACTGCAAACATTTTCAAGGTGCTTTTATTTTTTATGCCAATTTCTACCATGGCTCAGAAATGTATATAAAAGCCAATATAGCATAGCATGCCAAGATATATGGCCTCAAATCAGGATTTGGCTAATATCCATGAACAGTCAACACATTAGCAGGTTTGTATTCAGATTCAGAATCTTAAGTTATTTTTTAACTGATTTTGTGTGTGTGTCTGATTCTGAGGTAATTCTTTGCTTCTTGTGGGTTTAGAACATTTATTTTTATAAAGTTTAATTATTTTCCCTGGTTATTGAGAAATGTAGCCTTCCCTTCCTTATTAACACATGAAGTACGAAGAGTCTTTTGAAAATGTGTTATGCGTTGTTAATGAAAGTAGCAAAAATGAAAGAAAAAAAAACAGACAAAAGCAGTAACATAAAGCACCATTTAATAATCCCCATTATGAACCCAGAAAGGTGAGTCCTTTCACGTATTTGCTATTGACATTCTACAGACAAAGGCAGTAAACACACACACACACACACACACACACACACACACACACACACAGACACCTACCTTAATCTTCAGGAGAAGCCTCCCGGGAGACTTCCTGTATGTATCCTAGAAGTAACATTTCATTTATCTGCTGTTTGAGGAACAAGAATGATGCAGTTTCTGGTGCCTAGGCAGCCCTGTCACAGCTAGCATGCCCTCGGGCTGGGGCTGGTGGAAAGCTTTATAATGGTATGTGCACAGTGGCTGAACCAAGGAGAAGCAAGAGGGAAGGGAATGGAAAGGAACAGTAGCAGAGTGAGTGAGGCTGCACTGAGGGCAGGAAGAGGAAGCAAAGAAGGGCAAGGCTGGACAAAGCCATGCGGCCTGCAAACACCTACAAACACTCTCTTGTAATGAAGGCTTTTCCTTTTGCCCCAAGGGCATGCCACCATCTCTTGGGAATTTAGACTGCTGTGGTCAGGGTCCATTGGGGAGCGAAGATTAACAGTCTGGGTTAGAAATCAAGCTCGAGGCATTCATAATGTATATATGACAGAAATAACTTTTCAGTTTAAAATGAAAAGGTGAGAAGCTGAGACAGTGGCCTTCCCAGCCAAACAGAGCAAACCACAAAAGAAAACATGGGTAGGCTTCAATTCTTCTGCTTGCAGTCTCCATATTTCAGTATGGTAGCATCGACAATCTTCCAGATGTCCTCACTCTTTAAAGTGGTCACCCAGTCTTACTGGAGTGCTATTTGACATGGCAGAAAGGCTGTGGCTTCTGCTGTCCATGTCCACAGGTTGGAGATTGTGGACCCGGGGTGCAGACCTTTGGGTGGTGCTCTGACACTCAGTATAGGAATGTGGAAAAGCAACATGCTTTTAAAAGCTCAGCCTGGAATCTCATATACAAGGGATGCTCAATTACATTACTTGACTTTCTCCTATGAACTTAAAAGGCTTGACGTCTGCATGGGAAAGAGGCCATAAACATTTAGAATCCACGAGGGTGGTAAGACACTTAGCAGTTTTGTGGCCATGCCTGCCTTCTATGTTTGTCCCCTAGAATCAAATAGAACTTTCTTCTGAGGCAAGAGAAAATCTAAAGATAAGACATTATTCAAGCCACTCTTACTGCTCAGACTCATTGGCAGTGCTTGGCTTTATTTCCAGTCCTTTCTTTAGTCACATGTGTAGACCATAGCTTTAAGAAGAGCTTCAGGTTTTGCTGAGTTGGCTCTGCCTCTGGTCTGCTTGTTACTCTTTCCCTGTCTGTTGTCTATCCTCTGGTCATAGGTGGTGTTCATTCCTTCAGTACACAAACTTCCTGAAATCTGTGTATGACATCAGTTTGAAATACTTTCCTACATTCCCCCAGTGTACTCCTTTCTCCTCCCATATCTGACTCACACAGACAGACTTTTTTTTTTTGGTAGCTCTTTTCTTTTCTTTTTTTAAATAAGTATGATTGGTTTATTTTCACTTTCTTTATTGCTTTTAAAGGGAATTTTATATAATATCATTAAATAGTATATTAATTGTTTTTCTTTTTTTGATTTATTTTATTTTATTTTTCTTTATTAATTACACTTTACTCACTTTGTATCCCCCTCGTGGTTCCCTCCCTCCTTCCGTCCCAATCCTTCCCTTCCTCTACCCTCTGCATGCATGCCCCTCCCCAAGTCCACTGATAGGTGAGGACTTCTTTTCCTTCCTTCTGATCCTAGTCAGTGGGCAACCTTTGGGCAGAGTGCAGGGAATCTTAGGAAAGAAGTGGGAAACAGTAAGATCTGGAGAGGACAGGAACTCCAGACAGACTCTTATATCTTCCTCTGTGTATTTGGCAAATGCCTACTTCACAGTGTTCTACTTTCATTACTTTAATAGGCACTTCCTGCCTCCGACCCAGGTTAGATCTACTGATTGCGAATTTCCCCAATGGGTTGCATACTCCTCTTGACTTGAGGTAAGCTTCCCAGAACCCACTTAAAAGCCATGCTCAGTAGTGCACACATTTGTGAGCCCCGGACTGCCGTTCCAGGAAAAGGGAAGTAGAGACAGGAGGATAACAATGCTCACAGTTTAGATATTCTGGTGTGTACAACAGTGAACAGGAGATCCTATCTCAAATAAGGTAGAATGCAAAGACTGACACATTCACATACGCTCCCCCACACATGGGTGTTTCCCAGCATTTAGTCTTCCCTTTGCCCTAATTACTATGAATAATTTGTATTGTTAGATCTTGACCAATGCCCGTCTTTCTGGATGAAATATCAGTAAAAATGGTGCAACTAGGTCTGGTTGTTTCTGCATCCCTGCATCTAGCTCTTTGCCTGGAACTAAACAAGTAATTGACAAATATAGGTTTTAAACAAATGAATTGGTGATGATATCAGCAGAACATTAGAGAATGCCTACTTCACAGTGCTCAGCATTCTCAGGTACTGGCCGTGTGTGGTCAGCTTGTGTGCTCTGGATTATAAAGTGGCCCATGGTGGTCCCATGGGCCTGGGGTGATATGTACATATGTTATCCTTATGAAGATGTGGCTCATATATGGATAACACTAGAGTACATGTATGTCTAAGAAAAGGAAACTGGCGTAGCCCAGAACTGACATCTCCCCTTTATTTGTCACATATTCAAATGTATCAGATAAATCACAGAGTAGACACAGCTTGGAGAACCAGGGGAGACCAGTGTTTCTGTGCTCAAACTTCCAGAATGCAGACTGTTGGTGAGATGTTCATAAGAATTTTGATGTTTGTAAGATTCTGTTTTGGCTTTGACTGGGCAGGATTCTTATACAGAGTTGTGGTGAGTGCTTGGCCAGGGCAAAAGTAAAGCTGCAGATAATTTTGGAACTTTAATCTACACAATGACATTAACAGGTGTGGGAAAAGGGGATGTCCTCTAAAATGGGCAGCTGCGAAACAGAGTAGCTCGCAGAAGGGATGGCGAGGCGAGTATGCTCACAGAAGCCAGGCCCCAGGCTGAATTCTGCCTGCTTACATTGTCCTTCTGGAGTCACGATTATTACTTTCCTGTAAGGAAATGAAATGGTATTAAAGAATCATACAAGATCCTTTATAGAAAAAAAAATGAATAAAGCTTCCACCCAAGCACCTTCCAGAGTACAAGGAGAAGGCTTGGAGCCACTGGATGTCTCTGTCAGATGCCACGGTGTCAGGCGCCCGGCCATTTGTCATCCCTGGATTTCATTATGTGCGCCTTCCCTGTCTTTCATTCTCAGTTTGCTAGG
>NW_026596073.1:24072782-24156949 GCF_907164565.1 Psammomys obesus
CTTTTTTCTTTTTTAATAGCTCCAAGTAGAGGAAGTTGTAATGAATCTTCTGTGATTTGCTCTCTTGCCAAAAGCATATTTTCTAACTTGAACAGGGGTGAATGCTTCTCAAAGGACCAGCATAATTCCAACTCCCTAATCCTGCAAAATGGAGTGATTTGATCACTGATGCAACCAGCTCTTCCATCGTGGACATTTTCAGTTTAAAGATAAAGCCTTTCCTTTGAACTTTAGAGTGTATTTTGGGAAAGGGGGCAATTCAGTAACCAATTTACAATTTCAGTTCTGTGGTGCTTTCATACCATAGCACTTTCTTGGGAAGGCTACACACTGGGGATTTTTGTTTCAAAGTTTTATTTTTATCATTTTAAGTGTGTGTGTGTGTGTGTGTATACACGTGCTCATGTGGTTATATTTGTAGAATGCACGTGCCTGCATAGGCCAGAGGTGTCAGGTTTTCCTAGAGCTGGACTTACAGGCGGTTGTGAGTTGCCTCATGTGGGTGCTGGGAATTGAACGCCAGTCCTCTGGAAGAGCAGTGCATGATCTTAACTTCTGAGCCTCCTCTTCAGCCACCACCGGGAATTTGATGTGTGGAGGCCACACCTTGTGTGTGGGGTTCGGGCTGTGCATACTCTCCATTTTCTTCGTCTTGAAAGGGTGCTTTCTACGTGGCAATGTGTGAAGCCAGTTAATAGGGAAAGTAAGTTATATTAATCTCTTCTCGGCTGTGTGAGAAAGTCGAAACAAATTCTTCTAAGTGTGAAAAATTACCCACTTTGTCTACTTCATGTCTTCCAAACTCTAAAATTAATGAGTTTTGAGGGGAAAATGTTTGTGTCTCTCGGTGCAGTTTCTAAATGCATTTCTGGGGAGGGAAACAGAGGAGGGCTTCTGTTAGGAGAAGGCTCGTCAGAGCAGTAGAATCCACACCCTAAGTCTATCATGACTGAGTTTGCAGAAAGATTATTGTCCATAAAAACTTCAGTGAAACAGCTACACTTAAGTGCCACTTAATTGGTACAAGGCACAGGTCTTGATTTTAAGTAACTCGAAGCTGAGTTTCGAGGGTTTGGACAATTCTCCTATTTATCTGACGAGACCCCGTTGTACTAAGGATGCTAAGCAACTGCTTGGATACTGATGTGTCTAAGATAGAGCCTATCTGCTAACCTTCTCCTGGCTGGGTGTGGTACTGGTTAGAGCTCAATGTTTGTGCTTCTTACTCTTCAGTGAGCACAACGCCATCTTTACTTGGGGACCTTTCTTGGTCTTTAGGGTCTTTAGGAATCTCCTCTCAATTGAGTGCTATAGTTTTTTTTTCTATGAGCCAAAAGTGCCTGGTGGTTCCTTTCCCTGTGGAGTCCAGCTGGACTCATACTGGCCTGTCCTCGGGTCCACTGTCACTGCAAGAATGGTAATTATTTGAGCGGGGCTTTACTTTGTCCTGCAACTGTTTTCTGATCGCGTCTAAGTTCATGATTAATGCAGCCTTAAGGAGGCCTGAATTCAGAGCCTCTGCCGGCCATCTGCTTAGGGTGCACGGTGACAGCTGAAAAGGTCAGGCGCCTTGTCCAGGCTAGAGGTGTCTGCTGCTGTGTGATGAGGATCAGAGCAATCATCTGAGAGATCCTTCCTGAGGGATCGCTGAGTGTGTCAGAAATAGATGCAGTAGCAACAGTTTCACTGCCAGTGGCATTTGCTCACACGCAGAGTGCATTTTGTGCATTGGATATATTATTTAGTCCCAAGAAAGCACTTTTTATTCCACTTTTTTTTTCCTAGTGAGAAAGCTGTTCCTGGAATGGATTCAGTCATTTGAAGAAATTTTGAATTAAAACCAGAGCTAGATCCTATAGCAGGGGAAGGTAGTCCTAGATTATAGAGATTACAAGCTAATAGGAAAGAAAGACAGAAAGATTATCTTTACATAACTATTAAATTACTACCCTGATTAATGCTATGAGTAAACATGTATGTGTGCATGCATAGAAAGAACATGGAACCAGTGTGTTATTCCTGGAATGAAGTGATAACAGAGATGACATGAGCTCGTGATACCCATGCTGAGAGGAAGGAGCAGGCAAGAGGTCCCTGGTGAAGAAGGAAAGAGACTCAATGAATGGGAAGGAGATTTTGTGCCTGCTAGAAGGAGGGCTGGAGGAGGCACAAGGGAAGTAGAAGAAGATGGAATTAATGCCAAGGGAATATGAGGGATAGGTAGCGCAAAATGGGGTCACCATCATCTTAATCATTATTACCCCATTCACTATCCTTCTCAGCACCGTACCATTGCTATCACCACCCCTACCACCACAATTGGCACTATTGCTGTCACTACCACCACAATTGACATTATTGCCATTGTCATCAGCACTACAGCCATCACCATCACCACCATCACTGTCACCATCACCATTCTCACCCCACCCGCACCATCATTGTCATCGCCACAACTACCCCCACAGTTGACTCTATTGCCATCATCACCACCATCACCACCATCGTAATTTTCCTCATCATCCTAATAGCCAGATATTTTGCTAAGAAGTGCGTGAAGGCCATTGTCCTTCAACCCAACTTTAGGAGCTTTGAAAGAAAATAAAAAGAAATAGAAAGGAGATGAACTGGCCAGGAAAAGCACGGCATGCATGATGCTAGAGTGCACCAAATGCCTTCAGTGGAAGCTGATGTTTGTTTACAACCCTCCTTCAGGTGAAAGCTGACCCCGAGCTGGGTCATCTCATTTTTCCCACTGAGTTTCTTTGGGGTGTGCGGAGTGTGACTCCAAGTTCCCCAGAGTCTTGTAGCCAACAGGAAACTGAACATTTTCAGCCTCATTTTAACCAAATGAACTAGACCTCTGTGTCAGCGAACAATGAAAAGTTACCAGTGAACATATGAAACGAAAATGAAATTAGCCAGCAGTCGGAAACTACAAACAGCTGAGGCGTTCAACTGTTAGCCATTTGAAGGATTAACTTCTAAGCCATGTAGAGCCCTCTCTGTAGTTTAACGAGTTGGGTACTCAAGAGTGTATAAAAACCCACTTTCAAGTAGAAATGTAGTTCTTCACCTATAAAATCAAGATTTACTGGCAGATTGTGATATTATTAATACTGGATTTCTTTGCGTTGACCTGTGAACTTAATCATATTTTGTTTTGCTTTCCTCATTTCTGCCTTTGCTCCAGGTTTCAGAGTAGATATAGTAGAATGGAGGGTCCCAAGTCAGGCAGGACAAAGCTGCCTGGGAAAGCTGTTGGACAGTTATCTAAAATTCCCTGCTCTGTCCCAGGATTCCATTCTCTCCCCGTGCCATTGTTTCCTAAGCTCCAGATTTACACAGTTCATTGCATATTCAACCAGCCTTAAAGATTTTATTTGATGGTTATTTCAATAATAATTATGGAGGCTGCCAAACTCTCCTTTCCCTGATAGAAAAACAAAACCAAACAAACAATAAACCTACCATCATAGCGACAATAAAACTATACTATTGAGAGATTTTCACGATACCGTCTTGAAGATCGGTAGACCTGCTTGGAACTTATAGCCAAAGAAACTCCATCAGAGGTCATTACTATCAACTATTTTTATATACTTTCATCAGGATTTTTAAGCAACTCACAAGCTTTTCTTAAAGGAATGTGGGTTTTAATATTTCATTCAAACAAGGCCACTAGCTCACCTTGGTTAAGTGTATATTCGATTGGGGGCTAATTGAATAATTAGGATTGATGAGTGTTATTAAGAGTTTTCTTTTTCTTTTTTTGTTTCTTCTTTTTCAAAACAAGGAAAAGAAGGCAGCTGGCAGAGGCTGTTTGTGGATATTGTTTCCCTCCGTTCCGGTCCCTGTTTATATATTTTTTATCTGTAATTTCCTCATTCCCAAATCCATTTTGGGAAAAGTCACAAACCAGCATCCCTCTTTCTTTATTTAAAGAGGCTGAAGTCAAAGGGGAGGGGGGGAAAAGTCAAGAATGGAATCACCAAGAAAACCCTAAACAAATAAAGTGCAAACCCAGAGTGACAAGCACACTCAGAGCCTGGATTGGTTATGGATGAGACGACAAGTATATGATGAAATTAATGACCCTCTGTCAACTTTTTAGATCTCACTTTTAAAGAGAATGGACCAAAAATCAATAGCCCCCAAACCACCAGTACTCCAGCGAGCCATTCTTTCATTTATCTTCCTGTTGGCACTCAGATAGAAATGCAGCCAAGCACAGCACAGAGCCTTCACTGGGAGTCCTCACTGCAGATGGACGTTTGAGCACCCCAGCTAAGGGTCAGAGGTGTGCACCCAGGCTTCTTCAGAAGGACCTGCTCCTCTGCATCAGTATCTGGGCTGGCACAATTCATCTGGAAGCCGAGTTGGCACCCAGGTACCAGGTGTTTGGACTTGGAACTTGCCTGTCATGCAAGCAAGTGAGGGTGACCATTCCGGTCCAATTTTTACACCTCCAAACTGAAAGTCTTTAGGTAGTGACAAGATAGAGCTTCAACATCAAAGTAAGGCTGGGCATGTGGCTCATTGCTGGAGTGCTTCTTTAGCATATAAGGTGGTGTGGGTTAGATCCCATCATTATACAAACAAGGCCTTGTGTGTGTGCGTGTGTGTGTGTGTGTGTGTGTGTGTGTCCCAGCATTGGAGAAGGAGAGGCAGGAAGATGAGAGGTTCAAAGTTACCCTTGGCTGTTTAGTGAGTTTAATGATAGCTTGGGCTGCATAAAGCATATGATAGTTTCAAGCAAAATCAGAGTATACCCATATGTTTATATGGGTATATGGTGCTAGTCTATTACTGAAGTTTTCATCTCAGGGTAGGGATTGTTACCAAGCCGAGGACCTGGGAAAGTGCAGAGCTGATATTCCAAATTCTATGAGCTGAAACCGAGGGTAAGAGACAGTTTGTGAATGAGCAAAAGAGGGAAACACGTAAAACACCCTGTGAGCTGTAATTGAGCTTGTAATTTTTATGAGTATTCTTGGAAGTAATCACTTGTCTCAAAGGCTAAATTTTCTAAAAATTAGATTGCTTGGTACATCAGGAGGATTTCCCTACATTGAGCAAGCCATATTAAAACGTGAAAGATAAATGAACCTGAACCAAGTGTTCAATAGCACTGTTAACAGCTGAGGCCAAAGTGAAATGAAATGATGTCATTATGTTAAAATGGATGTCAACACACGGAGAAAAAAATCAGTGTAAGATGGGAGAGATCACGTTTTGATGATAATTTAAGGCAAGCAAAGTGGTCACCATTTATCTGGCATTGGCCAGATAGAAGCTAATCAATGAATGCCTTTAAGGTTTTCATTTCATTTAATTTATATTAAAAGTACTTATAGCAGGCTTATTATATAGGAGGTAGCATTCTGAGCTCTTTGCACATAATGACCCATTTAATCTTCACAACAAAACTAGGAAATAGATAGCATTATCCCAGTTTTACAAATGAAACTAAGACACAGCGAGGTTAAAACAGCCATTAGTGGGCACACAGCTAAGGCAGAGATGAGATTAAAACTCAGGCAGTCTGGCTGACTAACTCAGGCTGGTTACCTTGAACAAGGCTTTTTTTGGGGAGGGGTGTTTAAGAGTTTTAAATCGTATTTATAGTCTGTTTGACTTTTTGACATGTATATAGTGTACAGTCATTCAGCCAGGATAATAAGCTTCTCCACCAGATCTGGCTTTACATTCACTTTGTGTCTGCTGAAGCCATCCCAGAGCCTTGCCACTAGGTGTTTTGAAACAGAGGAGACAATGCTTTTAACTATATCATACTTCTGCATAAATGTTACCTGGAAGTTATTCTTCATGTCTACCCTGAATTTGCACAATTTCACCATTTAAAATATCAGATTCATTGGATGTTGGTCCTGTGGGCCCGAGGTAGTGACTTCCAGGCAGGGCAGGGCAGAGGAGATCGAAATCACTACTAAAAGGTAAAATTCAGTGCTTTCATCAGAAGAAAGACAATGTGACGGTTTCGTTCTCGACCTAGACGAAGGTGGTGACCATAAACACGTAGTTGAGATGGGAAAGCTAGGAACAGATGATGTTAATATACAGAATAAACTGACATACAAAAAAATCCCATTAATGGAATCTATGTGCTCATGAAGCCTAGGGATTTAGGTAATGCAATAGCCCCTCCACTTCTTGGAGACTTACCTCCATTACTCTCTGTTGATGCAGTTCTAATGTGTTGACAGTAAGGGCAAGGGTGAGCAGGGAGCGAACAAGAACAAACCCAAGTAGACAAGAAATGGGAACCCAGAGTGCTTTTAGATGAGCACTACACATACTTGGTCCTTGTGGAGTCCTTCTGGAGGGAGGGAGACGTGACTCAGTCAGCGGACCGCTTGCCTTGTGTGCATGAAGCTCTGGTTTGGTTCTAGCACCTCACGAAGCTGGAAGTAGTCCCCACAAACCAATAATTCCAGTCCTCATGAATCTCCGAAATTCAAGGTCATCCACAACTATACAGTGAGTTTGAGGACAGCCTGAGCTAATGGGGACAGAGGGGGAGAATTAGCGAGATGACTGTAGCAAACGTGCCTGAGGCACAGCACAAAGAGCTGAGATTGGATCCCCAGAACCCAAGAAAAAGCTGGGCATGGTGGCATGCACCTGTAACCTCAATGCTGGTGGATGGAGGAGGGGGTCAACAGATCTCAAGAGCTCTCTGTCTAGCCTGACTGTGAGCCACGGCTTCAGTAAGAGACTGTATCTGAAAAATAAGTTTGAGAGAAGTAGAGGAAAATACTGAAGTAAACCCCTGCCCTTGCATGCATAGGTTTAGTGCGCTTCCAACATGCATGTATGTGCATACACCACACACACACACATAATGTATATGTTATATATTATACATAACATATGTTATAACGTATAATAGATATGCATACACACATATATGCATATATACATATATACAATTATACATATATATACATATACATATATACATATATATGTGTATATATATGTATAGACACATACATAGAGAGAGAAAGACAGAGAGAGCGAGAGCCTTTTGGGTAACCAGGAAGGATTATGGGTAGTGTTTAACCATTCTTTTCTTTAGTCTGTTGAGATGGCTTGAAGGCAAAGGGGCCTGCTGTCAATCTGGATGTTCTGAGTTGATCCCCAGGGTACATAGGATGGCAAAAGAGAAATGGCTTTGAAAGCTCTTCTCAGACCCCTGCTGTTGCACCACAGCGCACGGCCGCTCCTCTCCCAACTCACATACAAAATAAGTACGTAAAAATGTAATAAAAATGCTTTTACATCATATTCCACTGGAAAGAAATCTCACTATTACAAAGACTGCCTTAAAGGTTGCTTTGTATTTAGGCACACAGGCAAAATGTAAATATTTTTCACATACTAAAATTTAATAGGTTTTGAAATATTTCAAGACAAAAACTCCCAGTAAGTTAGTAATCTGTCTTGGAAATATCAACAAAACTCTAAATAAACCTTGGACAAGAATGTAGGCAAACGGGGCCCGGGTTCACGTACCCTCATTCGAAAGTTGCAAAAGCATCTCTGCTGAATGTCCTGCTGTTCATCCATGTGTGCTGCTTTCCAGGCTGCTCTGGTTGGCAGGACAGCAAGAGTGACAGAGGGCTCTCCCCCGTTCCCACTTTCCCAGAGGCTATGAGTGAGCTTCAAGGAAACCTTCTGGTTCTAGAGGGGCCTTTCTCGTCAAAGGTATATGTCAGCTACAGAGCAAAAGACAAATGAAGACAACATTTCACACTGCATAATTTAAATTCTCCTAATTAAATGCTGCCTCATATAGGTACAAATTTGAAGACTCAAGTTGTTGGAAAAGAGGAAGTAGAATTATAGTATTATACTCTTTTATACCCCAAGTCCAATGGCAAACTGGCAGAGCGAACTGCAGTGTACAGTTGGAACTGTGGAAATATATAAACACAGAGCAAGTTACAAAAAACTTTCAATATGTCTAACATATTTTAATACAAAGTTAATTATATTTGGGATAATTTTTTTCAAGACAGAGTTTCTCTGTGTATCCCTGGCTGTCCTGAACCCACTTTGTAGACCAGGCTGGCCTCGAACTCACAGAGATCCTTCTGCCTCTGCCTGCTAGGATACAGGTGTGTGCCACTGCTCCCGGCTTATTTGGGATAATTTTTTCCTTTTCTTAAAATTATTATTATTATTATTATTGTTATTGTTATTATTTTTTACACTTTATTCACTTTGTATCCCCCATAAGCCCATCCCTTCTCCCCTCCCAACCCCACCCTCCCTCCCCCTTCTTCACGCATGCCCCTCCCCAAGTCTACTGATAATTTAAAATCATGTTTACTTGTTTTCTTTCTTCAAAACAGCGACTGAAGGGCATGTGTCTGAAGTCAGAATTTAGCCCATTTGTGTATTGTAGCCTTTATCTAGAGATGACCCTCACCTGTTGAAGTATCATTTAACACTTCTAACAGAACCAGACATCAAGCTCTTTTTGGTATGCATTTTTTTTTTCAGCAAAACCCACCTCAACTATTATGTATTAATCTTAAAAACAAAAACAAAAACAAAAACAAAAAAAACAACCTTCCCTCAGCATAAATGAAGTGTGCCTAGGGATGGAGGGAGTTCTTACGTTTTCAGCGGAATACCAAGCTAATATCTGTGCATGACAGATGCTTCCATACAGGAGTCTCTGCTTAATTCTTTCATTCCCACTGGGGTGGTTTCTTTTAATGCCTGTGCCTGGGAAAGTGAGTGCATTTCCGTATACTCAAACTGCATAGTGAAATATCATGTGTATATTTTGCATGTTCACCGACATAGCCACGTTTATGCACAGTCTTCAAGAAATGCCTTGTGCTGTACATTTTCTAGTACACCACTAACTTAAAGGATAACAGGAAATTAGTCCAGCAATGGGAACACTCTCTGTTCTACCGAACTGAGCCTTGAAAGTCAACTCCTTAGACCCCAGATTCTGACTTGTGAAACAAAAATGACATTTTACATATAAGTGTTGTTAAAAGTCTTGTGAGACAATCAATCATTAGAATAAAAACTAATAGGTGTTTCACTATATCCCTGTACATATATGTTACTCTACTTTGTTCTTATTTGCTTTCCCTCTTCCCCCATGCTCCCTCTGGTTTCCTCTTCTTCCTGAATAATCCTGGCTCCTGCTTTCTCTTCAGTCAGGTTTGGTGGCAAGTGTTTTTACCACTGAGCCATGCCACTAGCCTCACATCTATATAATTTTTAATCTAGGTTCTGCAAAATGACATTTTCAAAACACTCTTCTGTTAAAGTCTAGAATGTAGAATTATATTTGCAATTGGCACAAATGTACATAGTATCTATTATTGCAGCAATATTATTTATTGGAGGTGTTTTTTTTCTCCATTTAATTAATTAATTAATTAATTAATTAATTAATTAATTACTTTCCAGTATGATGTCAGCCACTTCCGTCTTCTCCATCCAGTCACCAGTCATCCCCTTCCCCTACTCCCTCCTCTCCTTCTCAGAGGTGAGGCCCCCAAGGGGTACCAACCCATCCTGGCATCTTGGAAATATTTTTTTTTTTTTTAACTGAAAGAAACAAACCTTTAAACTCCTTTCCAAGACTGTTTGCAAAGATGATTTTCCGGTGTACATGCATAATTAAAATCAATATGGCATACATTTTTTTCCTTTTTTTTTTTTTTTCTTGAGATAGGACCTCATGTAACTCAGGCTTGCCGCAGACTCATTACATAGCTAGAATTCCTTGAACTTCCGATCTTTCTGCTTCCACATTTTGGACATTGGAGTTACAGGTGTGTACTTCTGTGCTTATTTTATTCTATGCTGGGAACTGAACCCAGGGTCTGTGGCTTCACCACATACTAAGGTCCAATTCTTGTCTTGTTTTCTTTACCAAACTCAGTCAGGAATTACACTAAGTCAGGTGCTGTTTTGTGAACTGAAGAGACAGACCTGGAGCCTTCCCCATGCGCCAGGCAAGGTGGCAGATGCTGAAGATAGAATGGGGAGAAACTCCTAATCTAGAACTCTGGGCCCTGTTTTTCCTCCCCTGCCCACTGGCAGAGCCAGAGGGGAAGGTGGCCCTAAGCAGAAACATCTGGCTGCTCACAGGAAGCCCATCAGTCAGCAGGGGTCCGACGTGCTCATCAACAGCTTAGTATTTTGGCATCTGAACTAAACGATTTCTGCACAGTGCGCAAGAGCCGCATGTTAGCTATTACCTGTTGATTGAAGGGATAGGCTCTCCCCGGTGCCACTGGCCACCTCCACTGGCTGGGGGATTTAACTCTGGGTGAAATATGTCTCTCACTGAGTCTTCAGATGCATGGCAAATCCACTCAGAGGTGTCTAAGACCTACTTTTCGACGGGCATCGTGGCCTGGAGATTGACAGCCCACTCATGTGCTTTGGTGGGGAATTTGGAGAGGAAAAGCAGACTGTAATATAGAGCAAGGAGTCATATATGTGCCTACAGATGGGGTCAAAAGGCCTGGCACGCACCCGCTCACCGTAGTCGCCTTTGCTTCCATTGCTCTGGACGGCATTTGGAATTAGGTGTCTCCTCTGGTTTTTCACAGACAGCTGAAATTCTGCCTTCCTTATGAGTTAAAGAAGTGCCTCGTCAGCCACAAATCTTTAGAAGGGCAGCTTTTGCATCCTCAGGCAGCTGTCATTGGCTCATACGCACCCACTTCCAGTAATCCCATCTTTTCAAAATCTTTTTGCTGTTCTGCTATGTATTTTCAGAGATGTATGGAAACCGTGAAGTGTGTGGTACCATTCAGAAGTCGCTTTCTTTAGGGCTGGGGAGAGCAGCTAAGAGCACTCGCTGTGCAAGCATGAGGACCTGAGTTTGATACCCAGATCCCCAAGATTCTATAAGACTAGTGTTCCCTTATCAGGAGATGGGAGGCGAGACAGTTTGTAGCAGCTCTTGGGCCAGCTTACCTGGCTGTTGGTCAGTAGCAAACAGACTCTCTTTATCAACTTTCTATGCTGGTTGAAATGGGAAAATAAGGAGGTTGAGATAGGGACGGGTGGAAATGTCTACCCCAGCAGAATCAAGCAGTTCGTATCATTTAGAATCCGCACAGCAGGTTCTCGGGAGAAGATCCTGTGCTCAAATTTCCTGTGTGTTTTAGAAAAGCAGCCTTTCCAGGGATCTTGCTCCCAAGGCTGTGGCTTTGCAGCCGAGAAGGAGCAGGAAGGCGAGGAAGGCATCGGGTGAAGGGTAAGGATTGTTTTCTAGCAAAGCCTTGGCCAGCTGATACCTGGCCCTTCAGCAGGACCCCACATACGTCACACTGTCTCCTGAAGGTTATCAACCCAAACAGGGCCATATTTCTCTGTTGCAACAGTCACTTCCATGTCCTCAGCCAGCTGCTGACAGGACCTAGGTCCAAGCTGTGGGCCATTGTCTAGGCCTGTCTTGCTTAGTGGGGAGTTGTCCAATTCTCTGAGTCTTTGAGAGGGCAGAGACCATCACTTGCTTCATGAAGTGATGAATGTGTTTTGGATAACGTGCTCTTGTATTACCTTTCTAGAATAATTGGAACCTTCATGTAAATAGATTGTCTCATAATTTATCTAATTGCCTCTGTTATAAACTACTTGAAAGCGCACACAAGCCCCCTAATCTTTCAAAATCTGTTTTATAAGTTGATGAGGTTGAACTCGGTGATGGCAAAGGCATGCCCGTGCTCACTGTGACTTGCTGTGTGTTCAGACCAAAGATAGGGTTGCACTGAAGGGTTCAGTAAGTTAGGCAGCCATCCAGATGGACTTTTATGAATTCATATCAGGGGGAAAAAGGTTCTCACATGAAGTTCTATAGGGTGAAGAGAGGGCCCATTCACCATTTGTTTGCACTCTGGGAAAGCTATTCATTTTTTTTCCCCTCTTTGAACAATATGAGGAAGCAACTTATCTTTTACAATTTTTGGATGCAGTTCATGGAGGGTGTCAGTATTGTCTAGAATCCTCTAAGGGGATGTGGGAGTCACAGATCCCACGGCTGGTTCCCAGCTTTTTAGCTCCTTATATGACCTTCAGAAACTTCACGGCCTCTCCGAAGGTTCAGGTTATCTGCCTGAGAAATCGGACCCCTATTTCTTTATCACTGGGAAAAACGGTTCCTTACAGTGTGGAGATTAGGGTCGCAGCAGCCAAAATGGTTAATGCGACAATCCAGTTTGGTCATAGGGGGTGAATGTGGAACCAAGTTACAGGAATATCTCTTTTGCTTAGCGTCACATTTCACACAAGTAGAACAGGACTTACCACCAGATTTAACTCAGAAACTATGAAAATTCAACCAAGTAGAGCTGGCTTCATGTACCTAAGAACAGATATTTCTATGTCAAGGTTTAAGTGATAAAATTTCATGGTAAGGGACTGTAGGGTGCAGAGCAGGTGATGGAGGAGAGAAAGTAAGCTTCAGTTTGTCAAGCATGTCCACTTCTATGTAAACACCTTTTCTTTTTTTGGAGGTGGTGGTGGTCTTAGACATTTTATTTAACCTGGGCTGGACTTTGTATTCACGCAGTTCATATAGTTATGGGTACTGAACTCAGGGTACACTAGGCAAACACTCTTCCAACTGAACCAGATCCTTAGCCAATAATTACTGCCTTAAAGCTTGTCTTGGGGAATTGTAAAATAGGTATGCCAAACTTAGCATAATTGTACTGGTTTCTCCCATAACATGAGCCAGTGAAGTTCTATTATTGAGAGAAATCAAAACAATCCAGGTGTTCCTAAACAAACAAACAAAATCCCTGACTGCACAAAGCAAGTATGTATTCTTACTACCAGAGTTAGAAATATCTGGCTCAGGCCATGGAACCACACTCCACTAGACAGCATATTGAGAAAATAATGGCAATTCAGCCACATTTTATGATGTACCTGTAATATGAATGAACTCCCACAAATAAGACTATTGTTTGGCTGGGATTACACCGGTAAACAGGAATCTGAGTACTCGGATTTCCCAAGCAAACATGGAAATAGGAAACGCTCTGAAAAGCAACCTTCCTTATCTGGGAAGAAATGGCCGGTTTGGATGTGGACTCTGTGAGGGAATGAAGCCGTCATTCAGACATGCCTAAACGCTGCATTTGAGCTACCTTTTCGTGAGGCTCAGGCATGCTGGAGCCCCTCGATTCATCATATTCAGCTTCATTGGGTAGAAACATTACAAGGGAACAGGCTTTCCGTCTCCTAGGAAGTACCTCTGCTCTTCATTTCCTCCCCATCACCTTGCTCCCTGCTGCTGCTTTATGCCTTTGTAGCCCGTACCCTCCATCCAGCGCACGGCTACATCTGGACCAGAGGCCCCCATCCTGTGAAAAATTTAGATGGCTATAGCAGTAATCAAAAATACCAATAAAGTGTCACTGGCCCTTGCTGGTGATGTGGGTGGCTGGTGAGTGAGATATAAAAATGAATCATGAGGCAAGGTATGATTGCCGCTCGGGCAACCATTTCCAAATGTGAGTGCACCCAGGTTGCATAAATGCTTCAGAATATTCTCCATGAGGCCAAAAGGCTTGAAGATAACGGTGTCAACTCATCAAGCTCCCAGACTCTTGGGACCTGGCAGGCAGAAGAGCTGTTACTCAAGTGGTTTGTGCCCAAGACACTTAAGTCTGGGCACTATGGGGTAAGCAGCACCTGCCAGCGGGCAGTGCTCGGAGGAAAGTTGGTTTTGAAACATATGCGTCAGGGTCCTGTATGTTTAATACAAAACCCCACAGTCCTAGCTGCTTAAAACAAGGCACTGTTGGAGGTATAAAGAATGGTTAAGTAAATGAGCAGGATACTATTAATCTTGGTTTGTTTCGGCACTATATCTTAGGCAGTTGAAGGCGGAGCGAAAAAGAAAAAGCCTTGCTCCTAGCTCATAACCTGGGTGTTAAAACTGATGTCTTTCCCATTAGGGCCTGTAAACTCATTAGCACATGGCAATTTATCCTCTTTTATTTATTCTCAATTATCCTATCATCCATTGGATCTGGATCTGATTACCCTTTTCCAGAGTCAAACATTATCTTGTAAATCATTTGCTTTAAGTCCCGAGCCTGCTATAGAGCAGGCAGGGATTTGCTTAGACAGGTAATAAATCAATTAGCATTAAACTTGTGGTGTCATCTGTTTTCTTCTGTACTGCTTGGGAAAAGGAACACCTGAAAGACCCTGCTTAGGGTGCATCCTGCTTCTGTGCCCGGTGTGAACAATGCAGAGTCATTTGTTCCTTTCCAAGGAAGAGAAAAGTAAGGAAACCCTAAGCCACTAAGCCCCGGTCCTTGTGTGCCTCCTAGGGCCGATAGCATTCCAGGCATGTGCTCTTCATCTGTCAGAGGAGACAGTTTTAATCATGATGAGGAGCATTTATTATTCGAGGAGCATGGACATCAGAGATTCCGGGAGAGGGGACAGCATCATTTTAGTTCTATGCCATCATGACAGAAGAGGAGGGAACATAGGACTTGGTTCTGTCTCCTATTCGTTTATATATATTTTGCCTCTCAGCACACATACCAGTTGGTCTGATGCAATCAGATAAGAGGAACTGAGTAGCTCTTAAGTTGTCCTCTCCTCCCCTTTACATTCCAAAGGGCAACTCTTTCCCCAGTAAGTCCTGGGCTAATTTACTTGAACATTTTATCTTCGTGTCCGGGATCTAGTTCTTAATCCTTTGGCTGAGCTTCTGCACAGAGAGTCTAACCAAGCAATTGCGGTTAACAACCAAGCCAGGGGAGTTTCTAGATTAAGGAAGGATTGCTCCTCTCTACTATCTCAGCACCGAGTCGAGTCTTCTGGAGGATGTCCAGCGTGTGCGCTGCAAGCCCGTAGGGATCTTTGCCCTTCTGGTGTGTGTGTGTGGGGAGGTTAGCACACTGCAAAGCATGTCAGGGCTGCTTCTTTGCTGTGGAGATTAGCCGGAAGAGACTGGGCTTGTTGGAGTGTCATGGGTACTGATTGGTCCTGGACTGGGTTTCTGGGACAGAAGGCACTCCCAGCCCTTAGATGTACTTTCCTAGCACTCTCTGCTGGTGGCCTGCCCATACCAAACACCTGCCTGCTTCCAGTGTTTCTCCTGGTTCTACCCTTCGTTTCTTAGTTTCTGCATGCACTCCCAAGGAGAACATGCAGACACCTTGCTCCTGTGGGTTGGAGAAAAATCCTACTGAGTACTCTGTTTAATTTACTAATGCTGGTTACATTTTCAGTGACTTATGGTACATGGCATGCAAGAGAGCCATTTAGCCTTGTGGTTTACAGAAGGACTGATGGGAAGCACTTCCAGCTTGGTGAAAATCCCTCCCTCCGCAAGGATTTGAATTGTGGGGGTGGGGCTTGTTAAACTGCAGGCGCCATCCAGCAGGTCCAGATCCTTGCTGCAATGCTGCAACCTTGCTTTTCTGACCAGCTCCTGGGTGAAAGGATTCTAAGGGCTCATGGTATTTATATTTTCTTTTCTCATGGAAAGAACAACTTCTCAGCTATTTTTCTATTATAGCCATTTGCAAATGCATTCCATATCCTTCTAGTCAGGTACCAAATCCCTCAAAAACAGGCTGTGTCCAGCCTGGTCTATATAAAATGATGAATTGTCTTGTTTGCATCCAAGAGATCTGGGCTCTAAACCCATTTTTTGCTGCAAACAAATTTGGTGATATTGACCTCTTCCATTTAAATCCCTCCAGATCTCTGGGTCCTGCATACTGCGTTTTTGGCTTAGCATTTGTTTAAGAGTGAGAGCAGGAACTAGGCGAAAATATGGGTGAAAAAGAGGCTCATGGGGGACTGAGTGCTTGTATTTTCTTTAGAGGTCCAGCAGGCTTTTGTCTCTAAACTTTAAAGAAACTGAACTAACTCATCCTATCAGACCAAAAATGTCTGCAAGGATACACAAACAGCAACAACTAAAAACAAAACAAAACTTATGAGCGTAAAATTCTCTCACTTTTAAATGATGACTGAAATGACAAACACGTTTCAAAGGGTAGGACATGTGCTGATTATGAAATAAAAAGATGTCTGCAGGCTAAAGACCATTCATGGGCTGAGCAGTGAGAGTGCAGGGCTTGGCTAGGGCTGACAAGCCTCCTTCTGCACATGTGTAGAAACTGTGTCTACAAGTGGTCAAGGTAAGGACAACAACAGACTATAAGAACAAAACAAACAGCTGCAATTGTGATGCAGAGGGAGCTGCTACCTCAGAGCTTGGGCATTCCTGAATTTTCATGCATAAGATGGGTGGAAGGGGCTATGTCCCAGGTTAAGACATGTGACCTATGGTCTTCAGATGCTTATCATTGGGTTTGTTCACATGTTCACTGTTCTTGGGGTTGAGACCTATCAGACCGGTTCGTAGAGAGATATGATGTCTTATAGGACAGTCATGGGGGGGACAGTGTACAAGCTACACCATAATTATCTTTGTTTTTAATTCTCTCAAAATCCCTTTGATGGGAGCCAGTGGTTAATTATTAAAGTTTTCTACTGCTTCAAGTGGCATTCCTAGCCCTGGGTAGAAACTATTACATCCTCTCCCCCCGCCACACGTTTCAGAACAAGAGAGATATGTACAATTTTAGCAAGGGTATGAGTGGGGGATGGGTGGGGAGAACAGCATCTTTGTACACTTTATTTGGCTGCAGAAGGAAATTCAAGGCCGTACAAGACTATTTTGAGAGCTGTATCTTCAGCAATTGTTCACAATAGCTCCAAACCTTCTTCATCGCTTCCTGATATTCAGCTGTTGTTTTCCCTCTTGAGTTCTCAGGAGTTAACCTCACGATGACAGTTAACTCATTAATTTTCTTTCTCATCATTCTTCAGTGGAATGGTTGTTTCATTTACATCAAGCCCATGTGTCATGTCCCGGATTTTTATGTCCTGGAAAACATGTAGCAAGTCAAACTTGGTCAGACAGAATGATGCCACATGGGCGTGGCTGACTGTAAGAAAGGACAAATGGCCATTGCTTAGATGTGAGAGAAAAACTGGGCTTCCTGGCAAGCATTAAATATGTATAAAGCACCCAATCTTTGCTAGTCACTGGGGAACTGTTTCTGCATCAGGCATTCCAGGCTTTATAATTAGCTATGGGAACTTACTATTATTTGAGTTTTTGCTATGTTATTTTCTGCCTAAGAAGGTCCATTATTTTAAATGTGTAATAAAGAAGGAAGAAATATTGTGTGGAAAACTAGTAGCTTTTTCAAGCTTTAAACTTTGGAATAATAATTTATGTTGCAGACACAGTCTAGAAGGGACTTTGAATTTTTTAAATTGGTCATATTTTTAAGGAATGTGTTACAATAAAATGACAATGAACTTTACTTTGGGACAGTAAAAACATTCTGAGTTGAGGGAGAATCTTAAAGGTTCTGTCTACATTAACAACAATAATGACACAAATAAAAACAGAAACAAAACGAGAGTCTCTTGGCTTTGTGGCAAACCACTAACCTTTGCTTATTAGCAGAAATGGCCTTGTTAGTACTCAGGTCTTTGTAAATATAATTAAGGGCTTCCTTTTCTGAAAGTTCCTGCTATATTACAACCTCTAGCTTCTATGAGCTCTTCAGCGTGAGGAAAAGGAGGAGAAAGAAACCTCTCAAAACTTAATAAAGGTTCCCAAGCAAAACCAGGAGGGATTTCAATTATGAGGCTGTTCTCAAGGCTCTTGTAAAGGTTATTTGTTGAACAAATTCTCTCTAGCAGCCTATGACAGATTACCCGCTTGGTACCATAAACAACGCACCAGTTCTTTAATTAGAATATAGCGCTCAATGTCTTAAAGACCTTTTAACATTTCTTAGTTAATACTATTCCTCACAGTTCTTCTCAAGGACGTCAAGACTTGTTTGCAGAGTTGAAATGGCTGGTGGGACATGGCGGATAGAGACCTCATGCTGGGTGGGGACTATCCCGAAGCTACACAAAGAAAGGAAGCCTCTGACCCAGCAAGTTTTGACTGTGAAGGCGACTCCGATAACAGACTTTTTTTTTATTATTATCCATTGCTTTTAGCCTTATTTACCATCAGGCTCTCTTGCCACAAGCATGCTTTTTAGTCCTGACAGCCCTGAGTTATGGCCATTGAGGGATCCTATCTCATTAACTGAAATGGGAGAATAAAACATCAAACAATCATAAAAATAATTTGGCACTGTGAAACCACTTAGGAGCAGCTGTCAAACAGGTTGGAAGATAAACTTCTAAATAAAAAGAAGAGAGAGAGCCGCAGTGTCCTGCCATATGTTTCCACGGGTTAGAGACTCCTTAATAATATGAAGTGCCCGTGATTATGCAGAATACGGCAGTCACTCTGTATATGATATTGATTATGCCTTAACCCCAATTTAGTAAAGACACACTCCTCCTTTTCCTAATCAGATATTGCAGAAGCAGTTTTCTGAAAGAAAAAAAAAAGTCCCTAATGCCAAGCCATATTTTATCTGGAAAGCTGTGGCAGGAGATAGGAGCTTTGTCTTGCCTGTCATCATGGCTTGGAGCCCAGTTTTAGGACAGCGAGGCCCCTCTGGGGCTCTTCTCCAGCAGTTTCCATCCAGTGATTCAAAAACATACATCTTTATCAAGCTGTTGTTGTCAGACAACATTAGATAATTAATAGGCCATTTGTCAGCCTGCACAAAACATGTTAAACTCCCAAACACAATCAGGACAAATATAGTTGCTTGCTCTCTGAAGGCTTTTGTTCCGTCATGTAGCCATTGCAGGCAGAGATTTGCTATTAAATGAGACTCATTATTAATCACATCTAATGTTAATTAATTAACCGCCTCTGTGTATTGGGGGCTCTCTGTGACTTTCAATTGCTTTAAGAAGCTAATTGGGAACTTAGCAGTTACATCCAAGTTACTATTTCTCGTTCCATTTGTGTCAGGATATTACAGTGAAATGTATGTATTTGCATTTGAGAGCTATCCCAGAGAATGTCAGCTTCACTAGACAGCATAGTTACGTAAGAAATGATTAGGACAATGGAAACCTAACAAATATATACTTATGCTTTTTTTCTTGTTTGGCTTATAAAAAAATCAGCTTTAAATCTTCTTTTCAAATCTTGTGGGAACTGAGATGTCTAAGTATACTTTTCATTATGCAGTTATTTATCTGCGTGTGTGTGGAGGACCAGATCTCTCTTTCCTCTCTATGGGTCCTGGTGATGCAATTGAGATCATCAGGTTTGGTGGCCAGGCCATTACTGAACATTGTGTCAGCCTTAACTCTAATTTTTAGAAAGCCATGAGAAGAATTGTATTCAACCTCACTCACTCACTCACTCACTCACTCACTCACTCACTCACTCACTCACTCACTCTTTTGATGGCACACATTTGTGGAAAGTGTGTATGATCGGTTAGCGGCCAGTCCTAAGTCCTAGAGGAGATGCGTCCACAACAAATTCTGCTTGCTATAGATGGTGAGCTGCCAGGACACAGGGCCTAGACACTCAAAATATGTCTTCTTTGCATAAAGTGCCAGATCCCTTACACGGTAGACATGCAAAATATGGCTGTCCTCTATACCCCGAGCTGCACATGAAGGAGGGTGAGTAACACGATCGAGGGAAAATGGCAGCTACAACAGTGGTCCATGGCGGTTCTATGAAGCATGCTTGCCATTGCCTTCCTCATGTGCTGTGTTTTTGAACTGTTAGACCATTTCTGCTCTCCACACGAGGAGAAGGTCTGTGTTTCCTTGGTCAACTAAAGCACTGTCTTTAGAGACTGGCCTCGTGAGGAGAGAGGCATTACTCTGGGAGTCTACCAGGATGTGGGTGAGCTGTGGCCACTGAAGAACCTAGTATTGATCTGCTTTTAGTGGAAGGTTTGGTCCAGTCCAACATTTTATTAGTGAAGAATAGATATTGGAAAGGTCCACATTGGGGGGAGTCATATATGTATATTTTTATATGATATATATAATTTATATATATACATATATAATATATATGAATTACTGAAGACTTAGAAGACGTTACTTCAAAGAATTATCATATTAACAAAGAGGCAGATGACAAATATAGGGAAAAAGATAATACTCTATGGCCATTATTCAAAGCGTACATTTAATGATGGGGATTTCTGCTTTATAAGGAGACAGCCTATGTCTGCAGCAACGCTGACTACGAAGTCAGTTTTCTTCCACATCTACTGTTAAGATATGTCGACAGTTGAAACTTTTCATTACATTTAATTATTAATATTTCAATAACATTCTACACTCACTGTATTTAATGTAGAAATAAAAGCCGCAATGGCTGTCAGTGATACCACACACTGAAGTCATCTCAAGTAGAGTATATGGAATATAATTGATGATGACAGTGTTTGCTTGAACCTAGAATGTTTTTCTTCACTGTTGGGAACCTTATAGAAGCAGGATGAGAAGGAACTGGGAAATTTGTCTCGGCTGACAGCATAAGTGGAAGAGAACCTTGAGACAGTTTTCGTGTGTTAAACAAACAAATATCAAGCAGCCACTAAATGTTCTTGCATATATATGTTCTTCTTCCTCTGTGTAATCCCTGGAAGTCTACCTGAAGCTAAGATGACTAGGATTTCAGGTGTCTGCTTATTCATTTTTATAAACAGAATTCTTTTTATGTACATTTAAGACACTATTTCTTTGTGTGTGTGGTGTGGTGTGGTGTGGTGTGTGTGTGTGTGTGTGTGTGTGTGTGTCTGACAAGATCTAATATGTTCCCCAGGATGGCCTCTTATTTTGTTCTTGACCTCAGTCTCCCTTAGTGAGATGACCGTGCTGAAGGGGATTGTTTTAGGAGTTCAGAGTTTTTGTATTGTGAGATGCCTCAATATGTCAATGAGAGAGAGGCACACACACACACACACACACACACACACTGACAGAGAGAGAGAGAGAGAGAGAGAGAGAGAGAGAGAGAGAAGGGGGAGGGGAGGAAAGAGGGGTGGGGAGAAGCTTAGCTCACAGAACACTGCAGAGCTATGTTGTTTTATCCACACTGAGGAGCTACATGTAGTGAAAGAGGAAAACTGGGTTTTAGAACATCCTTTAGCTAAGAGAAATCTAGATTAGAATGGAACCTTGACTAACCTGAGTGATGGTCCAGAGGCCTTTGCTTTTGGAAACACTGTGGAATAGAAAACAGAGTAAGTGGAAATACATGCATCTCAGGTGTCAAGCTGCATTGTTCCCAGTAAGAGCTTGAGAAGGGTCCACTTCTCACACTGTTGGTGTTATGTGATCCCAGCTCCCAGTGTGAAGCCTTTGTCCAAACCCTTTTCCTTCTCTGAGGTAAACTCAAAAGTACCTGGGTGAAGAAGTGGGGCGGACGGCCACAGGGAAGAAAGGCAGTCTGCGCCAGCCGCACTTTTTCTGAAATGAGAGAACGCAGCTCTTTGCAGGGAACACAGTGTGACTATCCCAGCTGTCTCTACACTGAATTCTTGTTTTGTCATCTTTTCCCCTACTGTTTTGTCCTGAAGATGTAAGCTGCTGTTGTCCAGAGGGGGAGGAAAAGCTTTCTCGAGATGCTAATTTCAAGGCTGAGTAGTTTCCAGTCACTAGCCTTGCTGCAAGGATCTTTCAAGATTTGCCTGAAGGCAGCCAGGGCCCATTTGTTTCACCTGCAAGGAACGTGGTTTTAGGAAGCTGCGTTTGCTGAACACCTTAGTGTTTTGGGCTTTTGGTTTGCTAATTGCTGTGGTAATTTTCTCCCTGCTGGGAAGTCTTTAAATCATTAAATTATGAACATCCTGCCTAGTCTTCAAGCTTTTTATTCAAGTGGTCAAATAGATTTGTTAGAGTTTTGAGCAGGAAACAGTGTTTGTTCTGGAATCATCTGATAACTATAAAATCAAGATACATATCAGAAAAAAATGGAGACTATAATGCTTTTTTAGTGGGAAATATTCTTTATTCCCAAGGCACAGCAAGAAGCTGCTCTCATCCAAATTATGAGCTGTGAAACCCTGCTTCAGACATAAAAGAAAGCAAAAGTGTTGAAATGTTATTGGGACATAACTTTTCTCCCCAGAGTAAGGTCTTTGTTGTAGAGAATAGGGGGAAAGCAGTAGCAATATTTTTACAGAGAAATGAGAAAATTGGAGAGAAAACACTATTCCAGGCTATGCCTTCTCTACAAACTCTTTGGTCTCCAGTCATTCTGACACCATTAGAGAAAGCAAGGATTTCAGGGTACTACAGCTGGGTGTTTGCCCTGTTTCTGCCTTGTCTGGTGGTATCACACCCCACATTTATTTACAAACCCTCTCAGACATGCGCACATGTTGTTGGATAATTAGATATCCAGCGTAGCTTAAAACTCCCTCCCTCCCAAATTATGAAGCTATTTCAAAACAAGAAATAATGCCGAGAGAAAATTTGTATTAGGTTGATTGATTATCTTATTTTAATCCATATTAAAGCTTTAAGTCTCTAGGCGTGGCCCTTTACTTCTAACACCTCATAAATTATAGCTATAATGAAGCAGTCATTTATCGTGAGCTGATGATAAATGGCTTGCCCTAGGAGGAACTAAAGAATAGGCAAGTAGATCATTTTCATATTTGGTGAAAACAATATTAAGTACCCAGACCTCAGTGATTGCCCTAATAAATGAATAATCTGAGGTGAGGGGCTTGGCAGTCAGTGTAAAAAATAACCTGAGCTTTCCCTGTCATTTGTCAGGCTTTGCTATGACAGCATGCATTATGGGTAAATGAGCAATCAGCAAGAACTATGTTATGGCTGGGATGTTTTTGAGAAATTTATCATATGCATTGCTTGGTACCTTAAGACCTTAGGGCTTAATGGCTATAGTGCATGACCACGAGTGAGCACAGTTCCTATTTACCACGGTGTGCTTCATTTGTGCTCCAGCTCTCACCTCGAAGAAAGGAGAGACCCTTCTGGAATGAGCCATGTTAGCCTTTGCGTTAAGAACATAGACTCATGATTCCATCTGGTTGTTGATGGGCACTCATCCTGGTCGAATGGTTGAGGGGTATTTTAGTGATTTGAATGTAAATGAAATTCAGGGCAAAGATGTATCAGTTCTGTGGGATGCTGGAGCCTGGTTCCAGATACTTGGAGGCAAATATATTATGGGAAGTGGCATTGCCTCCTTATAATACTCTTCCATATTTGATGGTATTTAAGAGTTAAATGAGTTTTCACCCTCTGTAATTCACCGAACAGTTGGTCTTTTTGATTTATGAGTGAGTGTGAAATGAGCAGGAGTAGCTGAGCTGTGTGTGCCTACTTGGAATTATGCAATGTGTTATGACAGTATCTGACTCATTATGGTTGTCTGCCATATGCAGTTAAAAATGAAATGAGGATCCCAAACTCTCTTTCCAGGCCAGAGATCTCTCCCGTACACACTTGCCTCATCCCTGCAAACTCTATTCTAATAGACATTTGATCAAGGACCATGTGGCTTTTGCAATGACTTCTGTTTCCATTATACTCAGAATTTGTGGATGAACTTCAAGTTAAATAAACATCGGATTCAAATTCTGGCGTGACATCTAGTTGGATGAATTTCCACATGAATTACTCTGAGCATCAGTTTCCTCATGTAAAATACTATCCTGAAAGGTTACTGTAATGATGGATTAAATGAGATAATGAGTGGGAGGTAGTTAGCATATGGTAGATGGTCTATCAATACAAAGTTTAGATCTTCTTCCCTGTGGTCAGGTACCTCAGAGGCATTCCAAGTGTTCATAACATAGTTGGCATATAAAACGTTAGAGTATCAAGCCTGTTTGCTAAGTATATTAGATCAAGGACCTCGGAAGGTAATCTCATAAAATAACAGCACTTGCTACATGTCTGCTGGGGGTCAGGTTCTGAGGCTGACTTAACTGCATCTCATCATTGGTCATTGTTATTACTACAGTCTCTGATAACTTTCACGCACAGTGCTTCTTCAGTTTTTTAAATGAAACATCTAATCATGTTATGACTCCTCGTTGCTGAGACATTTAATGTCAAACAGTTTTTTTTATGCCTCCGACATACCATTTCAACTTCTTGTCTTATTCCCTCTGCCCTTCACTATACAGAACTTGTCACCAGTTCTTCAGTATGAGAGACATGCGCACGTTTTTTTTTTTGTTTTTTTTTTTTTTTTTTTTTTTTCCTTTGCTTAGAATGCACTTCACACTCAGCTGTCTTCATTTGGCCAAATCCTGCTTAGAGGGAATTTCAGATTCAATTGGAATTTAGCCTGGATGTGTAGCCGTCTCAGCCTTCCAGATCATGATACTTTCTACATCTCTATTGTTTCCAAAGTACTTATGTGATATTACCCATATGTTGCGTTGTACCAAATAAATAACCAGGATATGCCATGTGTCTGTGCACTGAGCCAATGCTAGGTTCTTTGATGATGGCTGCACAATGTATTGCATGTCTTAATCTGGAAACTAACAGAGTAACAACTTAATAAGGCTGTTATATAAGAAATAACCAAGGGTTTCCAAAAAGCGGCCAGAGGGGACAGTCAAGAATCTTGCTCATAGAGAAGAAACTCAGTGCAAGTTCCATCTGCAATTTATTCTTTCCCTCAGGATGTCACTCATTTGCAGACTATGTGGGAAGGAGGGGAAAAAAATCTTGAATCTGATAGATACTTTAAAATATTATGGATTCAAAAATAAACTTTGTAAATGTTATGGGGTAGTTGTTTCGGCCACTGATAGTCAAAGAGGTTTCAGGGTCTTTTGGTTGCATGGTTTTGGAGAGCCTATGGAATGCAAGGCATTATATTGGGTTCTGTGAAGTGTAGCAATGAATTCAGACCTCTTTCAAGTAACTGTAGTACAGAGCCATCTACTAAGGCATGAGTCACACTCTAATATTTGAACAATTCTATATGGAGGGCCAGAATTTCTAAATGAAATCTAGCTAGGGGAACCTCATTGATGGGTGGGTTTGCCAGGTTGTGTATTTCTTAGGTGAAAGAACAGAAAGAGACCATCAAAAACAGTGTTGTGCTTTTCGGCTAGGATAGCCTTACTCTTAGATTAAGCTCTTGTTGGTTATTTGTTTTGACTTTTTTTGTGCTTCTTCTCCTTCTCCTTCTCCTTCTCCTTCTTCTTCTCCTCCTCCTCCTCCTTCTCCTCCTTCTTCTTCTTCTTCCCCAGTCTTAGTAACCATGGTTTCTAGAATCCTTTCATATAAGATTCCTCAATGTGAAACTTGTGATGTTCCCTTTATAGACATGGAAGAATTTGTTGGGGGATCAGGAACATAGCTCAGTTGCGTGTGTGCTTGCTTAGCATGTATGAAATCCTGGGTTCAATTTCTAGCACCATATAAATTGGGTATAGTAATATGTGCTTGCAACCTCAGCACAATGAACACCGTTATGTCTCTCATAGGTCTGTTTGCTTAAGACAGAGCTCTTAGGTTTGGTGAAATAGGAAATCCCTTCTCAGCATATATTAGTGAATGTGTAGTGAGCTCACACATTGGTCCAGAGCGCTTTAAATGAGAATAAACTAAAACACTTACCAACCACAAACACCATAGTATTGTGCTGGGATAAAGTCCATCACTGTGTGATTCATCACTGACCATGAAATCTTACTGTGGTGAGCATGCCAGTAAGGTCACGCTCCACCAGGGATGAAGGCTGTGCTTAGGGTACGCCTTTCTCAGAGTGCAGGCTTATCTGTAGGCCAGGCTATCCCAGCAGCTGGCTTAAAAGTGCCTGAATACATGTCTCCTTGCGCCCCTCAGAGTTCTCCCAATCGTTACGGCTCTCTTTTCAGTATAGCTTCTGGCATGTTAGGTTGCTGGAAATTACTTGCACACCCAGGGTGTAGCAGTTCCTGTGTAAGAAGGCCAGTGGGTTTTGTCACTTTAGTAGGATAAAATTTTCTCAGTGGTCGTGATGTGTGATCCCGGTAGGTGACCAATGTGAACTTTTGTACATGTGTGGAGGTGTCCCCTTGACCCTTAGCTATGCCGTGAGCTGTGTGGCAGACAGGGAAGAGGTTGATATGTCTCATTTCATCTTCACTGCCCCCCTGAGTACCAATCTGTATGGGGAAGCTCCCAGCAGAAGCTCCAGAGGGCAGTGGTTTCTCCCCTAAACAATGACCACCCCTTCCATGTGTGAGAACTGAACGATGACATAAAATATCCCAAACATAATCAGCGGGCTCAATGGAAAGCAATTTGGAGTGTCACTTCTCTCTGCACTCGCAAAAACCATGGCAGCTTATAGGCTAGTGAGCTTCAGTCCCTCCGCAACACCTCGCACCCCTGGCTTCCCTTGCCTGGCAGAAGTTGGTAGTTGGGAAGTATGCATCAGCAAATCATGCTCCTCTCTCAAGGCCATGAAATGTTGTTTGGTCCCTGCCTGGGACCACACTTCTTTCTTGATTTACCTGTTTATTATAGAAGTCAGCATCTGATCAAGACGACTTTTCAACAGGGTGTTAAACTATTTGAAATGGTGATTCCTTTATTACATAATACCAGATACATCGGAATGAATGTGAAAGACGTTTATTTAGTATACATTCCACCAGTGAGCTCACTGCCTGAACTGAGAAATGGAATATACACCAATTATTATCCTCTCCCATGTTGTTTTCCTTGTTCCATTCTTCTAGATGAGCGCCCCCACCCCAACATTTTATTTTTACTGTTTCACTACTTTAGACAATAGCTTCACTGTTAACATAATGATTTTTAAATATGTTGCTTACTTTTCTTGTTTTTCAATTAAAAATCCTCTGGATCTTGCATGTCTCTGTGCAACATTTTAGTTTTGAATTATCCATGTTGCTCATCTTTAGGGTTCTATGGTATTTCATTCTGTGACCATACCACTTTGCTTACTCACCCTGTTGCGGATAGGCCTGAGGGGTTGCAGTTGAAAAGAACAAACAGTCTCAGCTATGTATTCTAGAATGTATGCATGAGTTTCTCTACAGTATGTATTTAGGAGTAGAATTGCCATGCGAGGGATATAGCACAAACCAGTAGAATAATGTATGCTAAGTGATTGCCAGTTCATGTGTGTACCAACAATGTACATGATCCTCTGCAGTGTTTGCAGTTTTACTTCCCTTTTATCTGCAATCTTTGACAAGACACTACCTCATTAGACCTTTGCATTAGTCAGCTCCAAAATAAAATACAGTAAAATACCTAATATTTAAGAGGATTAACCCAGTAGAAGGAAAGACTTATTTGGCCCACAGTTTAGAGGTAAAAATCTAAGCCTTGATTTCTTGGTTCTGTTGTTCTTCTTGTGGAGCTCCTGTCCCCTCCAGGTCTTTCTATCTCTCCCTTCTTTCGTAAGATTCCCTTCACTTTGCCCAAAGTTTGACTATGAGTCTCAACATCTACTTTGATACCCTATTTTAGAGGGCCTCTGTGGTAGGCTCCTGTCCTGTTCCCTGATTGGGGAGCAGCCTTACCAGGCCACAGAAGAAGACAATGCAGCCAGTCTTGATGAGACCTGATAGGCTACGGTCAGGTGGAGGAAGAAGAGGACCTCCTCTCTCAGTGGACTTGGAAAGGGGCATGGGAGGAGATGAGGGGGGGGGGGGGTGGGGGGGGAATGAGGGAGGGAGCTACAGCTGGGATACAAAGTGAATAAACTGTAATTAATGTAAAAAATTTAAAAATTAATAAAAAAAATCTAGGCCCCACTAGTTGGCTTCTGATGGGGGGGGGAGAGAGAGAAGGAGAGAGAGAGAGAGAGAGAGAGAGAGAGAGAGAGAGAACTGTTGTTTTACCCTTTGGGGGCTCTCCTCAATGACCAAAGGACCCCACAACAGATCCCATCACTACTGCTGTCTACTGGGGGCTGACTCTTCAGCACATGGATGTGTGGAGACACAACAACACTCGTGTTTTTCTCCTGACTAAAGAGGTCTGGCTTTCCATCACTTGAGCATTGGGCATTTTCCAGTTGGTGAAATCCTGTTCCTATCCATGGCTATCTTCCTGTCTTCCTTTTGTTTAGTTTTATTTATTTTAGAGGTTCTTTTTATATTTTGAGTACTAATTCTTAGTTAACTGCTATTTTTCTACTATGTATTTTGAGTTCGTAGCTTCCCTTCTCTTTCCTTTTTTTGGTGTTATCTTTAAATGAACAGACAGTCTTATTTTAATGCAATGTATTTTATCAGTCTTTGCTTTTATGGCCAGTAATTTATATGTCTTGTTTGAGATATTTTTTAATTTATGTTTTGATCTCTGCTCCCAGCACCCAACCTAGATTCACAATCACAATAAAATTTGATTTTAAAATTGAATTGGCAAATAATATGGAGAGGGGATTAATAAAAATTGTTTTATTTGCAAGCACACGCAGCTTTTAATTAAAGGCTCTGCACACTGGAACGAGAAACCTAGATAATACCTGAGGCGTTTCCTCATCGGCTGCTTGTGGCTGGCCTTGTGGGAGTGCTGGTGTCTCGTCCACATTCTCTTATTGCTTCTAGGTATACCAGTGTGACTTACGGATGCCTTTTCTGAGTTTGCATGCCCTGAGTATGGGGCAGGTGAGAAGCATAGAAAATTAGGATTCCTAGGATTGCCTTTCCTTCAATAGTGGGCTGATGGGACTAAAACAAGCCCTTTGGCCCCCCTGAGCTGTGCTGGTCTCCACTGCTTCCCAGAAGTCCTCTGTGGAACTATGATAGATGACATACCCTTCTGCTGACGTCTAGCCCTTCTGTCTTGCCTCCTTTCATTCATTCTTTTCCAGATTTCCTGGGACCATCTTTGAAATAATCTATTTGCCCCTGAATTTTCTCATCATCTGCTGATATAATTTAAGATGCCTGCTTAGCACTTTTTTGACTTAAGAACTTTAATACTTGTGACTTGGGATTAAATAAATGCATCTCTAAGAAAGGAAAACAACAAAACACGATTTTCCTTGTCCTGTTATTAGATGGGGGTTTCTATGTATACTATGTATACAGTTGAGATACAGGGGTTAGAAAGTGCGTATGAGAAGGCATCCATGACTCTCCTGGAATCTAAGTCATGAATTTTCCGCCACTTGTTAATTCCCCGAACATCCCTAGAGCAGCTCTCCTATTTGAAAAAAATTAGGATAATGTGCTATTATGAAAATTAAGTGACTTAATGTCAGCAATAAGCTAAAACTAGGGTCTGGCTCATGACACAAGCCTTCGAAAAGCCAGGATTCAATTCATTGCATACCTCCCCTGATGCAGTGGATGGATAAGCACCTATTGAGGCATTTTAGGATGATGGCAAGCTTATGCATTCCTTGCCTCTCTCTATGACATCTCTCTAGGCTCTGCAGAAGACTTAAGAGGCCTCCCTAATCCTTCAACAATAATCCTGTTAGTGGTTTAGAGTAAAGGTTCCAATACCATGAGTGTTAAACTTTATTCCAAGATTACAAGGGATCCCCATTAGTGCTTGAGGAGGAGGAATACAGAGAGCAGATTGCTTTGTAAATCTATGTTGCATTTTCTTGGTCTTGTGAATACCTTTGCTATTACTTACTGAGAATTGCAGGCAGGAGGGGAAGTATAAGAAAAGGTTTTGGTCGTCAGGAATAACATTCAGAAAGCTCAATTCTGTTAAAGAAAGTGAGCTGTGACTTGAATCTCTGCACCTGCCAAAGAAGATCCTTCAACAAGCATTTTGTTGCCTAATCTTGATTCCCTGTTCATGGAATAGGCGCATCTTGTAAACTATTCTCATTCTTTGACTACTAATTACAACGGTCATGCCCTTTGACAGCCTGGCCTTAGGTATGGAATCAAAGCTTGCTTGGGGTTCCAACTTTATAGATGGATTCTGGATAGTTGGTGTGGTTTTTGCATTTGAGTGTACATGAGACACTGTGTAGCTTTATGGCAACTGAAATGCATTGTCTTGGCCTAAGGTGGTGGGGAACATTCTTTCCCAGTATGGACTTTGGTTTCCTCTTCTGAGAGATGGGGAAGTAAAGTCATGTGACTCACAGAGGTGTGTAAACGGAAAAAAAAATCTGTAAGATGTTCTTAAGGTTTTATTTCAGTCACTGAACTGTGTGTGTGTGTGTGTGTGTGTGTGTGCGCGCGCGCGCGCATGTTTGTGTGTGTGTGTGCATACATACCCTCTTATGTATGTCAGACAAAACACTTCTTTCCATGCTGAGCTACATCCCCAGCTCACTTGTGGGACTTTCAAGCTATTGTAATATCTTTACTAGAGTAAAATAATGATAGTATTTTCCTTTTATCTTCTCCCCGGCTACAAAAAGGCAATTATCCTTATAAATATTTTTAAATGAGCAATCAAAACTTTTCTTATGTACTTCTAAAGTTTTTCGGCTGAATTGATTTGAGCTCTTTAATTGGAACATAAAAGTTCATGGAAAATAAAGAAAATTTGAAAAGTCTTAGTATTTCTAACCTCAAATGATGTGTTTTTGATGTTGTTGAGCCAACCTGGCCAGTCAACCACGTGATTAGTGTATCTCAGTTGAGAGTTAGTCGCTGTAGTAGACACTGGAGATGTTTGGGAAAAAAATTTTTTTTCCTCATATATGGCAGGTGACGTGCTATCAATATCAAAAGAGAAAAGTATAATTTCACCTATGCTTTGACTTATCCTAGCCACATCAAAGAACCTGGCATGTAGAAACATCATTTAGCCAAAATGTGCTGGTTTTGTTTTATTGTTTTTTTTTTTAATCAGAAGAGCAGAACCAATTGAAAAATATGAACACAAGGCAATATTTGCCCCTCAGCTGCGGAAACAAAAGGCACGCATACCAATCAGTGGCTATGGGTCTTCTTTCCATGCTCTGAATTAGCCGGTGGTAGTCTGCTCCTTATGTCAACATATTGCAAAAGATAATTGAAATTCCAGCAAGTGCCTCTATTATTAACACTGGGGCTTGTGCCTTTATACTCGTGTAAACATCTAGATGAGTACAGCCAGACACGCTGAAGGTGGACTAAGCATGGTAACCTGCTTAAGTGCTTAAAATGTTACTGTTTTGCTGCATTACTGGGGTATCATATCTGTGTGAATTAATGCCCATAACGGGGCTGCACTGCCATTGTCTGCTTGTTTCTATCTTGATTTATGTGGCTAGCCCACTGAACGCAATTTATGTTGAGGTTCTTCTTCTTCTTTTTAAATACAGTTTAACACAAGCACAGGTCCTCTAGAATAAACTCTGAATTAAGGAATTAAGGCTACAAAAGACCACAGGCTTTGGGCTCTCTAATTGTCCATAGCGAGAAAATAGGTGCTTTAAAGGGAAACATGGCTTCTCCGGAAGATAAATAGACACATAATCCGGAGGCCAGTTGCTGGCAGAATTTCTTAGTTTGATGTGACCCTCTTTTTGACAGTTCTCCTAAGGTAGGTTATTTTGGAGAAAACATATGTTTCCATTTTCTCTCCCTCTGCTTCCCTTTGAGTCCCCAGGCTCCACTAGGGTCACAGAAACATTAAGGCTTTTGTCACTGTGATTAATAGCTCTTAAGATCATCTTTAATTCACTCACTAATGACTGAGGGTCTTTCTGCTCTCCAAGTGATCGGGTGATATATGAGTCGAGAGTACACCTTGTGGCAGAGGTGAAAATCATTCAGGCAATGCAAATATTGTCACGGGGACAAATGTTTTCCCTGTTAATAAAAATTAATGAATTCTACCCAGGAGCTAGTTAAGGAAGCAGTGGCAAAAGCAAGCCAAACACAAATAACTTCTCACTGTAAGACTCACTTAGGCATCCTTTCTAGATGTGGAAATGAGACACCAGAGCTATGCATCCTCGCCTTTCCAGGGGAGCTGAGACAATGGAGGTTTAATTTTGGCATAGAAATTCAGCATGCTGTTTCCAAATTATTATTATTATTATTATTATTTGCATTCTTGAGTTTATTTAAAATTGTGAATGTTGGCATCCTAGTATTTTTTTAAACCTTGCTTAAATCACAGGCTTCTAGCCCTCTAGTCGCCTAATGAATGCATTCTTCTCTTCATGGCCTAGTTAAGACCAAGAATTATAATGGTCAGGGTTTATAACTATAAAATGATGTAATGAAGTTTAAATTTGAAAAACTCCTTGTAACACATCATAAAAGATTGATGAAACGGACTGGAGATTAATAAGCGGTTTGAATAGTTTTCAGAGCAAGGACAAGAAAAACACATTTGTTAGCTCCGTTGTTGCATTTATTGACTTCTTTAAAAATGAAAACATTGTCTCTCTTAAAACTCTGTCCCGCATTGTTAAAGTTGTACCCACCTGAATCCCCGGCTCACTGCCTACGGCAACATGTGGATAGTGTCCTGCGATTGTGCACAGCTAGGCACGTCATAGTTTCGTTTCATTCTGATATTTCAGGCTTCTTTCTTCTAACGGCCAAAATCCACAGTCTCCTCGGAGTAGATGTTTCTGAACTGGCTCTCACTTCTTCTTTATCATCCACATCTGAGAACAAGAAGACGGCAAACTTTTAAGACACGTTACTTTACCTCGCCACAGCGCTTATCTACAAAGGAACATATTACTAAGGGGGGGAGAAAGCGCCACTTGTTCCTATTGTCCCTGGTAGGCACCCAAGGACAGTAGCTAATTTGTTCTTCATCAATGCCAAGGAAAAAAAAAAAAAAAAAAAAACCCTGACAGAATTACGCATTTATATCTCCTCATTTCTAAAGAATGCATATTTCTCCAAGAATGTTCAAATCAACACTTGGAAATTTGACTGCATATTTTGTTTTTTTTTAATATGTTTTTAATTAAATAGAATTATGTAACTCCCTTCTCTCCTTTTTCCTCCAGCTCCTTCCAACTATCCTTCCTCTAATGCCTCCCATCCCCCCAACAAAGTTGATAGCTTGTTTTTCTCTGATTATTATTGGTACACAATATTGTTGGTACACATACACACAAACACAATGTATGTATATTTATGTAACAACTATTTATAAGCACAATATACATATTGAATCTACACTCTGTGTCGGACAAACAATGAGGGGCTCATCCTTGAAAGGAGCTAATTTCCCTTCTCTCAGCTGTCATTAGCTTCCTATAGTTTTTACTCTAGGAGTATGACGCTTTGAGAACCTATTGTATAATTTTAATTAACCAAATTAAAAAAATTATATTAAAGAATATATGATATCTAAATAAGCTGAGATTTAAAGTTCTTAAAGGGATCAAATGGATTTATCTGTTAAGTTTTGAAACTAGAGAGGAGAATGGCTATATTTGAAGAGGGCCCCTCCACTCGGGCTATTAACAATTAAAAAAACCTTTGTTTCCCCCGATATGTTTGATAAATAGACTTCCCAAATCTTTAGACTGATTCTTCTCCCAATTTAGTCCTTGGATCTACTGCATTTTGAATGCTTGAGAGGTCTTTCTAGCCCCTCTGCCACAGTGAACCCACAGAGACAGGACTGGCCCATTTGCATTTTTAATAACCCCTGAGGTGACCCTTATGCAAAAGTTAAGAATTATCACTGTCCATACTTCTGGGAGAAATGCAACGTGGCAACATTGGTTGTAATATATAGGCTAGTTTTTGTTGTTCACATAAAATGAATTTTCTGCAATTGGGTTTCACTATTTCTATAAACTTTTATATCTTACCCTTGATTCTAAAGGAGAAAGACTGAGTTTACACAGCTTCAGTACACAGCAGTGGGGAAAGGGTTTGGGCAAGTGCAGACAGCAAGGAAATCAAATATGAGCCTTTTTTTGTCCAGAGAAGTTCTAATCACATAGTAAACAGTTAGAATTTACACGGGTTTTATGTAATTAAGCCTGAGAACCACTATTTAGTTGCAGCTGGAGCGGAATCTTGGCACAGAGTAGAACAATCCAATATAGCCCTTAACCTTTCCCCCTTCAGCTGTTCTGGTGAGACTGTGTGTGTTTCTTTAAAAACGTGTTGCTTATCTCTAATCACTGTTTGCAGTCTTTGATATGAGGGTCACCTTACTGTGCACACATTTTAAAATTCAATGGTAAGGGAAAATGGACAAAATAACCCCCTAGCCTCACATATGGTTTGTCCATGTGAAATTCCATGATGTAAAGCTTTTCTATGATCGTTAGTGAGGGGCATGAGGCTTTGATGTTTGCTCTACTGCTCCCAAAGCCTCTCCATTCACCTACACTCCTTTGTCGTTGAATGCTGTGAAGTAGTTTGTTGAGATCAGCTAAAGGCAAGGAAACCAACAAAGAGAGGACATTGGTGCCGTGGTCACCTTTCTTAACGCTGAAGTGGCGGAGTCAAACACCATCTACTGTAGGATTTAGAGTACCTCCACCTGTACCTTAGTCTTCATTCAGTTTGCAAACACAGCTTAGGTGAAGGTAATGCATAAAAACAAAATCAGAGAGCCTTATCTAAAAAGCAGAGTTATTGAATTTATTCTTAAAGCACCAGCTTGCCTAAATTTTCTACACGGCAAAACTGAATGGTAGGTATTCCTTCCCATGGAACTGGTCCCTCCGTTCCCTCTTCCCCGACCTGTGCCACCTTATCCCGTCGTGATGATTATGAGGTCTGCATTGTTCTTGTAGCCATTTGATTGTGTGAATACTAACTTATATTATGAGCAGAGTACCCTCCCAAGGATAATATGAAAAAAAAAATCTCCAAACTATGTGTATTTCTGGCCTGTCTATCTAGTAATGTTTACCTGGACAAATAGTAAAAGTGGTTGGTGAGATGTTGAGTCTTTCCAAGTAAATCAATCATGAAATCTGAGGGTCACAAATGAGGAAAGTCCACCTGAGCTCGAAGTTTGAAATAGATTTATTTTTTAAATTTAGTACTGTGTAGATGCTGGCGCTTGATAATTCTGGAAGACATTGAAATATTCTACACTGGAAGGTAGAGGCTGTACTTGCTTTCATAGCTGTCAGGACTTGCATGCGAGTTCTTGCCATCTCTTAGGAACCACAAGAAGTTGCCAGCCTTTCTGCCATAAGCCTGAGGTTTCAAGGCTGACATGTCTGTGCTATCCCCTTCTGACCTCTCCTACTGAGGAAGAGCCATAGATTAAGATTCTCCTGTCTAAGGACTTTGCCCTTGTCTCACTCTGCTGGAAACCCCTTGATGTAGACCAGCTTCCATTCTTGCAGAGGATAAATCTTTTTATTAGCAAACAGGATGGGCTAGGTATATCTTTATAGGCCAACCACTTGAACCTAATTTAACATGACTCATTTCCTCTTATACGTAAAGACAGTGGCTGCAACAAACCAGAAAAAAAATCGAGCCCCAAAAATGTTATTGGAAACTGGTACTTGAGAATGTATAAACTTCTACTGGAGCCAAGGGATTTATTCAGAATGACTGGACATTCTTTGCTTGGATGTCTAACTAGGCCTTGGGATACTGTTTTTGGCCCGGCTTTGAACCCAGAGTAATAAAGAAGGAAATGAAAGCAAAGGTAAACTTAAAGTATTGTTTTACTCTAAATGCTTTCAGTAAAGGGTCTTGTTATCTAATGATTGGTACTAGATGGCTGGTGTAAATCATACGGTCTGTTCTTTACACTCCTGGCTCAAGGAGGGGAAGGCAAAGGAAATCAATTGGAACTAGCAGGTAACAAATGACCAGTCTTAGGAGAGAGAACAGAGCAGGTGGGAAAGGGGCCTCCTGCACATAGAGGACCAGGAAGCAGGCCTGGAAAGGCCTTTGTTTTTCTCATTCAAAATCCAGGGCAGTTATGCAAAGAAACTAATTAGATCATCATGGCAGACAAGATTGCTTTTATCTGCTCTTACGATGGGTTTCCACACAGGAGCTCCGGCTTTATTTGAGGCCCATGGTAAATATTTATGTGATAGTTAAAAAAAATTACTGGCTTTGAAATAGAAATGAAAGTAGTATTTATCAATTCAGGGCCCTATCAGCCAGCCAACCGCCATTTAATTCATCCAGAGTTGTGTTTGAATTATATTAAATATAGGATGTATGAACATTTTAATTTTTGATATAATACAGGGTATAGCTTCCAAATTAAGTGGCTAAGACAGGCAAAAGTCTTAAAACGGCTCTGATGAAGGCTCACGTTTTATGGCAATATAACACTTTCTGCCAGAGGCACCCAGAATATTGGAAATGAGGATTTATTGAAAAACAAATTACTTTTAGTTATGTCTGTGAGTGGAGATCGGGCTCACCTTCTGCCTCTTACTACCTTAAACTCATGGCTTTCTTAGCTTGTTCAAAATTTACTTTTTTCTTTTATAATTAAATGCCATTCTGAAATCCACAGCACAAGGCTACTTTTACCTCAGAACTCTGAGCCGTAAGAGAGATAGCGGCACTCCTTCCAACCTAGAGATGGCCGCTGGCTCCTCTGGTTCCCAGAATTCTTTGTGTGTGTGTGTGTGTGTGTGTGAATATATGTGTATGTATTCCATTTTTATGGATACCACTTTTTACAATTTTGTGTATGTTCATAAACCCATGCAGAATTAAAAATTTTCATTATAAATATTCATTGTACCTAGCATTACCAAACACAAGGTTATTTTTATACATGTATATATATTATATACACTGAACATATTTCCCCATATGTGCTCCTTTCACCTTTGCCTCACACATACATACATACATACATACATACATACATACATACATACATACATGATTTTATGTGTCTATACAAAAGCTAGGACCCACAAATGAGAGAAAAACATGTAATATTTGCCTTTCTTAGACTCGCTTAATTTGCTTAATTCACTATTATTTCTAGTGGCATAAACCTTCCTGCAAACAGGCGACTTCATTTTTCTCAATAGCTGAAAAAATTAGACACACATACACACTTTTTTTACCCATCCCTCTGTATTTGTATATGATATTCATCCCGTAACTTGGCTGTTGGAACTAGAATGCATATTGTCTTATTTGAATTGCACAACAATCTGCAAATGTTCAGAGGTGTTGGTGTCACTGATCTTGTTCAGACCAGTAATGATGCACAGATTGAGAGCCACTGGGGACAGGCACACTGTAAGTTACCCACCTAGTAAGGACGGAAGGAGTCAGAACTCCAGTCTTCCAGTTCCATTAAGCCTGCCACTGCATCCTGCTGCTAGAGTTGTAGGATTAAGGTTTGTCTAGGGCTGAATTTCAAGACATTCCCTCCTCATAAATTTGATGTTTTGTCTGATACGAAACATGTTATTCATCATCATCTTTGCAACAGTCAAACAACAAATATTTGTTGACTGTGTGCTGTGTGCTAGCCAGTCTGCTGACCTCTGGACTCATGGGGAAGAATAAGATGGGTGCATTCCCCCTGAATGATAGCTTGTATATAAAGTTGTTTTCTCTGTTCAGACTGAATTCAAGCCACTGCAGGTTATTGTTTTCAATCGGAAGATTATTTTATTTGAAAAAGTGAATCTCTTTTGCACTCCCCAGGAAGACAGACACAGAGTGATAAACAAAATAGTTGATAGGAAGCATGACCTGATTGTCTAGTAGTTTGGAATCTTAAAGCTGGAAAAACAGGAACAGCTTATATACTGCTAGGTGTGGTGGTGCACACCTTTAATCTCAACACTTGGGAGGCAGAGGCAGGCAGCTCTCCATGCGTTCGAGGCCAACCTTCTCTACATAGTGAGTTTTAGAAGAGCCGAAGCTACATAGTGAGACCCTTTCTCAAAACAAAACCAGAAAGCTTATATAACTGTAGTCTGACTCGGTGTTTGGAGTTTTCATTCTGGCTGTCCTGAGGCACTCAACGCGTTCTCAGCAGAGAGTGAGGGTGTTTGGAGTTCACTATGGCCTCAGTTTACTGATGCTATCTTTTTAGAGCTATCTGAAATTAATTATCCCCTCCCTGTTATTCCCATGACTCTTGCCTAATACAAAGGGCGAATGCTTTTGGCTTTGTTTTACAGTCACCTCATGCCTGCCTTTTTTGCTAGAGTCTAGAATGTGAGTGCCTTGAGGACAGGGTCGCTCATCTTTTTACCTTTGGTTTTCTCTGTCTCATAAGGTGTGTGGCACAGGATTGTCAGGTGGTGGCAGGGGAAGGTATAAGCCAGGGCTTCTGCCTTTGGACAAAAATCTCTCCATTCTTTATTTTGTTTGTTTGAAAATTATGTGCCAGCCTTAAGAGGTTTACTTGTAGACACAATATAAAATGTATTGCAGTTATAAAAAAAGGACAACACAGTGGTTTCCCTCTATCCAATTATTCTTCGCCAGCAAATTTTCTAGACCTGTAAATTAGTTTGTTAGGGTTACTGTAACAAAATATCACAGACTACATGGTGTAAGCAATAAAAAACTAATTTTGCAGGGCCAGAGATGGCCCAGTGGGTGAGAGCACATAATGCTCTTGTAGAGGTGCTGGTTCCCAACACCCATGTCAGGCAGCCAACAACCACCTGTAATTCCAGTTCTGGGGAATCAGACACCTCTGCCAGACACACGCACACACATGCACACGCACACACACATGCACACACACACACATGCACACACCCTTAAAAATAAAATAAATATTGATAAAGAAATTAATTTTGTCACAGGTTAAGATTAGAAGACTAGGATCAAAGACGCTGGCCAATGACTGACTTCTTGCTGTGTCCTTACATGGCCTGTCATTCACGTACATATGTTGTATGTATTCTAGTCTCCTCTTCCTCTTCCTTCTTCCCCTCTTCTTGTTTATAAGGTCTCACTGTAGCAACTGCCAGGCCTGCTTCAAACTCACGATCCTCCCTTTTCCTCTCCAGGGCTAGCATTACAGCTGTCTACCCCCCTGTGTGGCCTGTAACCTCCTCTTCCCCAAAAGGTTACCAGCTCTACTTTAATAGCCCTAATGGGACATCACATGCTGAGGTAGAGCTACTGGGAATTCTGAGAAGACATAGTTCAGCCCATAACAATTTGACTCACCATGATGTCAATCTCATTAAATTGTCTTTGGATACAAGTTAGCGTTCAAAACAAAAACAAAACAAAACAAAAAAACACAAAACACATATTTGAAAAATGTTTCAACTCTAAAAAAAAAAAAAAGATGTATAACCCCTGAATTCCTCTCTGTGGGGGTTGTACTCTATTTTGCCAGACATTATTTTTAGGAGATTACTGTGAAACTGTGAATAACTTGTACGTAGCCATATCCTCATAGTTGTACTGAGATGTCCGTCAGCTTAACAGGGTTAAGTTCATTTTGATCACTGCAAAGTAGTCCAATTCCCAATAGTCAGGGTTCCTTTGTGTTGTCGCGTATCAATAATTGGGACAATTTCTTTTGACTAGCTAAAGAGATTTCTTTTCATTTTAAACCAAGACTCAACTTGTATAACAATATACGGAAGATGCCTGCCATTGTTAGCTGCCCAGATAGAGCTAACAGAAGTGAAGACCCTTTACCTCAAACGAAACACAGCTGAAATATTCAGAACTGGATGAGGAAAAGGCAGAACTCATATTTGCATTTACATATTATGACATGTGGTCATGTAGACTAGTATGGCTTCCTGATTCTCTGTGTCTCATCTGTAAACTACGGGTTGATTAACCTCGTGGGGTGGTCACATAGATTTAATTTATACAGGCACAACGTCTGACACCTCTTGGCATTCATCATTTTCTTCATTAGCTCCCGTACCTCCCTGAACAGCCAAGGACGCTGGCATTTTGTACCTTCGCATTTTGGAAGAGGTGTTCTTGAGACTATAACACAATATTCAGAGCTCAATTAATCTCCTATTAACTGTAATTACACTTCTGGCCCTTTAACTTTAATAATTGCTAAACTCGTGACTGCTGTGAACGGGCTCTCATATGTTTCATGCTATTAGTGCAGAAAACTGTTCATCGACTTCAAATCAGTTGGATTTCCAAAGGCATGAAGCACTTTTCAGCATGAGTGGGCTGAGAAGGAGGGAGGGCAAACACTAATTTACCAGCGTGTTTGGAAGCTCCAGGCCTCTGCTCAGCACACAGTAATGCTGGTTACCAGCCTACCACTGAGATGTCCAAGTGCTAAAGTTGCCTTCTGTGTTTGAGCGTCTGACATTTTGAAGTCACGATAAAAATTTTAGCCCAGGCTATGCCCAAAGGCATTAAGGGACTTTTTTATACCTAGCTATTTTCCCCAGGGTGTGCCCAGTTGGAAGAATCACAGGAAAACGATGATGGCTTACTATTAAAAAAAAGAAGAAGAAGAAGAAGAAGAAAAGAAAACATTGTTAAATTCTTATAGTAGATTTTTTTCCTCCCACAGGCATTTTAGAAAAATCTGTGTTGTAATAGATGGCACAAAGAGCTTGAAAATTAAATTTTTGTATTAGAAGAAATATTTTGGGGGATTTTACTACCTTTTTATTAGCAATTTAAACAATCCCATCAGACTTTGACTGCATTGTTAATTGTTGTAAAGTATAAACACAGTGATGAAAAACATCATGCATATGCTTTCAGAGAGAATAATTTTCAACATTTTGGGCATTGATTTTTTTTTTGTGTTACTAGATACTGTTTTATGTTACTAGTTACTGTTTTGGAAAGCTGCTTTTCGCCTTCTCTCACTAGGTTGCTGACACTGTTTCATAGTTTAGAACATTATTCCTCAACATATGACTTTATTTGATTCTATTCTGTTTATTTCTCCTGTCTTCTACTGTTCGGATTTTTCTTTAGATATTTATTCATTTACCCATTCATTCATTTGCACGTGTGTGTGTGTGTGTGTATGTCTGTGTATGTGTGTGTGTATAGATTTGTGCATAAACATGCCATAGTGCATGGAGGTCAGAGGCCATGTTGAGATAATTGATTTTCTCCTTTCCTTTCAACTAATGGGTCCTGGGGATCAGACTGAGATCACCAGGCTTGGCAGGAACCTCCTTTTCTTGAGGAGGCATCACACTGGCCCAGGTTTTTTATTATTTTCAATAATGCTCTACTATTTAGAAGCAATGGTGGAGCCGTAAATGTGCTCTGTCCGTTCGTCTTTACCCAAGGTGCTGTCCCTTTCCAAGCCTCAGTTGCCTCATTTGACATAAAATGAGGCGTGAATATGCTGCGCTCCTGTCAGTGCTCCTCTAGTTGCATTCTACAACTTGACTGCAGCCTTGGTTTGGAACACGAAGCATGTGCGTGCTCTTTGCATTCATTGTGCATTTCCTCAAGCCACACAGCACCGCCTGGAGCAGCTCTGCTCAGATCCAGAGGTGGCCTGCTATGAATGGCAGGGTCCCGCACTCCTGTAGAAGCTTAAGGATTTAATTATAGAAAACAGACATTTGGTATTTTTTTTTTTTTAACTGTCACTCTTTGGCATGTAAGTTTCCGATTAATGTAGTTTTATGATTGGATTGATTTTAACAATTGCTGGTTCAGTTGCTGAGTTGAGTCTAATAAAAACTTAATTTCCTAGATGCGGCCTTGGGATTATAGCAGAACTTCCAATAATTTCTAAAGTAGACCTAAACATACTTCTGCTATTTTATACTACATGTTTATGTAAAGTTGCATTTTTTTGGCATTGACAATTATGAAGTCAAAATGCTCAACTATGAAAAATGTTGAAATGTTCCATCAATTCAATATTCAGCTTTACATAAAATTAAGCAAGCACATCCTATTAGTGTGCCATTTTGCTTTAGTTTTCAATAAAGTATATGATATATGCATACACACACACACACACACACACACACACACACACACATATATATATATATACTGAAGATAATTTTAAAAATTGTGATTTACTACCAGTTCATATTTGACTTGAATACATACTTAGTTTATGTTCCTCTGTATTGAGGTTATGTAAGAACATCTTGGATGAAAAGAAGGTATGAATGGAAAATGATGAAGAAGCTGGTTCTAAGACACTGGATATGAAATCTCCAAACAGCATCCAACTAGACAATGTTCAGTTTCTTCACTGGGTACATTTTCTTTTAGGAACAGAATTAAAGTTCACAACTTTTTTTAGGTCTTCTGATTCACAGTAACAACTCCAGGCACCTGTGGACAGGTTTTGCTGAATAACTAAACACAGATCCCGTGGAGGTCAAGTAGAATTTTAACCGCAGCCTTGCTACAAAGGACAGACAGGCACGTGGCTCCCCACTCTATTGTCCACAACTCTGGTGCGGCTCACAGTCACCTAAGCAGGGAGGAGCAAGCTGAAAGTGCTGTGAGTTCTCAGAGTTCAAGTTTTATTCTGCAAGCTTGTAAACGGTCGTTGGTTCTGACTGGTTATGTGCGGCCCACACCAGGGCCTGCAGACGAACGCTAGTTTTTAATTTGCTTCCTTTTCCTCTGTTTAGCGGGAGGCATCTGGGTCTGACTTCTCTTATTGCAGTTCTGCCGAATGTATGGCCCTGGGTGTTCCCATCATTTTCTAGCTTTTCCTTTTAGTGAATCTGAAACTCTTCCAGTCAGAGGGAGAAAAAACAAAACCCGCAAAACTAATCCTGAAAGAAATCACTTGTTTGACTGTAATAATCTGTAGAAACTGGTTAAAGCATTAAACAAAAAATAAATGAATCCAATAGAACTACTATGTCAGGAAAGCAGAGCATAAATGCCCTTGGAATGCGTAGGATATTTTCTGGTACAAGGGGGTTTCTGAGTCATGGTTCATTTACAATGTCTGTTTCCTCACTCAGGGAAGGGTTCTAATAGATTCAAGGAGACTCTGAGCCTTGAAAATGTCTTAGCGTGAATAAAGGCTGCTCTGTGAGGGGAGAGATTTGTTCTGTTTATGGAGAAAACTTGCCAGTCATGTCTCACATTGTGTACCCTGCAGAACAACCATCGTCTTTCACACCGGGGTGATGATGGAGGTTTGCACAATCCAGTCTCCAGAGTCTCTGATCAGAGGGGTCATGAGCTGTGACTTTTTAGACTAACTAGAGATGGACCGCCAACTTGTTCCGGAAGTCGTGGTGGACTTAGAGAAGCTGCTAGCCAGATCAGAAAGCTTTGGAAAGCCATCCTGAAGTTTTACTTCCATAAAGTCTGATGTAGCCTTCAGCTGTGCCACTGGCTTTTAGCTTCTAAACCAGAGCATAATGGTCCTTGCACAGGAGGAATTTGACGTAACCTCAGCAGTCGTGAAGATGCTTGCCTTAGTTTTCAGGGTCGGACTGAGAAGTGGAGACTTGAGTCAGTCCTGCAGGCAGTGGCCCTCCAGAACAGTGAGTTTTTCTTTATTTCAATTGGAATAGCTACAGGGCTGTTGCCAAGATGATGGAATGCCATGTCCTTGAGGGGAACTCTAAGCATTTGGCTATAAATCCGAGCAGAGAGAGAAGGGTACATTTTTTGGCTTGCTTGCATCTTAAACTGAATCTCTGGGACCACTGGAAACCAAATAAATATTATCTGCCTACACCAGGAAGCACCAGTCTTCCATGTATATCCTGCCTTGGTTTGGGGTCAAGACTAAATAGTGCTTCTTTGATCGTTGATGGTGGTTTAGTTATTGAACACAGGGAGGACTCCATATCAGCAACTGTGAAAGGAAGGTTGAATGGGGCTTAGGAGAAACACGCCTTTGAATTTTCTTGGATGGGGCTAGTAGCTTAGACAAGTCATGAGCATCTCTGAATTTCATCTTTCTCCTCTGCTTGAAGATGATTTATGTCTGGAGGTCCAGCTTTGTCTCTAAGCCTTAGAGTCTAAGAAAACACCTTATTGGGAACCATGCTGAAAAATGCTCATTGCCAAAGATCTTTAGAAAGAATACGATCCTATGATAGATCTATATCATTAGTTTTGAGTTTTTCTTCTCTCTCTCTCTCTCTCTCTCTCTCTCTCTCTCTCTCTCTCTCCTTATCTCCCTTCCTACACATGTATGAACATAGGTGTGTGGGGAAAGTAAGGATCAACATTGGGTGTCTTCCTCAGTTGCTCTCTGTATTTGGAGGGTCTTTCACTGAATATGGAGCTTGCAGATTTGACTAAACTAGTTAGCCATCAGCTAGTAGCAATCCTCCAATCCTCTGATCCACAGTACTTGGTTTACAAGCACCTGCTAATTGCCCCAGCCTTTTTACATGGGTGCTTGAGCACTAAGTCATTTACCAACTGAGCCATCTCCCCAAGTCTGTTTTCTAGCACTTCCTCATCTCCCATGAGAGGAGGAGAGCTTTCTGCTCACAGCTTCAGGATGCCTGCTAGGAACCCTGTGTCATCTCTTTCTCAGAGTTGATCAGAAATTTGAGGTGGGGAAAAGATGGCAGGAAACTTAAAAGGAGGCAAAACCTCCTTTTCCTCTCTGTGCCTTCTGGAAGGAGATTCTGTTTTCCCTTCCCTTCCCTGTACTGCCCCGTGTCTTCTCAGTGGCCATTTCTAACTTTTCTCAATCAATGGCTGTGGAATGATCCCTAGTGAACCTTATTCTCCGAAGTGCAATCCGTAGCTCCAGAATGCCTGGGAGCTCTTGGAAAATGCAGAATCTCAGGCCCCACTTGGATATTGAATCAGAGCTTGCATGTTCATAAGATCTGGGGTGATTTTTGTACAGTACAATTTGAGAAATAAACACTCATGGTCCCAGTTCAATTCTTTCCTCTGTTTCCCCAACCCACTTGAAAGTACTAACCTAAAAATCACAACACTTAAAATGTCTTCTGTGACAATGAGAGCTAAATTCTCTCCTTAAATGACTTTTTTTTCCCTTTTGGTAGCTCACGCTGTGCCAGCTTTCTGTGCAAACAAGAATGACGTTGAGGTTTGAGCATCCAGAATGCTGGGGTTGCAAGTGTGCACCACCGTGCTTAGTCTGCATGATGCTGGGCCTCATCTCATGTATGCTAGGCAAACTCCTTACCAACCACTTCGCTAGCCCTCTGGGGTTTTGTAGTTAACTACCTAGTTCTGTGCTGTGTGCATTCTTAGTCTGAAAACCTGTGGGCTTTTCATCTGTCGTTGTAGATCTATGTCAGGGATGAGAGAATCTTGTCTACCTACTTAGGCTTGTATCTCAGCATTTAGAAAAATAGCTCACTTGGAAGTTTCTAAGACTTTTTAAGTGCAAGAAATGACATTTTCCAGCTTAATACAGGAGAGAATTATAATCACAGATATGAAAGTAGTTAACATTAATAATAATGTTATCAGTGATTTATTTACTAACCAGAAGAAAGAAATAATCTTACTGCTTAGCCTGGGCTTTGAAATAGGGCAAGACAAGTCTAGTTTCAGGAAGGCAGGAAGGGATGGAAAGGGAGCAAGAAGGAAGACAAAAGAGAACCAGAGGAACAAACATGGTACCTCTAAACACGGGCACTAGTGAAATGACAAGAACTGGATTTGTTGACACTGGCTTTTGGCCACTGAGCACAGATTAGATTGCAGAGGATATTCACGGTGGGTCTGCTTGGGAGGGCAGAAAGACCCCATCTGAACAACTCAGCAATCCACTGCAAACAATTCCACATTACCCAGCAGCGGCCTGATGCGTTACGTTCTCTCTTGGTACTGTGGTCATAAAGGCGAACAGGGAAGATGATATATTTTTACACAGTAAATGATGAACACTTGAAAGCCACCAGAGCATGACAGTTTTCATCTTCAAGGAGCTAGAAGCCTCACTTGGTTTCACGGTCTTGACAGACACAAAGCCTCCTCTTGTTAGGCTGTGCCCCACCTCTGAGAGTTCTCCAAAGACCTTTCCAGCAGAGCTAGAGTTTGTCCTGACTGTAGTGACTTCATAGGGGCTGGAGTTACAAGAAAAATATTGTATGCTGCTGTCATTGCCAGCTCTACCCCCTATATTATTCTGTGGGGTGTCAAGAACCTCTGTAGGAGAAAACGCTCTGGAAAGTTACATTCTTTGGAACATTTAAGAAACAATCCTTATTTTATCTTTCAACAACACACACCTGTTTTGTCTCAGAGCTTGCTCTCTTCCGTTAGAGTATCTTCACAGCACTTTTCTGAATGAGAACGGATTTCATTTGTGCTTTGCCAGTTCTACACACGTACACAGTGCATTTTGCTCACCTCTAACTTTTTCCTGGCTCCCTCCCATCCTGTGAAGTGCTCTTCACAGTCAGCCCCTTTTCACAGATTTATGACTTTTAGTTTTGTTTTGTGGTACACTAAATTCATCCAGGACCATCCTGTATGATAAGAAGTAGCTACTGGGACCTAGCGAGGTCACTAGTAGGTATAAAACTGGAGGCAGTGACTATGCCCTCCTTTGAACCCATTATTTGCAAACAGTTCATCAATGAAAGGTAGGCCGCCTGAGTTCCTCCTGCATCAGTGCCTGACTGTGTGTGGGCCTGTTGTATGCAGAACAGTGCAGGCTAGCCACAGCTGCTGTGGATTTGTGTCTGGAATGACTGTTTCATCTAGAAGGTGACATTTCAGAGCCCTTCTCTCAGTCTTCTGGTTCTTAGATTTTTTTTTTTTTCGTCACTTCCTCTTGTTCAATGTTCTCTGAACCTTTGAGAGGATATTGGTCTTGTCTGGGGCTGAGCACCTTACCATCACTTTTTCTAGGTATCTTGTGTAGCTGTGAGTGTGCATTTGCCCCCATGGAGTCTTCATTGATTAAGGCTGAGAGTAACATTGTCTACAATTGTATCACATTTGACAAAGTGATCCTGTGTTAACATATCGTGTTCTTAGAAATATATAGCTTGTAAGGTTGAGAATTCTTCATTCTCTATATAAATTGGAACAGAAAATGGAGTTTCTCAACAAGCCCAGTGTTTGGGGATGATTCATAGTTGGACAAAAGGAATGGGGGTGGCGGCACTACTTCCTTTCCAATACCTACCATCGCTTCCATGGGGTAACTACCATGTTACGGCTGTACAATAGCAGCCACAAGCAACTAGGATTGTTATTTGCCCAATCGCAGGACCAGGAAGAAGTGCTTTCTGTGCTGTCTTCTGCTTCTCCATTTCCCAGTTTCCTCGTAAATTTAATTTCAGATTCATGGGTTCACGGTCCACGGTGGTTTAAAAATCTTCCATGGGCACTTGCTGCAGGCATGGGTTTGGAAGCAGTCCGCTGGCTGGCCAGGCTTGGATTCTTTTTTAGAACACCCTTCTCACCGATCCAGGAACACCCCGCTGAACTTGCAGTATTGGCTGGGGATAAAGCTATGAACGTGGGACACGGAAGCTGTATGATTTGCCTCTTTCTCTTTGGATATTAATTGTAAGAGGGAGGTTAAATCTGATGACTATATAAGCCATGGTTAGCTCTTATTCCTGTGAAAATGTGTTGACATCAAACAAGATAAGGCTCATTCCCATGTGCCTTTAGGAAGAAGGAGTTATGGCTGGTAAAGATGACCTGGTCCTCACTTTGACGGGTAGGCTGCTAGTGGCCTCTCTGGAGTTTAATGAGTTCTTAAATATTATGCTGACATTTCTGAGTTACTGTTGTTTTTCTGATGGTGCTTTGGGTTCTAAGCCAGAATCCTCAAATTTACCCTTGAGTAATGATAACAGAAAAACATCCCACGGTTAGGCAGGACAACCCATTCACTAGTGTCCCTTTTTCCTCTTAACAAAAGTCAAAAGTCCCCACCGAAGGAAACAAGCTCTAAGCAGCCAGCCTGTTTCTGCTTTTGAGTGGCTTACAAGTGGGAGGGCTGAAATAAATATCAGGAACAGGAAGCACTCAGAATCAAATGCTTTTCATAGTTCCCTAGACACAGGCTAAGGTAGCTTCTTTCCTCATTACCACAGAGAGATTCACATAGGGTTTTCTAAGTCCTTCTGCCATTGACTCTCCTCTCCTGCTTTAGAAAATTCTGCCACCAGTGGCTCCCACAGGATTTCCCTGTTGGACAAGCAGAAACTCATGGTGTCTTTGTCCCCACTCAGATTTTTTTCCTGTTTTGTCCTGGAACCCACCACCTCTCCTGCCAGTGATATCAGAATCAACTTTTCTCAGTGTTGTCATTATTTTTTTTCTTTAACTACTATTGGTCTTATGGTTTAATTAAAACTGAAATTTTCTCTTAGATTTTAATCGTTCTTACTTACGTGTGTCTATGTGTCTATGTGAGTGTATGTGTACCCGTGTGCTAGAGCCTTTGGAGGCCAGAAGAGAGCGTTCCATCTCTTTGAGCTAGAGTTGTAGGTGTTTGCAAGCCTCTTGACATGGGTGCTGGGACCTGAACTCCAGTCCTCATGATAAATAAAGTCTGAAAGTTCTCAATAGCGGATAGTATTTGAAGAGTTGAATTCCAATGGTCACTGAACAGAACAGTTTAAAGTTTTAAAGAGAAAGTCTTTGACCCAAATAAAGAGGTTGCTCCAATCCTTTGAAATTCCCATGGTTGGTTGGCAGTCAAATGAAGATTAGTGGCACCCCATATCCTTCAGTTACCTCACGTTGTTGAGCTCATAATTTCCCTAATGTTCATCGCACCCAGCTCAAACTTTTCCTTTCTGTGTCTCTATTAAAGTCAAACATTATCACAATTAATATTTAAAAAGGGAATTTTTACTGGGAATCAATGAGACAGTTTGGCACTGACCTTCATTTTCTTTGGAAGATGTTTATTTTTCTTGTCAGCTGCAGGGGAAGAAACGTGCTGTGAAAACCTATAGACCCCAGCTGTCAAGAGCATTTGTCTGGGATTATTTTGATGGTATGCTGGTGATTTTACCAAAGGCATGTCTTGCAAGTGAAGCTATAGACACAGGGGCCTCATCTTCCTTGTGTGTGTGTGTGTGTGTGTGTGTGTGCATAAAGAGTCAAAATGAGGAGAATAGTAAAAGTGACTAAAAACAGTAAAAATTCAACTGCAGATTTTCATTAAGATAAATGCTTGCGGTAGGTGTTGATGGCATATCTGTTTCTGCTGCTTCTGGGCTCATCAGCACGTCGGCAGAGGGCATTATTTGTACATCAGAAATATCATCTGCAGTGACAACATCCAGTGAGACCATGGACCCCTGCCCTGACGCAGATGTCAGGCCATCAAGCGAACATCTCATTCTCAATGTCACGGGAGAGCTGTAGAGTACACAGTTGTCTCTGAGTTTTAACAAACAGACCGAACCCAGACAGAGTGCTGTTCATCCCAGAGGAAGGCTCTGCACTATGAAATGCCAAACAGAAAGTTTAGCAGAATACAAACAACCCAGCTGTGGTTAGGTTAGCTGGGACCTGGATTCTTTGGGGACCGTTGTCTTTCCTTTTGGATGTATGATCATCTTTTTGTCAATGTTGGAAAGAAAAGAGTTTTAGCAAACTTTTTCTGGTGTTAGTGACTTCTGGAAATGTCACTGGCCCAGTTGCTCTTTCTCGGGGTTTTAGATATTTCTCTGTTCAGTGTAGTGATTTCCCTCCTGAATCTGTAAAAGAACTTTTCGCATGGCTTTGAGAGAATGGAAATGAAGAACTATGATAATATCTCTTTGTATACACATATGTGCATGCGGATTATATATGCCCATGTGTGTACATGTTCGTGTAGAGTTAGGCCTGGTCACTGAGTTCAGTAGAGGAGAATGGGTGGGAAAATGGCACAGAGATTATCTTTTGCACTGATTTGGGCTAAATGGAAAAGTATACAGGTGACATGATTTTGTAGATTACAACTAAGTCTCCCTCAATTTTCTTTGTAACTAGACAATTCTGAGGACACATTAAAATAATAACTGTGTTTCTTTTGTTGTCCTTAAATCCCTCTCTCTTTTTTTAAAGTTCATTATTAAATGTAAGTAATTCCGTCCATACAAAAAGAGAAAGGGAAGCCGTATTTTAAAAGGGAACAGTGGACAGGCTTGTTTGAATCTAGTTCCTGGGGTGTTAACCAGACATGTTAAGCCTTTAGATGTTGAGAAGATATGGTGTCTGTTATTTACCTGGCCATTTTGTACTCTCCTGTCATAGTAGGTGTTAGTTATACTCCATTTTACAAAACCCTGGAGTTCAAAACCTTGTTCTGGGCCTCCCCTACTGTCCTTCCTTCTTTTAAATCAGTGTACAAATGACACAGTAACTAAGGACAGGTCTGTTAACCTGTGAAAGGCCGTGTTGATAAGATCCCAAAATAAAATTGTCATCCAAGAAGGGGTAGCTGATGAGCTACATTCGATATTTCAAAAGCTACTGGGTGGAGGAAGAGCCCAGTCCCTTCTAATCTCCCTAACCATCCTAGGAAACAGAGGCAGCAACTGTAATTCATGTAAAGGGTGGGGTGGCATAGTTGTTTCTCACAGCTCTTTCTGAGAGCAGCTCTTTGGGGTCATTTTTTATGCTGTGCCATTTGGGATTGGTCTGACGCATTGACAGAAGAGTGGGGTGTCTTTTGGTGCATGGAAAATAAGTGTGAAAAATTATTTATTCTCTGAAGGCACCTCAGTTTCTAGATTCTTAAGAAAATTAGGCTTCTGATATCATTTTTAGTACTGTGTTCCTGGTGAATAAGAAAAGAAACCTGTTAGTATGTGGCTGAGTCTACACACAGCAAAAAAGAGAGGCAAGGTGGAGGGGCTGTTTGTGAAAGTCCGTGATAGGTCCACTTGTTTTTCTTCAGGTTACTTTCCTTTAAGCAATTTTAGGAGCATAACCATCATGCCACGGGATGAACGTCAGCAGAAATTCCAAGCTAACTCAAGTGGGTCGGTGAGGCAATGCTTTCGCACTGCCATGGAGATGAAAGGATAGGGTAAAGGCTGGAAACGGTGTATCTGAAATTCATGCTTGCAGTGCGTGGTTTGGAAAGGAAAGCATCTTTAAATGAGGTGAGTGAGTGTCCCTGTCCCTGCGAGAAGAGCTACAGGCATAATGACTGCCAAGAGGGAGGCTTACTCTTCCTACCTGGATGTCCAGTCCCAAGTGGCCAGCTTTAAAACTATAGAGACAAGCCATGCTCAGCAGACTCTGCAGGCATTTATATATTTATTACTACATATGTGTAATATATATGTAACAACAATAATTAAAGGAAAAGGAGATATGAATTTGAGAGCGATCAGGGCATTTTTGGGGGGGCAGTAAGTATGGGAGAAAATAAGGTAATTGTATTTTAATTAAAAATAAAATTAATTAAAATACAACAAGGTGAGTGAAAAATAAGTGATGGGGGTGGGTGGGTGAGCTAAAGTGATGGCTCTGTTGTTGAGGTCCTCTATGGTCTCCCAGAGGACCTGAGTTTGGTCTCCAGAACTGTGTCAGGAGGCTCACAACTTACCTGTAACTCCAGCTCCAGGGAATCCAATGCCGTTCTTTTTTTTTTTTTGTTTTTTTTTTGGGGGGGGCTTCCAAGAATACTTTAACACATATGGCACACACACACATGCATACCTCACACTAACACCACACACACACACACACACACACAAACACATACCCCACACACCTATTACAAATAAAATTACAAATAAAAATCTTAAAAGTAATAAAAGGCCCCACAAGATCTGCCTAGCCATATAAAGCAGGTGAAATCTTAGTCTACATGTGTCATGGAGTTGGAAAGCTGCCCCAGTGGGTGAAAGCATTTGATGCACAAGCGTGAGGCTCAGAGGCAGGACCCCAGCTCTGATGTGAAAAGCTCAGTGTGAATGTCAGTCATCCCACTACCCTGGAGGAGAGAGACAGGAGCATCACCAGGGTTTGCTGGCTGCAACCTAGGTTCCATGAGAGATTCTGACTCAAAGGGACAATAAGATGGAGAGTGATAGAGTAGGATACTCGACACCCTCCTCTTTGGGGTCTCTGCATGTGCTCACAGGCATGTACAAACATAACACACACACACACACACACACACACACACACACACACACACTATGTATATCCTAAGCATATCCTAAGTATATGATATGAACCTTATTTTTAAAAACTTTTTTAAATTTGTGTATGTATATGCGTGGATTAGGTGAGTTTAACATGCAGCATATGCATACAGGTGCCCATAGAGGCCAGAGGAGGGCGGCGGATCCCCTGGAACTGAAGTGACAGGAGGTTGTGAGCTGTCTGATGAGGGTACTAGAAGCTGAGGCCAGGTTCTTTGTGAGAGCAGTAAGCATTGTTAACCTCTGAGCTGTCTCCCTAGCTCCTAAATTTATTTAGGGGTGACACATATAAATAAAACTTATATGTACTGTGTGTTATAAGGACTGTGTGTTATTTTGATTCATGAATATATCGTATGGTGTTGAAGTCCCATTAAACACCCGTCTTTTCAAACATTCGTCACTTCACGAAGGTGAAAATATTCAAAGTCCTTTCTTCCAGCTCCTTGAAAGATCCAGTATGTTGTGACCTCTGATCACTCTATTGTAAACTCCTTCCTCCTCTCTAACTCATCCCCCACTGGCCACCATTTCTCTATCCCTATCATCCACCCCTCCTCCTCCTCAGCCTCTCCATGTTGCTCCCTGCTTTTATGAGGTTGAGAGAGACGACATTCCATGATGTGAGTGAGGTCATATAATAATTGTCTTTCTGTGCCTGGCTAGTTTCACCTAACACAGTCATCCCCATTTTTTATTAGTGATGTATTAAATCCCATGGCATGATTTAATTCTTGATTCTGGCTGAGTAGTATTCTGTTGTGCATATGTACCACACTGGCCCTCTCCACTCATCGGTTGATGAAATTCCAGTTATTTCTGTCTCTTGCTTACGTAAACAGCGCTGCAATAAACATGAGAGTAAAGATTTCTCTTCAAACCACTGAGTTCCTTTCCTTTGGATTTTCACTCAGTAGTAGGATTGCTGGATCACATACATTTAAAGTGCTCTCTTTAACACTTTCGGGGAAACTTCTGTGATGGCTGTTAATTTATTTTCCCAGCATCTGTCCGTAAGGCTTCCTCTCTACACCTCTATTAGCACTCCTCTTTCTGAAAATATTTATTCTTACTGGAAAAACCTGATAACTAATTGTAGTTTATTTTTTCATTTCCCCCAATATTAGTGATTTAGTAACTTTTCAGATACTGGTTGGCCAATTGCATGTGCTTTTTTTTTTTTTTAAATACGTCTCTTTATATATACTTTTTAAACTTTTTAAATTGGATTATTTGCCTTTTTTTTTTTCTTTAGTCACTGTTGATTTTGGATTTCTGCACCCACGGAGAATTTTAATTCTTGTCAAATGTGTGATTGTTCATGCTACTTCCTGTGCCATAGACCCTCTCCTCATCTCTGTTGTGGCTGTTTACTGCAGTGTAGGATCTCGTTAGTTTGATGTCGTCCTATAGTTCTGGGTTTGTCTTGCTTTTCTTTCTTTCTTCCTTCCTTTCTTAACAATTGCTATTTGCCTATTTCGATATTTTGCAGTTTTTCTCCTATAATTTTCTTCTAGTAGTATCCTCTCATACTTAAGCATTTAATCAACTTTGAGTTGAGTTTTGTAACTGATGAGAAATGGAGTTTGACCTTGCTCATTTGCACAGGGTATCTTGTTTCCCTGCACCACATACTGAAGTCTGCCTTGTTTCTGCTTCATGTTCTAACTTCATTTGTCAAAAGGCTTTCAGATTCCCCATTCTATTTCACAGGCCTGTGTGTCGTTTTATTCCAATCCCCTGCTGTTTTGATAGTTATACTTTTGGGTTATATTTTGAGATTGGGCAGTACCGTGCCTACTGCTCGCTCTGCTCTTGTTGCTCAAGGTGGCTTTGGCTGTTTTTCTGAGTTAGTGTTCATTTCCCTATGAATATTAGTTTTGTTTGTTTTTCAAGATCTGTTAAGCACACCATTTGTAGAACTGAATAAACGGCTCAGTGGTTAGGAGTACTTACTATATTTACAGAAGCCCTGCATTTGGTTCCTAGCAAACACAGTGGGTGGATCACAACCATCTGTAACTCTGGCTCCAAGGGATTTAAAAATACCTTCTTCTGGCTCCCTTGGGTACCTTAACTTGTATACATATTCTCACAGACGCAGTTTTTGAATTTTATAACTAATATTATATAATTGCGAATTGTATAACTAATATAATTAAAACTAAAGTAAATCTTCAAAAATAATTTCATTTGCTGGGGGAAGAATGAAAACAAATTATATCAACAACTATTTCAGACACGAAAACTTGTAGAGTTACTAAGTGACTTTACCCAGGAGTATCAATGACTCTCCTTTAAAGCAATGGAAAACACAAACAAAATGAAATAAAATAGTCATTCCTGAACTCTGGAAGGATTATAGATTTGGAAATTGAAACTACTGTCCTTATCAAGTTAGTACACGAGAAATTTGTAGTTGCACTGAAAGGAGCTAAGGAAGCCTCATGGCTTGGGCCTCAGGTGGAGGAGAGCTTATCTCTCTGACATTACCCAGAAGCTGATTGTGATACAGTAGGTTTAAGTGACTCAGTGTCACATGGGTGGCTTATGGGAAACCTAGACTTCAAACCTCAGCCATCTTGTGCCCTTCTCAGGCACACTGAAATGGTGCTATGAGCTTCCTATTTACTCTCTTGTGGTTCTCACATTTCCTAAGAGTCTGGTGGGTGGGTGGTGGAGGCACTAGGGGAGGTCTGAAGAGACTGGGATGTCCTCTGTTGTTGGTAGCCCACTGTCCTTCTACTTCGGGCCCTCTGAAAACACTTTATCTTTCTATTTCTTTGAGTCATTATTAAGCTCCTGTTTCATAGGTTAATAGAAAACTGAGCTCCCTCCCACTCCCCTGGCTATATTACTTGTCTGAGGTCAATGGGGAACATATGGTCAGAGATAAAAAGCTAGAGCTGCTTATGTTTGACACTCCTGCTCTTGAGACACATTATTTCTGAGGTCCTCACAAGAAGGCAGAATGATGATAGGTATGTTTGATATTTACATGCATGCGTGAGTTTGCATATGTGCCCATGCACGTGTGGTGATATGATGGTGTCCAGTGTCTCTCTTGATAGCTCTCCATTTTATTTTCTGAGGCAAGGTCTCTCACTGAAGCTGGAGTTCACTGATTGGGGTAGACTGGCTGCTTGACAAGCCCCAGAGACTCTCCTGTCTCTGCCACCTGGGAGTAGAGATGCAGAAGCATCTGGCTGCCATGGGTGCACTGTGGATCCAAACTTAGGTCCTTACATGTACATAGCAAGTACCTACAAACTGAGCCGTTTCTCCAGCTCTTTTTGACATTTTTGAAGTGCCTATTGTTTTCTTAGAGAAAGGCCCTGAATCTAAGGAAAAGAAAATCAGCACACTCCACTTTGGGAGTACAGAGTTTGTTCTTTCAGAGAACCCCACGTCCCTGCTCTGTTGCTGTACTTGTTAGGGCTGTCCTTGATTGCATATTAATTCCTAGTCCCTGTGGTATGGGGAATAGAGGCAGCAGGAAAGGCTGTCTAGCTCTGGGTTGCTATTTAGTCTGGTTGTTTACATTTCGAATGTTGACTGATTATCGTGCCTATCACGTGCTGACATGTTTTGCTTGCTGTGCTGATTATACGTTGGGAGTGCTAATTCTTTTATTGGGTTAGAGTTTAAAGGTGCTCATCCATCAGCAAAACATCTCCCATTTCATGGCATGCTTGCCTTCCTCTTATGGCTGTCATTTTTATGTTGTTCTCAGAGGGCTTTCCTCTGAGTTCTGGTCCTAGTTCAATGGCAAAAATCTTGAAGGGTTTTTCTTCTGTAGTGGCCTATTTTGTATGGTTTTTGGAGAAGGACTCTGCTCTTTGAAGATATGCAGAATGTTGGCATTTCACAGGCTGACTGAAGCGGTAGAAATGACGCTGTCCCCTGGTCTTTGGTTTTCACAACTGGGTTGGAGCAGATCTCCAAATCTTGGAATTTTCCCAAACATAGTCAACTTCTGAGGCCAATGAATGAGTGGATGAAACTGGAATTTGCATATCAGTGTCATAGCTTCCTGGCTGAGAATTAAGAAATGAAATCTGTGAAGAACAGCACAAAGAGTACAGGTTTGATTAGATCTAATGGTAACAAGGCCACGTAACGTCCTGATAGAGTCAGTATATCTGTAGAATGTAGATGCAACTAAACATTTCCGTATGATACCTTTTTTTTTTTTTGTATCTCAATTTTGAACAGAAAGGATAAGTAGACATAATTTCAAAACTTATAATTTTGCTTTTCATCTAAGTACTTTATAATTATTTGAGGCATTAAATAGCATGCTCCTTCTGAGAACACTGTTAGTATATCAAAAATTGTATTTTATTGTCATTTTTGTTTTAATTTCTTTTTTGCATATTATACTTAGAAGTTATTTAAAGTAAGAAAAAAAACCCAAGTGTTATAATAATAACAATAGACCATAAAAGCTTTCTTTATGAATTGGTATGGTAATCAGTGATGGCTAGTCTTTGCTTTAAATTGTTATGATGTTTGAGCAAGTTGTCTTTTATTTTCATTTGAGATCTATAGAGGGACTGGTTAAAGAAGTGTCTAGATTTGGAAGGACCAGGCTTCTAGAAATAGGGGAGGCAAAACTACTCAGAAGTCTTTCACTGCCATAGAAAAGATATTGCTATATTTAATGCATTTATTGGTCTTTTGATTATTTAGTCATGGTAGGAAGTGATGGGACTCTTAGAGTAACTTTGAAATAGACTTATATGGAAACCTTATGTCTTGGCCTCAGGAAAACGGGTTTATTTCAATAGAACACATAAATTCTCCAAGTCTTAAGATATTTTTCTTTCTTTCTTTTTTTTTTTTTAATCTGTTAAATGGAACTATTGCTTATTCCTCAGTTGGTTTAGGGGAGAGTAAATACAACAATAATTTCAAATGCATGCCATTTCATTTTCAGTTTAGCATATTGTCATTACTCGGTAGAAGTTAAAACCTAAATGTTTTTCATCCCTGAACTGACTCCCTCACAGTGTCACAGAATGAAACAAAATGCTATCTTTGCCCATCTGGTTTTACTGGACTCTATTTGCACACAGCACTGTGTTGATTCTTACAGAGAGGAGCCATGTTCTTTTGGCTTTTTCTAGAAATTGACTTTCACAATCACACCAAGATTGATGGACTCCTAGAAAATGGGTTGGAAGGGACCCTGGGGGCTCTCTATATTCAGTAATTTTACAAGTAAGGAGACTGTTTTCCAGAGAGACGAAAAGATGTGTGCAGAATTTCCTAGTTAATTAGCTACAGTGCCAGAAAAGGGGAACTGCTTTCTGGGATGCTTCATTTGTTGTTCCTGTTTATTGACCTTTATGGTAAGGAAACAGAGTTTCTGGTTGAATATTTTAAGGACTGTTTGTCAAGATGAACTATTTTGAAATCATGTTTAAAGGCTCATGCCAATCAGAGAGCATCTAAGTATACTTGTGAGGTATAACTAAGGTGAGAATGAGAAGAAAGTATGGATGTGTGGGTGGAATGCCTAATGGCTAAGGCAGAAATCTCAAACTAAAACAGAAGTCCCCAATTATTTGAAAAAGTCACATTTTTATTCTTATGCAAAGCATTTCATATAAACAGTTCCCTTAGTGTGCTGACTCTTGACCATCTGGGTTCTTTTTCACATAATTTCTGAGCCATATCACCAACCTTTTCCTCATATCTCTGTACAGTTCTGTGATAGTACAAGAACTCAGGAGATAGAACAGTGGGTATTAGGTGGTAAAAGGACAGTTAGGTACCTACATATTAGAAACTGCCTATAGCAGGCATCCCATAGAGCAAGGTCATAATTGCATTTCTGATGTAGTTAATTGGGTGGAGTTATGGGCTGCTATGGCACCATTGGTTCTGTCTATACTGATCTGAAATAGTCCAAGAGGCAAACAACAGTGGCTGAACCCTAATCTATAGAATATAGAGTGAGTTTCCCATCAAGCAAGCTAGAAACTTACTGGCCAAAACAAACAAACACAGTCTGAATAAGTAAACAACCCCTAACTCACTAAAATAGATAATAATGCTCTCTGGTGGTAGCCCCCATTGTTATAGCATAAAATTTATTACAATGTCTATGTTCAACTATGATACTCTTCGTATATTAAGAATGAATTCTACTGAAGTACCTTTGCCTAATACAGCTGTGGTGTTAAGAAAGATAGTGTAGATATGTGCATTAATGTTTGTGTACATTGTGCCTCTCTCTGTGTGTGTATGAGAGAGACGGGGAGAGAGAGACAAGAAAATTGTTTAGCTATATCATTGCATGGAAGAGCAGAACATTGGAGAAATTGTGGCCTGCAAGAGAGAAGCCAGAGTAGCTATGCCGTTGTGACATGATTCTGAGTGTTCATTAGAAGTGCATTCAAGGCTAAATCATATCACGGAACAATGAGATGAAGGACTGTATCTGAGTGTCAAAGAGAGGAACCACATAAGCCCCGTTGCTTTATTTAGTGAGTCTGAGTCAAGCAGACAGGGGGAATGGGTGGTTTGCTTGGAGGCTTTTGTGAAGGTCTGGCCTTCTTCTGGGGGCTCCATTAGAATAATCAGAGGCCTTGGGAATTCACACGGTTTCGGTGGCGCTGTGATTCATCATCATCCATCATACTTGTGGCTGGGGAGCCAAATACCAGGCTGGCAGGGTGGCCAGAGCCCTCCTCTGCATGGAGCTCTCTGATTTGCAGGGCAAGGCTCCAGGAAGCCTGGCAGCCGAAGGGCAGAGGAGACTGGTGGTGAACTAACCCAGGAATCAGCCTGCTCTGGGCGTGGAGGGGGGGGTGTATAGTTTTCTTCTCTAGCGGTCCCTGAAGGCATCAGTCCAGGGACAGAACTGTACTTTGAAAGAGTTTCAAGATTGTTTTCTTTGCCTATGTTCAGCTTGGCACCCATTTTGCTGCATTCACTTCCAGTTTATTCCTAATTAATTTTGAACTGGCTTATTTGTATTTGTTGGTGAAGTTTTAATATTGTTTGAGTTCTGGCTTTTTGGGTAGTTTGAAGTTTGGTCTTTCTAATCTTCGGGTATGTCTAATTGTAGAGAGGACTATTTTTTTTTTTTTTTGTCATTTCAATAAGGAGAGGCTTGAGTGCTTTGTTGTGTGAAATTTGTGTGTGTGTGTGTGTGTGTGTGTGTGTGCGCGCGCGTGCGCGCATGCAAGTTAGGTTTGGAGGCCATAAATAAAACCCTCACTATATGACTATTATTGGCAACTTACATGAAGTCTTTCTGAACCTAAGGAAAAGATGAAATTATCTGTATTTAATATTTCAAATTTCTGAGTCTAGGTTTATACAAAAGCACTTATTGACTTTGGACCTAGTTTTCTAGGAGTTCTTTGAAAACAAGGTCTCTCAGCACTAGCTGTTTTGATCCCTTGGTTCCCACGCAAAGAAATTTGGCAGCCAAGTATCTAAATTTTTACCCATCTTCCAATTGCATTTTTCTTGGGAGACCAGGGACACAGTCAAATCTGTCTATACATGTTTTCACAATTATCTGTGCCCAAGTTGTATGATGATTATCAGCTAAAGGAACGTACTGAACATTAGCTTTTGTATGCTCTTGAAGGCCAATACAATAACTAATTATCAAAAGCCAAAATAGGAAAGAGCATTTTACTCAAATCCTTCTTAACCATCCAAGCTTATGTCAGTTAGCATAGGACCCTCTGTCTTATTTTTATTTTCTTCTCAGTTTATTATTATTTTTTCACTATTTACCTTGGTCAGTGGCAAACAGCCACCTGCCTTTAAAAGGATTTATTATCAATCTCTTTCGGGTAGCACAAGTTCATCTTTGAAATTTGTAAGTGCTTTGTAGTTAATTCTCTTTCCTTTGAGTTTCTTAAAATAAAAAACCAAAGCAGTATGCCTAGAAGTATATAAAAATCCAACAAGGTTTTATTTGTGTATCTATAAAAAAAATCATGACTCATAAAAGAGGGAAGTTGGTGCCTGTGTCCACACTTGGTGATGCCTTCCTGTTGGTATATATTGTATTGGTTGCAGTGACAAGACTGGGATATTGTGTAAAAATTAACACAGTCATAAACAGCACTAAGCCTTAATACACAAAATCCAATTCTTACTCTCCACCCTCAAGTCACAATAATCAAATAGGTCATGTTGGGGGAGGAAGCACACAGCTGAAGACCACATTAGTGGTGGGTGTGGGGTGTGGGGGAGCCCTGTGGCCTTCGGAGACTTGGGTTCTGCGGTGTCATTTTGTAAGACTTTCTACACGCTCACTTAACAAATTGAATTATCTTAATAAATAGCATTTATTATGGTTGAAATAGAATTTAGCTGCATATAGTCTTATTAAATCTATCCACATAAGGAGTCTTCTCTAGGAATCCCACCCCACCCCACACAACATGGTGTGTGTTCCCTAAGAAAGGATGGTGTTCTCCAAGCTCTGTGTGCAAACACTTTCTGAGCTAGGACTGACAAAGTCTGTTGACTCCTGCCAAGCCAAAGAAAATAAGGGCCACTGGTATAGACAGGTGTAGGGACTAAATGGACAGAGTGGGATTCTGAGGCATAGACATTCCGTAAGAGTGTGCAGGCAGAATGAAGGAACCTTGGGCACCTTCCTTGGTGCCCTTGCTAGTTGAGCATCTCAGCTGATTTCACCCTGTTTCCAGACTGAGGTATTGTCTGTTCTTCATGGCTTCTTTAAGCCTGCTGGCACCTAGAGCTCTCTGGTAGCCACACAACTGCCCAGGGCACTGACATTAGTTTTTACTCACCACCTTCCTCTACATGGGACTTAGTCACCCACTGAGTTCTGGTCCCTTGGAGTAGCCAACTGTATTTCTACTCTACCACTGCCTTCTCTGCCAAATTAGTCAATAGTGTACTGTGTGCTGTTTGTATGTCTTCTCCACCAGCATGTTACTTTTTGAGGCAGGAATGGAGCTAGTTACTTTAATTGCCAGGTTATATATTAGATGCCTGTATGACCCCTAACTAGATCTTTAAATATATGTTAAAAATATTAAGTGGTTAATGGCCAGAAGTTTGGGAGACTGTTTTGCATTAACCTAAAGGAATTATATATGTAAAGTTGGACTATGATAGTGGTTTGGTCAAGAATATGTATTTGTTTATGTGTTTATTTGTTTGTTTGTTTATGCCTAAGACCCAGCTCAAGGCAGACCCTTCATTTACCACCTCCACAAGGGCCGAGGGGAGGGAACATATGTACATCACGTGATGTCTGGAGTTTGGCAGAGCAGAGACATCAGGGCTGATGGTGGCCAGATCCCAGCACTTAACAGCAGACCCCATAGGTTATTAAAGCTGAGACCCTATCTAGGGAGATTAGCTGTGGGAAGTGCTTTAACCAGCGAGCAAACAGGCAGCCACTTGATTAGTGCCTCAGACATGGTATGGCCCTGTGGTGTTGGGTTTCCATCTGAACCATTACATGGATATTTGAGACAGGAGCTTCAGAATCTTGCATTTGATTTCTGAATCCAAACATCAGCACTGAGTCTTGCTCGCCTCTCTAAGGCAAGGGGTTCCCAGCAGAGAGTTTTGTGTCCCTGATTTTGGATATTTAAAAGAGAAGTTGAGAGTCAGTCCATATGGTGTTTGTTTGGATGGGGAGTCCTAAATGGCTTCTTATAGTAGGAGAACACAGTAGCAAATATATCTTTACAGTAATGTGTTTTAAATCAAAATTGCTCCTTATTTTCCCCTGTGTTTGAATGTGACATTCTTGATTATTCTAGACCCACCTGCCTGAGAACACAGGAATCGAAAACAGGAGTCATTCTCAGATTTCACCTTCATTTAATCCATCACAGAAACACACTGCCTTTTCACTGTGATATGCACATATATATATATATATCCCACACAAGGACATTTAAACAAAGTGACACAGATCATCAGCAGATCAACCCAGAATGACAGCTCAATCAAACAAATGTATGTTGAGAATTTCCACTGGGCTGCTCTCACAGCAGCCCAGCCAAATTTGTTTAGTATACATGAGTTAGCTGCATAAGAGCATTCTCTGTTCTGCATGCCAGATGATGGCTTTTCTAGGTAAACACCCATTTAGCAGTGCATACCCATCCATGAAAGTGCTGGCTTGATTTTGATCTATTCTCTTGGACCCCAGAAATGATGATTTCATTTCACTGGCAGCCAAGTGCCAACCCACACATGCACCATTTAGGCTTAAAAAGAAAAAAAAAGAGGGGGGTATACATTTATTTCAAAATGTAATATAACCATCCAAAAGGTAGGAGAGACTCTATAAAATCGACAGGCCATTTCACTTTCCTGACAAGCAATAAAGTAAGCATCATTAAAATGGATGTCAAATATAGCAGGAAGAAAAAGACCTTAGTTGTTCTTGGTATTTGAAGTAGAATGTGGAGTATTTGTGTGGCTTCAGTTTAAACTTAGAGACATTCCTTTGTTGGGTAGGGGGTTGGAGTTCTTTTGTTAAACTGGGATTCCAGAATCAGATCCCAACGAGTCAAGGACGTTTGGATTCTTCAGAAATGGGCACTTTTATTACCTGCCCTACCCACTCTTCTGTGAGAACAATTTCCTTATCTTTTTATAGGTGTCACTTAGGGAATAAAAGACTCTATGGACCACAATATTTAAGGCCAGGACAAAAGAGCAGGACACTTATTCTAGAAAAGAAAAAGAAGAACCAGGCAGATGGCTCAGTGGGTAAAATGTTTGCTATGAAAGGAAGATAACTTGAATTCAATCCCAGTATCCCTGTCAAGAATGGAAGAAGTAGCTAGGCTTGGCAGATCTGAAACCCCAGCCCTGGATGGGTGGAGACACCCAGGCTGCTTGACAGTTTAGCCAAAGCTCCAGGTGCAGGGAAAAACCTGGTCCAATAAGATACAGTGGAGAAGGAACCTGATGTCAGCCTCTGGGTCTACCTACACGTGTAAGTGAACACACTCACACGTGTACAAATATTCTACCCCCCCCCCCCCCGCCATGAACAACAAAATGTACAAAGCAAACTCCACCTACTCACACTGACTTTGGGAAATACAGCTCATGTGGTCTAGGGTTCAGTTCAGTTGTCTGTTTGTTAACTAAAAGCTTCTTTTTCTTATGCTTTCTCAAGTAGGGGATCTTCAGTTTGGGGGGCATATTTTCAAGTGGAAAGCTCAGAAACTGCCTTTTTTTTTTTTAATTCGCCGAAGCATAATTATCTGAAACTAACAGGAGAGACCATTATTTCTAAACTTGAACTCTGAAGATAAGGCTTGACAGCCACTTGCTTGGACAAGTTTTCTGAACAGAGAACAGTTAATAGGTCTAGTGGTGGCAATGACTTTTGAAATCTCTTATAAGATTCAGAACTAGATGAGGTATAAAAGTATGACTCGAATATGAAACAGATCATAAGCAGCAGTTTTTGAAAGTTAATTCGACTTGAATGTGAGCCTTTACTGTGTTCATAGCTCCAGAGGGAGGAGATGAAGGTTCATCAGACATAGATGGCCCTTGCCCTTGGTAGCTAGGAATGAAAATACCAAAATGAAAAGACAGACATAAAAGGACTCACTCTGTGAGAGGCCATGGAGCACTCAGCTCTGAATGGGATGTTTATATCAAAAGCCCTCCCCTCAAGGCTCAGAGCAGAGGACAGAGAAAGGCCGGGAGCCAGAGGCAGTGGATGGCTCCAGGGAAATGATGTCTCCCAGACACATTAGGACTAACGTATATATGAACTCAGAGTGTGGTAGCAGGTGTATGATCTACTCGGGTTCAAGTCAGACAAAAATCCCAGCATGGAGAAGAGGAAGGGGACGCAAAGTCCTACCCCTAACCAAGCTGTGGCTTGATAGCTGTTGAGAGAAGGAAAAGCAGTTTTCCCCGATGGAGTGGCGTTAGGTTTATTGCCAGCCACACTCAAGGACAGGCCTCATGCTCAGGCACAGTTGGCCAACACAAAGCAGATCACATGGCTGTGTTTTGTTTTCCAGTGATTGTGTGTGGGTAATTTCTTTGTTATGGTTTGGTGTTTGTTTGTCTTTCAGTTTGTGGTGTTTTTCTTTAAAAATAATTTTTATTATTATTGTTATTAATATTAATAATAATTATTTGCAAAGAAAAAGAACATGAAGTTGGGCGGGCAGAGAAATGAAGAGGATTCTGGAGGACTTTGGGGAGGGGAAAGAATGTGATCAAAATATAATGTGTAAAAAAACTTAGAAAACAAAACACAGAGCTTGCTCTAAGAGCTCCAGGGTATAATTCTCAAATGCTGCCTGTGTGAGACTTTCCCTGCCTTAAGATTTCACCCAGGCCCACAGGTCATGCCGCTTCATCCTCCTGTGAGGCTAGAGCTGCCTCAGACATTCTGTCTGCCTGTTAGTTTGCTTTTTCCTTTCTACCCTCCAACTGGTAACGTGGGATGCTGCCGACATGATTATTGCTTACCTCCAGCTGGCAGAGCCTCATCAGGCCCTCACTGAGGAGCAGTCTGATGGTGGATGAGCAAAAGATACCCCAGATCTGAAGGCTGTCTCAAAGCAACAGAGAAATCAAAGTCTGCAGGAGGTTCGTGGACATGGTCTCGACTCTTCTGGCTACGTTATAAGTGCATGATAAAAACATAAGATGGGCAGAGTAGGACCACTTAGGAAAAAAAAATTAGGTTACAGAAAAGAAACCACCGTCTGTAACTCTCTAACGTCTTTACAAATATGAGCACCAGTTTTCAAGCTTTCTAGGGGCTCAGTATAAACTTTGCAGCACACACTCAACCACGCAGAACTATTATAACGCTATGTGTTCCTCAATGCCTTTGCCCGGACTTCCAAAGTAAGATATATGAGTGATTTCAAGTTGTATTACTTTATAATAGTTTATTATTTTTAATTTATTTTGTCTACCACAAAAAGGGTGTGCACGGAGATATTTAAAAGCACAGAGAAACCTGAACAGTGGTGCACAGAGGGTTCGAGTGACTTGTTAGCAACAGAATAAACTTGGAGGATTTGCTGCAAACAAAAGACTTTGTTTAAATTTAATAATAATAAAAAAAAAAACAGGGACAATAGCCGGCCATGTTCCCACATGTATTTTAGTGCTCCCACAATGTAAATTTCACACAGTCCCATGAATACTCTCCTGAAAGCGGCCAGCAGGTATTGGGATGAGCCATAAGCTTTCAGCGTGTTGATTGATCACCCCTTTCGAGCAGCTCACTAGGATTACACAGCCACTCCAAAACCAACAGCCTGGAAGAACACGATAGGCCTTGAACAATGGCTGGAATGTTGGGTTAGCAACTGCCCAAGGTCAGTAAATACATCAATTAATATTCATAAAACGTCTAGAGGCTTGACCTGGTAAGAGTACAGACCTGCTCGAGACAACTCAATTCCTTCCTCGAAGGAACACTGGCTTCTCTCAGGAGATTAGCGTTGAAGTTTCTGAGCTCTGTGCCCACTGAACTTTTCCGAATGCCATCATGGCTGTGCTGCATACACACAGCCAGGGAATAGCTTTTCCTCCTCCCTCCGGCCCTACGAGTCGTGCCACGATTGTCATGGCACCTTAAAAGGTCTCCAATTCTTTTATCTGCCAGGTGTTTTAAGACACATGTTGTTTATAGGGTGATGGTGTGGAATTTCTGTTGGAGAAACTGAACTGCACTACCCGAAAGATGGGCAAAGAAACAAATTCATACCATGATATCTTCCTTTTGCACGCTGGACTAAATTCATGGAATAGATTTGCCTTGCATAGCTTACTCTCAAGTGTTTCTCACGGTTCCTTGGCCGATGATGCTTCTTTCAAATATGAATGCCTCTCCAGGTGTTTCCAGCCCTGTCTGCCTTTTACATCATCACTGAGAATCTGGCTGTGTAGTGTTCTCAAATTACCTCATCTTTCTGCACTGTGTCAATAACCATATTGATCTTTCTTTGTATTTCATTTCAATAAGTGTCTATGTAGAGATATATTGACAGGGAGGGGTGGAGAATGAATTGTTCACATAGCATTTCATCACCTTTTGTTATGGGAACACAGGCAGATCTAAATGACAGTGACCTTTGAGAGCTGTCACTTAAGATGTAAAGACAGAGAGCAGTTAATAATAATAATGAAAATGACTTGTGGCACTTGTATTTTATCCGAAAGCTTATGGGAAGGAAAGATGTATGACTGATTTTGATTCTTAGGACAACTTGGTGTCAGAAGTATTTTTTCTTCTTTATTTTTGTGTATGGTCAGAAGTATTTTTAAAATCCAGTGTTGATCTACAGAAAAAGACATATGAAGTGCATCTTAATTTAAGACATCTTAGTAGCCACATTAAAGAAGATAAATGAAAAAGACAAAATAGATTGTATTATATTTTATTAAACCCAGCAGTTCCAAAATTACATCGTTTTAGTAGGTATCAGAAATTATATCAATAAAAATTTTCAACTAGGTATTTTACATTTTACATGGATTAAGGTTTTAAAAATCTGGAGTATAATAAAAATTTTAACTTTCATCTCATCTCAGCTTGGAGTTGCCACACTTCAAGTGGCCACTTGTCAGATGTGGCTAGTGGTCACCATATTCAATAACATTAGACGAAAGTGCAGAAACCAAGGGTTCTGATAGAATATAGGATATTTCTGAGGTCATAGAATTTCCTAGCTAGGTAGGATCCCAGGGGTCTTCTGGCTTAAACAGATTCGGTTTGTATACTATTTGAACTTATTATGATATTATAAGTTCACAGTCTTGAATAGGAAGCCATGGATCTAAAGAAAGATTCTATTGTATAAGATTTTATTATTGCTAGGTTTAGTAATAGAAGACATATGGAGAGAGAGAGATTGAGAGAGAAAAAACAGAAAGAGACAGAGAGAGACAGAGACAGAGAGACAGAGAACCAGAGAAAGAGGAAAAAGAAAGGAGAGGGAGGGAAGAAAAAGGGGAGAGAGGGGGGAGAGAGGAGGGCGGGAAGAAGAGAGAGAGAGAACGTACTTGAGACAGGGTCTCACATGTGCCAGGCTGACTTAGAACCTTGAGCTTCTGATCTTTCTGCCCTGAGTGGTGGGATTACACAAGCTGTGCAGTGCAGAGGTTGGGACCTCAGGCTTCCTGCAGGCTAAGGATAGGCTTTACCAATGGTGTTGCATCTCCAGTCCCCAAATCGTTTGTTTAAAACTACATTCCACGTGCACTTTGAATGCACTGCCCAGTTTGGTGATAGCTGATTCAGTTTCCAAATTTCTTTTGGCTCATTTCTGTGCCCTTCCTGAATTTATTCTTTTATGCAACAAATATTTATTGAGCATGTGTCCTGTTTCAGACATCATTCTCTGCACTGCAAAGGTATCAGTGAAGAAGGCAAAGTCCCTTTCCTTGTGAAAGTTAGTCTACATCGTACAGGACATGATTGTTTTACATTAGATGCGATAATAAACATGGGTAGAGGAAAATATACCGGCTGTATTTAATATTGGCTTATCATCCTCCTTTTGTTGAGAACTAATAAAAATACTGGAAGAAATGATAGAATTGTGGGCCATTCATGTAACTACTTGTTTGTTTGATTATTTTTATTTGTTGCATAACAAATATAGTTGAAAAGGTTTCAATTTGAGAAGAGTGCAGTATAAATTCTGAGCTGATTGCACTTGGTTAAGCCCATCTATCTGCATCTTTAATATAAGGGAGAGAGAAAGAGACAGGGAGAGAAAGAGAGAGACTGGGAATCTTTAGTTAAGTACATGTAGATTGGGGTAAGAACTCAGTTGCATCAGTGGGTCCACTTTTACATATTGTTAAACAAACTGCTGACAAATTTGCTTGATACTTTTATGTTAGAACTTCCCAATTCAGAAAAGGAAAATGGCGCCTCTTTAGTGCATTCAATAGAATTGCGTTGTTTTAGCTAATATGTCTGAATCAGTAAGATCACATAGAATTGTTTGCTTTGGTGAAAAGCTTGGCTGGATCCTGGGGACTCTGCAATGAGTCAGTCAGACACCCAAAATCTGTCCTTAGGGCCTTAGGAGGTTGGAGGTTTATTGCTTGTATGTTGTGGTGGTCATCCCACTTTCAGCTCTCTCAAATTTGGGATGTGTTGATATGTGTTTATGAGCCATGAACATTTGCATAAGATTTTGTCAGTATAGAGTTTTCCAGGCTATCTTGTGCATGTCTGTATTGTCATGTATACAGGGCTGCTGCTCAGAGGGATTTATACTGTACTCATTTTCCACCTAGAAGAAGTCTGCTCAGCTGGCTGTCCTTCAGTCAAGGCTTTTCATTTGACCCTTTAAGCTATCTAAACTTTGAAGAAAAATGTAGATGTGCCCTACTGTTTGAAATGGTGTACAGATCCGGGAGGATTAATTTAAAAATTCATAAATCCTTTGTACTATGCAAATTAATGACCTCTGACCTTTGTTCCAGGTGACTTATTTTGACTTAGTTATGTCCAAATAAATGTGTTTATATAAGAGAGTTCAGTGCTACCCAAACCTGACATATTAAGCATCTCCTATGGCTCACAATGTGTACCAGCGACGAGGACCACCCTCTGTTTTCTCATTATGCCAAATAATAGAAAATGAAAATCACGCTAATCCTTCTTTCTGAGGCTGCTCTACCCCTGCAAGTACGATAAACTCAATCCAATTAAAAGTCATTACCTCTCCAAGGCTCGGCCATAGTCTATAACCCTTTGTCTCACAGTCCTCCTGGTTATCTGTCTTTATCATAAATAGAGTATTTAGTCATCTTTGACTTCAGTTTTCCGTTAATGAAAAAGAAGATCACTCATGGGCTGATGGGTGAAATCCTTGTTTTCTCTGCCCCTCACTGGACTTTTTTAAAGCGGAAGTTCATAGATGCTCATTCTGCCTGGACTTTTGTCTTATCTCCCTGTCAAGAGTGTAAATCCTTCCCAATCAGCAGTTTCACTTGATTCTTCTTTGTGATCCCCTCTTCCCGCCAGCAGCTTTGCCTGGATAAGGCTTGTTGACTGAATGACTGACGTTTTGTTGTATGCTGGAGCTATGTGGGATCACAGTTGCTAAGATTTACTAGTGATGACAAATGTTTAAAAATTGAGCGAAGGAGACCTAAAGCAAGAGCAACAAAAGTGGGGCAAGCATAATCAGGGTGTCATCCTGAACATTCAGGCGTCACTCTTCATAGGCTCACATTACAAAATTTCTCTCTGGAATAGTCTTGATTCACCCAGATTTACACGGATTCACAGTATCTTGGTCAGCAGCGTCTCAGATGCTTTGATGAGAAAAACATACTTGTCTGATTTCCTAAGAATTGGGTTCTACAATGCTGTAAAAAAATGGATATCTCTTCTGTTTATAGTCTTACTCATGTTGTCCAGATCAGCTTTGAACTGCCAGATTCAAGGGATCCTCCCACCTTCTCCTCTCTGTTGCTATGACAATGTGTATATGTCATTGTGCTTGGCAAAAAAAAAAAAAAAAAAAAAAAAAAGGATGTTTGGATCTGTTGTCTTTATTAAGTAGTGTAATGGCAGATTTGTTGTCCTCATTAAGTAGTGTGATGGCCAGATTTTAGTTCCCTTCATTGTCATAGCTGTAACCCATAGAAATAAATAAAATAAAAAAAAAAAGCTTGTTAAAGAAAAATTTATCAGACTAGGACCTTTAAAATAATGTTTTCATCCTACACTGAATAATGAAAAAGAAGCACTTGGGTGTGTTTTTTTCTGGTAGCTGTGGTTAAGTTTGACTATTGTAGGCAGATGTGGATAGTCCTTGGGTGGATCTCCATCTGGTGCTAATATGGGGCATCAGTAAGCAGTAGGGATGCTTTTTATTTTTCTTTCTAACTTTTGTTCTGGATGGATGCAGCCTCCAGGACAATATGGACAGTCTTTTCTCTCAGTACATCAACTGTTCTGAGGCCAATTAAACCCATGTCTGATCTATTTGGAGGGGCATCTAATTGCAGCTAGAAGGTGAGTGTCATACATTGGGCCCTAGGCAGCACTGGAGAGGTACATTGACTCTTTAAGGCAGTCCTATGCCATTCGTTGTAGAACTTACAGTCCTTCTCAGTGAGGTTTATCATGTGCCAATGTGTGCTCGGCAACTGCGTGACAGAGATATGGCCTCCACTGAGCAGTTTCTCTTGGCTCATCCTGTAATAGGAAAGTGAGCGTGCTGCTTGAGAACCTGCTGACCATTTTCTGAGTCATCTGTAGCCTCAGCAAGAGTAAATAATTCCTATATTTCTCTTCAGATTACTGTCAAGAATGTGGTGATATTCTGAAACATACATGAACAGAAAGTGTATTTCTACCAATGATTAAAAATAAGATGTCTATTCTTAAATAAACCAAAGCAATAAATTGGTGCATATTGCTGTTCCTTGGAACCTATGGAAAACTGTAGATGACTCTTGAAGACAAAGCACCTCAATCTTCCCTCTTTAATAAAATAACAGTACTTGCCTCAAACCTACACAAACCTTCTATGAACGTTAAGCCATTGCTAGGTTACTTCCAATAACTACTACAGTGCCACAGCTACTTAAATACTTGTTCCACTGAATTGCCTAGGAACAATGACGGGAAGAGAAAGTGTGTGAGTTCAGTAGAGACATTGCCATATGTGTGAATATCTTCCATCTGTTGTCGGTTGAATCTCTGGACGCGAAGAGTTTGTAGATACAAAAAGGCCAATGGCATCTGGTTTTCATCAGTCTAAGGCTGGAGATGTCCAACTGCACAGGGACCCACATTCAGTTCTTGTTACAGTCTTCACTGCTCTGAACCTCAGCTTAGTCCTCTTCTGTGGCACTGTCAAATGCCTCCTACCACTTCTGCCTTTCTATTCAGGGCTAATCTACCTCTATCGTCTTCAGTTTCCTATCCATCTCTATCAGCTCTGTGAGATCCAGTCGCAATGTGTTACTGAAAAACGTCTTCAAATGGACACACAAGTAAGCCCAAGTGCTATCATCTTTGGCAAAGGCTATAGCCTTGACAGTTGTTCCTCCGATTCCCTTTTGAGTGCTAGAAAGAGATTTAAACCCAGATCCCGACGCAGTCTTTCCATGGAGTTTCAATTGAAATGTGCAGCAGAAGCATTCAGATAATACCGGCAATGCCTGGAACATCTGTTTAAACCTTCACTTTTCATATCATGGAGCCTTCCAAAGAGTCTGAAAGTCAAATGTATGTTTATTCCACGGGGGAAACTTTATCAACCAGTGCAAAAGTTTACTGGCACCAGCTTGTGATATAATGGGCAGTTTAAATCCTGCTAACTGCAAATAATTTTTCAACGGTGTTTATGATTGTGATAGAGCTTAGTGAGGCAGAAGAACAGACAGCATAAATATTTCAACAAAAGCCTATTGTGCCAGAGACATAAATAAATTAGACCCGGTTTGTAAATAAATTTAGTCTTGCAAACATTTATAATCTTCTCTTGCTATACACTGTGGTAATTTATGCAGAAGAGGTCCCGGATGCTTTTCGTAAGAAGTCAGGTGTCATTTGGAGGCTCTGCCTGGTGCCCATCAACTGTCTCAGACTGTGTGACTCAACTAGGCAGGAAGGATACTGTACAGATCGCCTAATGCCACTAGTTATTACACATGTTGATAATGACAGTTCCCAGACTCCAGGCACAGCTTGGTAGTCTATGAAGTTGTCACACTATATCATTCCGTTAAATACCCAGCTTGTGTTACCACTTAACAATGTTGAAATTACCCCTTCTCCAATCATCAGTGTGGCCGGTACACACACATACACACACACACATCTGTTCACATTTTTCTGAAAACAATTTTTTCAAAGTGTATAATGTTTTCTCAAATTAAACAAGAATGTTTTCCTTCATGTTTTTAGTGACATCCTACCCCCACAATTTTGAATGATTTCACATTTCATGTGATGTGGTGTTGGGAAACTCAATCTGGCACCCTTTAGAGTGTAGAATGGGCCGGCAGATTGTACTCCTTGGCAACATCTAGACTTATTTACACCAAAGATACTGTATTTGCAACCAGAACAGACCTGAAGGTAGCTGACTAGAGGGAAATTCCCCATCATGGTGTCTTATGACACAAAGCGCTGTTATCTTTTTATTACCAAACTTATGATAACAAGGACCACCTCTCATTTGAAAAAAAAAAATAACCCTAAGTTTGAGAGTCTAAGAGAATTTCATTCTTTTGGGTACTCTCTGCTTCCTTTCAAGCCGAGTGCACTTATGTGAATGTTTAATGGCTTGCTCACATTCCTCTTTCTCAGCAAGCCACAACTCCCTCTTCTGCCAGACATGCATAATTATTTTCTTTTCTTTATGCGGGGCTCCTGGCTGGAAGAAAGTTCTTCTGTTTCATAGCAGTAGGGAAGGTCTCCGTCAGCTCTGCTGTGGAATGGACCCGAGCTCACACAAGCTCCTTACTCACAGCACCGGCAGCGCAGCTTGGCTTTTTGCACTTCCTGGGGGCTCTCAATTCCTTTGCTTCCTGATCTTCACCTTCCGCAGCAGTTTCGCCTCTCTGTTTCCGGGAGCAGTTTGACTCTCCTCTCCCAGTATATACCAGAATACAATATCCTTGCCAGGGAAGGCAAGACTGCACTTTTTTCCTTCTTCAGTCTTTAGCTCCTGAGTTTTGATCTCTTCTTCGGAATCGAGAAGGAGTTTTGGCAAAAGGCACCAAGCCACCCTTAGGCAGCCTTAATGAATAGACTGGGGCAATAGACAGAACCAACTGCCTGAACAGAGCTGTGGTCAGAGACCGGTCGCTCTCCCGCCAGCGGAGGCCCACGAATCCTCCAGCCCGTCTCAGCCACCCTTTAAACACTCTCTGCAAGGAAGCAAATCAGATCACTTCTTAGCATGCTTTCCTCTGAAACCACCGTCAACAACATAAACAAATTAGCCATAGTAAACCACACATTCTGCCCACACAGAAACCACAGCCCTCACCAGAGGGCAGTGTACTTAATGTGAGAATAACAGCCCAGCTTTATAAGCCTCCGCTGGGAATAAATTCCAGTTGCACTGGTTAGAGCAGGGCTTCCGAGCCTGAGTAGATTCTCGCCTAGGTTATATACAGGTTGTGGCAGAGCCAATCAATTCTCAGTGTCTTTCCAGGAAATACATTTTCTGAATTTCTACATGTCAGGCTTTGATCATTCTCCGATTTTCAGGATGCGGATCTGCTAACGCTTGAACGGCGTGGACCTGGATATAAACTTGCCCAACATGCTATTGCATGGGATTAGGAACAGGGCCTACAAGGAGCGGCGGCTCTCTAGCTCTGCCTCTAACTGGCTCCAGAGTTCAGAGGTGTTACCAGGTGGAGACCTCCACGCAACCACCTCTTTCACCGCTGCGTTCCCAAGCTTTATGGTCCTCCATCTTGACCCCCGGGGAGTTGTGAAATAGTCTCTATACCTTCCTCATGCTGATATACTTCCTTTCTTGACAATGGCTAGTCCTTAACCATCGCTGTCCAGCCCTAAACCAATGTGTTCCGTCATCAGTAAATTCCTGCCTGTGATAGTGTTTTCTTAAATACCTGTTTAAACAGTGATTTAGATAAGAGTGTCCCATTTGTGTGCAGCAGGAAATGCCTGCCTTCTTTTAGATATGCTGGCAAATAATTGCTGTAGATAGGGCTTGAATGCTGAAAGGCTGTACCCTGCTCGTTGCAGATGTCTGAGAAATAACCTGCCAGTGGGCTGAGATGTAAATAGGGGACATTTCTACTTTCCTTTAAGTGAATCTGAAGCAAAGTCACTTTGGGGATATAAAAGGCTTATGGAAAAAAAAAAGCCGTTAGGTCAGAGGTTGCCAAAAATCTCTTAAAAATTTGTACTGCTAAATGCGAGTTCAGGCAAATGGCTGTACTGTGAAAGGGCACTGTCTGGCAGGTCATGAGTCTGGTCCTACCCGGTCTTCGAGTATGAACTGGTGACTAGGCTCCCTAACAACAGAATATGCCAAACATTAACCAGGTCATACTTTCCCTCTGGGCATTACCCACAGACCTTTAGTGTCTCTATTTTGTTGTGTTGGGGTCTGTAAATAGATGCTAAAGGCTTTACTTGTACCTTAGCTATGAGTTTTCTAGCAACTTCTTTCCATAACTATGTGAAAAGAAGCTTAGTACCATTTCTGAAGAGAAGCTTCCGGAAGTGGCTAAGCTCATCTCACAATAGCTTAGGAGCTACCCATTTAACTCCTCAACCATATTGTTCAGTGAAATGCCTGAAATTTCTAGGATGGTGAAAAAGCTCTTAACCAGGTTTACAAGCAACTGGAAAGGCAAGTGCTATGCCATAATATACATATATATATATATATATATATATATATATATATATATATATATATATATATATATATTATATATATATACACACAGAGACCAGAGTAGAAACATGCCATTGAAGAGTGTTTTCTTTTCACCGTTTTTGGGAGCTTGGTGCTTTGAAGGCTGTCCACCGCGACCCCTCTGGGACAGTGACCTTTCTAGGAGACACCTCTGCATCTGAAACTGTGCTGCTAGATTCTTGTCTAATCCTTTACAGATTGTTTTTCAGCTTTGTGGAAATCTATTTTGCTCATTTTTATAGTTTCCTTTCCTCATTTCACTGGGATGTTAAATTTAATTTTCTTGGGGGACATTTTAGACTATTTCAGTGGCCAGTTCATTGCCTCCTTCTTTGCTCTGTTTGTGTATCTGGTATTATTTGGGCTCCTCCCTTTCCCCCACATGTTCAATGGTTCTGCCACTGGTGGAGAAAAGCTGGTCCCTGACATCCTTTGATTTCTCATAAACATGCCTCTGTCACCACTCAGGAATTGTCCTGAGGAGGGAAGAAGAGCATGTCCTGTTTTAATTTGGAAAGGAAACTGAAGTCTTCCCCCTCCCTTCCCTGGCCACTGGACTCCTAGACTCATGTCCATATGCTCACGTCCTCCCTGGAGGTCCCTGGTGGGGCCTGAGGTTTGGCCGAGCTCCTCTCCTGATGCTGGGCACACATCCTCTGCTCTCAGCCACGTGTAATCCTTCCTGTCTGCTTGTGAGTTGGGCACAGAGTACAGGCGCTTGGGCCCAACCTCTCCTTTAGCAGCAATTAACCTTTACTGCAGAGCTTCCTTTGAAGTTTGCTCGTGTTTTTATTACAAAACTGCAATGAGGAACATAATGGGGGGAAATGTCTAAATTTCTGAGTTACCTAATCTGTTCAATTCCCTAGTTGGGCTCCTCTTGGCAGCTGTTTCATGCAGCTATGATCTCAACAGTCTGTCTGAGATCTCAAATCGTGTTTCTGTCTCAGCCTATTTTTAAGATTAGGGAGCTGCTAAGTACCACACACACACACACACACACACACACACACACCCCACAGCACACCACTCACATACTAGCAAATGCGCATGGATATGCATATTATCGGCAAGTTTGTACAGCCAAGTCAACATGATTTCTTGTTTGGTCACTCCACTTTATAGCTAAACTACAACGATGTGCTTTAAATATTAGTGTTAACATTGCATTAGTTGCTGAAGACTTTCTATCAATGAACTGATGTCGTGAGCAGAAAGGAAAACATTTCCGCTACCATCAGCAAGGACGGCACAGAGTGATAAGCATTTCAATGGCCATTAGATGCTATTAATGGGTGAAACTCAGGCGTTTGAATGGCATCTGCCCAGAAGATTTTCAGTTAAACTAAGCAGAGAAGCCAAAAGAAACAAATGGTGAGTTATATAAATCCCACAAAAAGAGAAAGCATTTTAGGCCAGCCTTGCAAATAAGGGCCAAAGAATTATAAGTGAAACGACATTTTTTTTTTCCTAGCCTGCCGTTCATAGGAGCTCAAATAAATGAAATCATTTTTTCTCTGCTTTTCACTGAGTAGTAAATCACTGGTAATCCAGGGCTGGAAGAAAAGCATCTATGAAACTCAAAGAAAATATAAGAGAACACCCCACCCCTGTAAGAATAGGTGAGGACTTTCTAAGAAAGTGTAAAAAAAAACAAAGACATCATGGACTTAGTTCCACTAAAGTTAAAAAGTTCTGTTACTATATCAAATAGCAAATTATAGACAAAATGAACAAAAGTACATCAAAGGGCTAGTTTTTTATCATTAATAAGACAGAGTTGAAGATTTCTCCCATTTAAAAAATGAGAGAAGCTATGCATAATATGTAGTGGAAGAAGTATGAATGATTGATAACATTTAGTAATCACTAAACTATAAATTTTAAAAATGATAAATATTTTTTCCTACTGATAAAAATGAAAAAATAGGACATAGTAGTACCTGTAAGTGTGGCTGGTAGGAGTATAAATTGATTGATGTATTTGGAAAAGAAATTTTTAATACTTACTAGGTTTTATTTAGCTTTTAATGAGGATCCAATCTAAGAAAATTGAAATGAGTGAATACAAATATTTATGTAGAGGATATTTATTTTGCTGATACTATGGTAAAAAAAAACTAAGAGCGTAGAAACGTTTCACTGACTATGGATTCCTATAATAGAAGAACATACAGAAATTACATGTAAGTTTAGAAAACGGGGAAAAAAGAGAAAACATTCACAATAAACTATCAAATGAAAAGGCTGAACAACAAATTACTTACATAGGAGCCATACTTTTTATGAAACACAATCCTAGGCATATGTTTAAAGAAAGGAAAAAGCAAGTAGCCTGTAAAAGAAAGAGAAAACTCGGTTCAAACAGTTGCTAATTGTAGGTAGCCTGCTTAGCATCTTTTACTATCAGATTCTCCATTTGAAGAACAACAAACTATTTTTTTCACATCATTTTTTTCCTCGACTGTGGTGAGTGTCTAAACGAGAGAGCCTGGACGCAGCAGTGAATGCTGTTATTATTGGTATTAAGTTTTCAATCTTCCCCTTGGATTCTGATGTTGTCCAAGTGAAACTCTTTCTTACTGGAATCCTGGAGAGTTATTCAGACAGCCTCAGAAATGAGTAGGGTCTAACTGAAGTGTGGGCTGTTGATTGGTCTCTCGGGATATGAGAATACTTAAAATTTGAATTGAACAAGTTGATTTCCAGTAGTATTTCCCAAGCCATTGCCTAAAATCCAACAATAAGCTTTTCTTCCTGTCCTCACCGAGTTAATGACACAATCAAAGGATGCATGAAGCGAATTACAGGTAGAGGCAGCTCAGCTCCAAGAAGTTACAAGGGTTATTTATCTTTATGGGCCCACTGATGTACGTTACACTTCCTACCTGATAGTTACCTGTTGTAAATGTGCCCAATCTGTCAGAGCAACGTCCAGGAAATCTTTAATTGACTACAGCTATAGCCCAGGGAATACATCTACCCATTTCCCCCCAATAACAGAGATTTAATGGAGAAAGAATAATGGAGGTTGTTTTTCATTTAGATGGAATGTTTTAGCAGCCTTTTGGAGAGTTATTGAGTAATGTCCATAAAAGTGTTAGTTTATTCTCACTTATGCAAATACTCAATATGCTTTGATAAATTGCATTCGTGCTGAAAATTTTATAAATGCTAGATTGTGTTGAAATATGATTGCATGCTTTGATAGGTAAAAAGTCAGCAGTTTTATAGTTCCATTTTTGTCATCCCAGCTCTTTTTAGATTTAATTCAAATGATACTAGCTGGATGGTGGCTAAAGACAGATTGCCTGAGCTTTTGTCTATGCAGCAGGCAGGAAGCATGCGTATCTTGCTGGAGCTGGGTTCCCAGCACTCTCATTTAGACTCTGAACAGGGAGAATTTGTGGGGAACAAGGAGACCATAGGATTCACTATGTTAGTGGGATGGCACAGATTCAATCATCTCGGTCTCTTTCTAGGATTTGAGACTCTTTTGTTAGACCTGAGAGTTTGACTGATTTAACTCAGGGAGGAAATTTACTGGCCTTTCATTGAGAATTACTGGAAGAATATTGTTTTCTACTTGTTTAGGTGTTTTTTTTTATTCTCTACTTCTTAGATTGGGAGGTTTATAAATCCCATGATGTTATTCACTTTGTAGCATTCCTTAATGAAAATAAAAATCTTGACAATGAGCAATGACTTACTTTGAGGATTTATATTGTAACTTTCCATTTATGGCAGTTAAATGCTACAATTCTAGAGAAATGCCATTGATTTTTAATTTTAATTTATTATGATTATTTATTTATTTATTTCTGAGACATGGTGATACCCTATAGCCAAGGTCTGTTTTAAACTACTGAGCTTGCAGAGTCCTTCTGCCTCTAGTCTTCCAACGAACTGACACCTTAGGTCTGTGTTACTGTGTCTGGTTTGGGAATGGTTTCTGTGTGTTTTTCCTGCATCCAAACTGTTAATGAGTATTTTGATGAAGTATGAACTTAAATTGAATTTTCAAGCGCATTCATGTTCTCTCTGGAGTGTTATTAAAATAACTTTTTGATGCTTGATATGAACAAAAAGTCTGAAAATCTACCTTGCTCCACTTTATTTTTTTAAAGGTAGTTGTGAGGATCAAAATAATTTCCAATTTTCAGTAGGGTAATTTTTGATTTGGTATAATGGTTCAATGAAATTATATGTAAGGTTAGCTATCTATTTAATTAATCTGTTCATTAAAGAGGTATGTGCAGAATCACGTGGAGAATTCTCTTGAAGTGAAAATTCCAAGGATCTATCTCCTTGGTCGAGAGAAAACATTAAACTCCAAGTGGCAATGCCTATTATTTGATTGCAGAAAAGAAAGAGAAAATTCTGTAAGCTTATAGAGGAAGGAGGTATTTGTATTGACTGGGATGTTGACAGGACATGTGGGAACCCAACTTGGAGCTTGACCTGGAAGGAAGATTGGTAATTGGTTAGACTAGAGATAGGGGTGGATAGCCACGATGGAAAAAAAAAAAAAAACTGCTTGCCAAGTTCAGGAGGCAAAGATCAGCTTGTAGCTCAAGCTATCCCTGTTGAGGAGTGTTGAAAATCAAGAGGGAATGTCTTCAAAAAGAGATTTTTTTTTTCTACTTTAGCTTGAGAACCTGGAAGCCATTAGAGCCTGTTGGGCAGGAAGGAAGATGTGCTGGGAAGATGACTTCAGTATTGGGACCTAAAGTCAAGAGTCTGGTAGTCTGGAGACCAATGAAGAACATGCACTGTTAGAAAATTTAGATGCTAAATGTGATTGGAAAAAAGATCAGATGAAATTAATGAATTTTGTGAAAGAACAGATTATAAGAAAAAGAGAGCGAATCTCGGTGTTACTTTGAAGCATCTAACATGGACAATTAGGGAAAAGATAACACTCCTAGTTGGATTGAGGAAATGGCCAAGGTCCTCAATTAGAGGGCAGGTGACAATGGTCACGATTTTGCACATCATGCTGAACTTGAGTGATAATGAACTGGCATGCTGAGAACTACGTAAGAAACACAACCTTGCACCCTTTACTTTGGTCACAGGCTTGATTTAAATGTTTGAATAAAAACCTAGACTTTCATTAAAAGATAGCTTTGCATGTATTATTGCTCTTATTTTATGGAACTGCAAGAAGCAGGATCCAGTACTCAATGGAAAGTTGCTGATGAGTGGCATTGTGACTTTCTGTAATGAATCAGGGAATAAATTATGATAGAATGTCTTTTACCTTGTAGCCCATAACCCATCTCAGAAGGCTTTCATAAAACATACAACTGTAGGGTTGGTAAGAGACTAAAGGTCGCTGATCTGAGACTGGAGTTCTTCCATATCATGAATGACTCCTGGTTACCTAGGCTATGATAGAAATGCTATGGCAACAATCATAAGCCATCCAGTTTACCTTCTGGTGGTTCTGACCAGAATCAGCTTCCTTATCATTTTAGCCCTTTTTTCTTACTTCTGTCCTTGAGGTCCTTATGAGTCAAAGCAACATGGATTGACTTTCTGTTCATAACTCTAAAAGAGAAAGACACATACCTACTTTGCTTAATAACAATGGAAAATTCCCTCCAGCTGGTGAGAAATTCTACTCAGCCATTATTCTTTCCATTCCCTTACCTTCTTCCTAAAGTCCTAAATATATATATATATTGTGAAGACCTCAATGTCTCATGGTATATTCAGAGACTTCTGGTGTGGGACTGTGCTTTTTTGAGAAATCCTTAAAGCCACTGTAAACAGGGCTTAGCCTTTGTCTCTTCCCTAGGATTCTTCTTTATACAGAGGCAGTGAACTCTCTGACTTGGCAGTCTGGAGAATTTTTTTCCTCTTTTTGGTACACTTAACATGAGCGTACCAAAAGATAAAGAGACCTCCTGTCTCTTCACCTTTGAAAATTTGTCAGTTTTGTTTTATGTACATAGATGTTTGCCTGCATGCATGTATGTGTACCATGTGCTTGTCTGGTGCCTGCAGATGCCAGAAGAAGGTGTCAGGTTTCTTGGAACTAAAGTTACAAGTAGTTACAATTAATTACTGTGTAGGTGCGGGAAACCAAACACAAGTATTCTGCAAGAGCAGCAAGTATGGGAAGCCATTGAGCAAGCTGTCCAGACCCCAGATCTACCTAATTTTACAAATGATTTTAGCTTTTAGGACTTTTCAGTTTCTACAGAATGAGCTACTGAAGCAGGGAAATACCAAGAGCTTGATGACTTGTCTGAAATAGAAAAAACAAAAACAAAACCCACTAACAGAAGAAGGATAAACACAGACTACTACTCCATTAATAATCTGGCTGCACACATTTGAGCCTTGTTATACATGGCAGCCTTTGGAGTGCTTGGCAGCCTGTTGCATTTGTTTTGAGATTCTATGACTTGATCGATCCAACTTTCTGTTGTGGTATATACATAGTCCTGTTGGCTCTCGGTTTGGGGTGGCTTGGGGGTAGTAGTTGCCTATGTTACTCGTTATCTCTATTTTATTCACACTCACTGATAAATAAGCTGCCGGGAACTTTGCCTGTGGGTGATGGGTAGGGCTGGCCTGTGCAATATTAAAAGTTGAGGATTAACATACTGGGTTTATTACTTTATCCCAGATAAAGTAGAAGACATAATCCATCCCCTTCCCCTGGGAATAACAATTTTTTAATGGGACACATTTTTAACAATGGTCTTCTCTGTTTTGCTTGCAGTGAACAACTTACCATGGTTACTACCCCGATGGAATTTTGTCTCAGTTTATTGGTAGAAGTTCATGAAGTTCTTATTTATTTTCAGGTAATGAGTGTGCTTATGGCAGCTACCCTGAAATACCTTTGGAAGAAATGCCAGATGCTGATGCTGATGGGATAGCCGGCGCTCCCTCCCTCCACATCCAAGAGCCATGCTCCCCTGGCACGTCCAGTGACTCTTTCACTCCCAAGGAGGGCTCTCCTTACAAAGCCCCCATCTACATCCCTGATGACATCCCCATTCCTGATGAATTTGAACTTCGAGAGTCAAATATGCCTGGAGCAGGACTTGGAATATGGACCAAAAGGAAGATTGAAATAGGTGAAAAGTTTGGGCCATATATGGGAGAGCAGAGGGAGGACCTGAAAGACTCCAGCTATGGATGGGAGGTAAGAACATCTTTTGATTTAGCACGCATGTGCATTCAAGTCTATAAAGAGACTAATTTCATATGTGACCATGAGGATATTCCTTTTGGGGGAGCCCGTCTTCATTGATGTTTAAGGATCAACTCCCTTACAATCTCACTGTTTGATAAAGCAATGTGTTGCTTAAAGGAAGAGCGCGGTAAAAGGGATCACAGCTGAAGAATGGGCAAAGGAGCATATCAGTCTAAAAAGATGAAAAGAAGCAGCTGTGGTTTCTCAGTTGCCATTCAGAATATCATAAATAGCACGCGGGGTTAGCAGACAAAGTTACTTATAAGAAATGTACATCGCATGTTACCTTTTATTACATGGAGAAGGCTTGAAGGATTGGAGTAAAGCATACTTTTTCTGTAGTGTTTTGTCAAGCTGGTTTTACTTTCATTCTATATTTTCCTTTCCCTATGTCCTCCTCTCATATAGTTCACCTCCTTTTAACAAAAAATACTATTTTTTTACTCTACATGCAGTCGTCATCACAGAAATCTGTGATGATGCTTTACATCTTAATTGATTTAATGGATAATTCATATATGAAAATAAGAGCACCAGGTAATTATAGAATTAGTCACTAGTTTCAGCTGTTCGGTGCCTAGAACCCATCAGGCAGCATCCAACAATTGATGTCATCAGTAACAATATTTCATCCCATTTCATTTCAAAAAGGACAGGTGATGTGCAGTTTTAAATTCATCGCTTTGTCACTTTTTTTCCCATTTTATTCTAATACAGTATTATATATATAAATATATATATATATTACATTTATTTTTTTTAATTTTTATTTTCATTGCTTGAAATGGAGTTTTTTCTTGACCAGATCAACCTGGAACTCTCACTCCTCTTGACTCAGCCTCCCAGCAGACGCTGGGATTACAGGCATAGGCCGTCAAGTCTGGCTTATTTTTATACTTTGAAAAATGTTGTGAACTAAACCGTAATGTCATAATTTCTGGAAAACCTGGTCTGTAGCAGAAAAACTTGTAGGCAGCTTCTGCACAGGTCAACAGTGGTTGTAGACATGCGTGAGAGCATGCCCTTTGCGACATTTCAGCTGGATGAAAATCAGATAAACAGGATTTATTTTGGTATGTTCTCTTAATATTTATGATCATTAATAGAATATCTGGTTAGCTTTTAAATAGAAATGAATATGCAGTCCCTGCAGGATGTAATTTCAACTTTTTGTCCTCTTGACTTTTGTGTGTCCCTTTGTAAAATGTATTCAAAATTCCACAATGAAAACAGCTCTTATTCAAATTCTGAAGTGCCAAAGGTTAAGTTCTGGCTTAAACATGGTTGCAGGTGAGCAGTTTTTTGTAGTTTTGTCCCTGGCCATATCCTTGGGAAGGGTGTGGCATACTAAAATTACTTTTAGACACATGTGTTAATAAGAGGTTTTCAAAACCACTGTAGCATTAATGGATATGTGAGTCTGAATGTTTTAAGTGAAATGTGCATGAATTTTACGTCATTATTGTTAACCTTAAAATAATGGCTATCAACAGTCTAATAATAAGTAACTCATTAAACTTTTATTACCAAATCTCTGGAGTTAAACAAGTGTAGCTCTGGTCAAGATTCTCCAGAAGTCTAGGAATGGACAGAACTTAACTGTGAAATCAGTTTGCAGTTACAGTGTTGCAAAGTATAGGATGAGATCTTTATAGACAGACTGCCTATGGGTTGCTCATGAACCTGGGGAAACTTTTGTATTTAAGGAAATTAAAAAATTATTAGATAATTTTTTCTCAATAGAGAAAATATCTTTTTAAAATAATTTGTTTAATTTTATTTTATGTGCGTTAGTGTGAAGGAGTCAGATCCCTTGGAATTGGTGGTACAGACAGTTGTGAGCTGCCATGTGGGTGCTGGGAATTGAACCGGGCTCCTTAATCCTTGAAATATCTTTCCAGCAGAGGAGGGAAATATCTTTAGCATGCACACCAACAGATATTAACCTTGAGCAATATAAAATCATTTGCTTCATTATGTTAAACCTGAGCTGTTTTGACTGCCTAGATTTATAGATGCTTTTGAATAGTTCATGACTTTCTGGCTGAAGATCAGGCAACCTGTTTCTGTCCTGTAAGAATCTAGCTGATGGCCAGTTTTATATCATTCTTTAATATTTTAATGCTTACCCTTTTAATTTTTTTACATTTGTGTGTGTGTGTGTGTGTACATGCACATAGGCATGTATTTCTGTGTGCCACCATACATGTGTGGAGGTCAAGGAACAACTTGTGGGAATTAGTCCTTTCCTTCTAAGATGTAGTTTCTGTGAATCAAACCCAGGTTGGCAAGCTTGGCACCAAGTTCCTTTACCTGTTGAGCCATCTTGCTAGCCCTCCCCACAATTTTAAGAATGTAGATTGTGTGCTCTGTAGATATAATGAGTAAGGAAGGCCACCGAGAAGGCCTTTTGTGGTTTTGGTAAACCTCCTTGGTGGTGTAGCTGAGCTCTAGACTCTACCTAGTTAATATAAAATCCATTCGCAATCACTTTCACATTACTTTTTGTCTACTCCTGTGTGCTCAGTTTGAATTGTCCTGATGTCATATACATCTTTAATTGTACCTGCTTCTCCTGTTATCTTATTAGACCAAAAATTTTGTTGTAACTACAAAGGCCTTTCTGGGCCGCCTTCTTCTTTTTCTTTTTCTTCTTCTTCTTCTTCTTCTTCTTCTTCTTCTTCTTCTTCTTCTT
>NW_026596073.1:24156959-24159218 GCF_907164565.1 Psammomys obesus
TCTTCTTCTTCTTCTTCTTCTTCTTCTTCTTCTTCTTCTTCTTCTTCGACGGATAGAAAGAAAGGGATTAAAAAAGTAAGCAAACCTCTTAGACAGCCTTAAATAAGAATAAGAAAATTCAGATTTGGCAAACAATTATTGAGTGCCTACTATGTGTTAGACCCTGCATTAACAGTTTTCATTACAGCCACTTGACTTGTTCTAACGGAGCAACCCAGTACTGTCTCTACTACTGTTTTCTCTCCTCTCAGCTTTTCTCCTTGTTTGTTTCTTCTTTCAATAAATTTTGTTTCTGTTCAGGAAAGAGTGTCTTTCTTGACTGCACTTACTTCCACCCCAGACACAACTGTTTTGTGCTTTCCATCCCCTCTCAACACTCTTTCTCCATAGACACTGTTTTTTGTACTTGGTGTCTCATTTCTCATCCTTAGAGATTGTTGTATTTATTCTTCTAGTGTTGTACTTGCATGACATCACCTACAAACTTCTTAATCACAAGTTAGTGCTGCTTAAATTTTGTTTCACTCTTACCAGTAAAACTGTTTACTGAGGAGCTTGAAATAGTATGTGGTGTACAGGCCTAGATTACCCAAGAGAGCAAGATTTGTTTAGAGTTTTCAAGGCTACACTCTCCTAGAGCAGTCTTGATGGTGTTTCACAAGGCTGTGAAGCACTGCCAATGCTCAGCACAGTTCTTACTTTCTGTTTTAATAAGCAGACTGTGTTAGACAGCTCAGGCTGCCTAGACTCGGGGGATTATGCAACAGAAATTTGTTTTATCACTGCTATAGAGACTAAATAGCAAAGACTAGAATTCTGGTTGGTTCTGGCTTTGGCAAGGGCTATCTGTTATTCTAGAGCCTGCATATAGCAAGACAGGGGCTTGGACAGTGATCTATATCTCTAAACCCTAAGTCATTTTTTACACATTGCATATATTTTTCCAAATATGGTTCTTTGGAAAAATTCTATAAGTTTGTGTCTCAGGGAAATAGGATTTTTTGGAGACATGCTTATAAGCTCAGAATATATAGTCAAGTAAAACAACCCAAAGATAATGTAATTGAAATAATTTTCTCCCAAGGGGATGTTGTTAGTTTAATAAAGAGAAACGTGCAAAGTATTAGAGCGTGACCGTGATTGCCTCATCATGAGGTATGTATGTCTCTTACTGTATTGGTTAAATCCTCTAGTGAGTGTTGGGAGCTTAGCACTGGCCGGTGGAGGAACACGAGGCTAACCACAGAAAGGCAATTGGCTAGGATATCGACCAGCACTGGGTCATTACCGGGCAGAGGCCAATCATCGTTTCTCAGAGTTTTATAAATCATTTCCTTTGCTACCTCTTCTTGTTCCCTAGAAGCTTAAATATCTTTAGGATGCTCAGCATGATGTGGCCATGGCCTTATTTGAAGAGACAGCAGTGACGGTTTTCTAACACAATGAAGACACCAGACTCCGAACAGCTTCCTAACCTTGCTTTTAAGTCAAAGAACGATTTGACTGGTGGAGGTTTACTTATTTTTCTAACAGTCTGAGATGGCTTGTTGGGAAAACTATGTAAAGGTTAGCCTCTTTGAAATGTGGTCATTCGGCACAGTTTTTAAAAACCTTTATCTCTGGCCATCATAAAACTCTGCAAGAATATGTGCGTTTATTAGTAAGTAAGGTTCCTACTGTGTGCCAAATCCCTTATTACGTTCATCTTGGTTCAGAACTGCTCCAAATTTGTTTGATCTGTTAAAATTCCAGGTATGTGCTTAGCTTTTACTTTTACCTCTCAGATGTACATAAAATTGTATACAGAAAAATCATGATGTATGTTGATAGTAAATTTCTCCTTTGTCCTGTTAAATAGATGAGACGAAATAGTGGGAGGCGATTATGTTGGTGTTGAAAATCCATCACTCAGTTTTGATTCAGCGCTGTGAAAATACATTATTTTCCAGACTGCAATCCAGAAACGCAACAGCGCGGTGCTGGATGCCTCCCTATCCCACTGTAAAACAGGCAGTCCTCATGGTCAGAGGTTTGGCTGAAGGTTACACATGGTGTCATCTCAGATACTAAAACATGAAATCTCTATGTTCACTGAAACGTGAATACCAATTAACGCCACCAATACTGTATTTTTCAGATGCCTAACATCTGCATCAGGGTTATAAGAACAAGTTGCGTATCCATTGAGCCACATTTCCAAGGAGATTTTTGTCTTGATAGTTTTGAAGTTGCTTCTAATATGTGAGGAAAATAACTCAT
>NW_026596073.1:24159228-24168445 GCF_907164565.1 Psammomys obesus
TATATATATATATATATATATATATATATATATATATATATATATATCCATGTATATTAACATCTTTAATAGATGTCACTACTTACTAATGAAAGGAATAGTGCAATCTAGCCACAATTAACAGCCTACATTACAAAGCACCTATTCAAAGGTGGTCACTATTGAGGCTTTTTAACTTTGTGTAGAATGAATGTCTCTCAAGAATGTTTTCATTTGTTCCCAGGGATAATACAAACTGGCCCACAGGCAGCTGAATGTTTCTTCTGCCATTGTGGGCCAGAACTCATACTCCCCAGACCTTCCCCTCACTCAGAGAGCTTATGACATTTTTCAGCATGCATCATAACATTTTTCTGATCAGGCCTGTTCCATCAGTTAAATGCTCCTGAAGACACAGAAAATAATTTGGCTGAGCCTCTTAATTGACACTTGAGGAGTCAGGTGCAGAAAGTCACCTCTGTTCATACAGAAACAAGTATTTTGTATACACAGTGACAAGCCTGTGAACACCCGCAGAGGAGTATGCATACATTGGTTTTTTTCAAGAGTTGCTCATCATCGAGCCATGCATTTGAGAGGTAGGGGCAGGTGGGATCTCTGTGCAATTGAGCCCAGCCTGATCTCCAGCTGGGGTGACAGAGTAAAACCTTGTCCCAACAAAGAGACAAACAAACAAAACAGCCATAACAACTGTTTCTGTGTAGCTTACGTACATATTGGTTTGACAATGACTACAAAAATTAGTGGTGCCAATAACTCTTATATTCTTCCATAAAGAAGTTATTTTCCTTTAATTTTTTTTTTGCATTAGATTTACTTTATCTTATTTTATGTGTGTGAGTGTTTTGCTTGCATGTATGCCTGTGGGTCATGTGTGTGCCTAGAGCCCAAGGGAGTCGGATGTCATCAGATCCCCTGGACTAGCGTTATGGATGGCTGTGAACCACTCCGTGGGTGCTGGGAACCATGCTTCCATCCTCCGTCAAGAGCAAGTGCTCTCTACCGCAGAGGCATCTCTCCACTCCCCATGGCCTTTTAAAACCATCACAAGAGGATCCGTTTCTAATGCTCTCCAGAATTGAAATGTTCTGCCCACAGGTTTCGTTCATCCATTTTCTTATTCTCTCAATACCTAAGATGAGCGCGGGGGTTGAGGGGCTCTCAAAAGGCTGTCTCAGAATTCTCTCAGTCTCTTTCCTCACAACCCAGAAATCTACCTTGTTCCCTTAGCCTTTTGAAAAGGAAGTACGTGGGAGATGGAGAGAGGCCCAGCAGTTAAGAGTACTTATTGATCTTGCAGAGAACTCACGGTAGCTCATAGCTACCTTCAACTCTAGAACCAGGGGAACAATCTCTCTGGCCTCTGAGGTCACCTGCACATACTCGCACGCACACACACAGAATAAATAAATTAAAATAACTCTTAATCATGTAGATGAATTGGCTTAGTATGGCCTCCCCCATTCTCTGGTTACATAGTGCCTGGAACGGGCTGACCACCTAGGAGTCAGATTTACACAGAAGACTCTTCTCCCTTGAGGCTCCAAAGAGATGGTTAGATTTCGTGTCTCAGGGTGGACACCTCTGTTCCTGAAACTGAGAGTTTTGCTCATGTCGACACAAAGTATAGACATGTATATTGCTGTTATGGTAGCTAGTAGCTCATGTGACTCAGCCATGCGTGGTGGGCACTATTGGGAGAACAGTGCTGTTTTCCCTTGACTATTGATGACTCCCCGCCCCTAGGCTTCCCGGGTCGCATGGTATGGTATGGGAATCACAGCTGTAGGCATGCGTGGTTGGCTTTTGCTTGTTGTTGTTGCTAAAATTAGTGGGGAGGTACTAGTGTAGAATGTTCACTCTGACACAGACCTGGGCTGCCCTGAGGAATGAGCACATTGGCAGCCGGAATCCCCTTTTCCTGAAAACCTCACCCCACATTGTCTACCCACAGAATTAAGACAGTCACTTCATGTGAGCACGAAGCATCTTGCTAGAGTTACAAAGAGTCTCTGGATAAACCTAGTTACAGGAGGGGCAGGTTACCTGCCTCTGCTCTGCCTCCTGCAGGATTGTTTTCCCTTAATTAGAACTGATAAATTTACACCTCAAGAAATGCAGAACTCTCTCTTTTGGCTACCGAAAGGCTCTAAATCATCATAGAATTATGTGTTTGGCACATACAGTTTTGCCCAGCTAGATGGTAGGACCGTAGATGGGAGGTCAGTCCTGCTGGAGCTGTCTAGCTTTCTGGGGTCTCCTCAGGAAGGCATTAATCCTCCTGCCTGCCTTGTTTAGTAGAGGGTGAGGTAAAGCTGGAGTTTGTTCTAGGCCCCCTCTGGCTGTTATGCTGGGGTAGAGGAGATTAAATGGAAGAACACTGCTGGATAAGACAAGAAACCTGGAGAAGGGGACTCTGCTCTAAGTCAGTTATCATTCTCCCACGTTCACGAGCTCACTGAGCATCTTAGATTTCTCAGTTTTTCTGTTTTTTTTTTTTTTTTTGTAGACTCTTTCCACATTTTCCTCTTTAGAGAAATTCTTCTAATTTGTTTTATGTTGTTTTTCCACCCAAGTGCACATGTACTTGACTAGGGGTTGGAGGCCAGGGAGACTGCAGGTGATTTGCCTTCTAGGCTCTGACCCTCTCTAAGTGTGGGCAGGCTCTCACGCAAGGCTAGTCAAGGATTTTACCCCAGGACACACCCATATAGGTGGATGACAAATAGCAAAACCAGAAGCTGATGTCATTATGTTTCCCAGCCTAAAGTGAATCTAGTTACTGTTCTTAGGTGATACAGATGTTACACAATGCCACAGTGATGTGGGAGAGAGAAGCCCATGTCTTGATGGACAGCACATGGGGCTTTTGCTTGTGGCAGGAAAAAGGTTGCCACACGTGCGAATATGTGAATAGAAGAGTCATGAACCTGCCTTTCCATCTGTATCTTAACCATGATGGACCCATGCTTTTTTTTTTTTTAAATTGTATTTGATCTAGAGATCTTACCTTCAGGGAACTGATCATAATAATGCAGGCATAAAGGTGAAATGTGACAATTAACATCAGCTTTATAGCTATGGCCATTCACAGGGTCATTTCACACCTTGAGTTTCAGCTGTCATCAGTGATGTTATTATAAACACTAGTTCTTGAAGACCTGGCTCTTCTGTGGTTGTTAGAAACACCTGAAGCAAAGTTCTCATGAGTCCCAGGGCCGGAAGGCTGACAGTGGCTGCTCCTACATTCAGCATTTGCTCGGCACTTGCCGTACATCCAAGCCCTTGCTACTCTTAAGTGCCTGAAAGGAATAAAAACAGCTCCAAAAGAGATACTCAAAAAGAAAAAGAATTATCATTGTGTTTAATAAGAGAAATGACAAGCAATCATAATTCTTTCCATTAAGTAAATATGTTAGAAAAAATTTATTATGAAATGACACATTATGCAAGCCAGGAATCAAAGATGACATCCTTGCATTAAATACGGTAGATGCCATTAAGGAAAACAGTCAATATGTCACTAAGCCACGGCCTGTAAAAATTAAATTGATTTGGTAAATGTAAGTAAGATAGATCTGTTTGCTTTCATCATCAATTTTGAGTGGGTGAACAGGTGATGTCACCAACCTGGGAGCGATAAAGATGCAGGGCCATCTGGAAAGGCAGGTGATGGATGGGCAACTGCTTTTGGGTAGTGACAGTGCTGTGGTACTTTGTCACTTGGGATGCCGTACTTAATAACTTTTCAATACCATCATAATAAATTTCACTGCCTTATTAATATAGAAATGGTGAGTTATTACCATGATGGCGGGTGTAAATAACCGGAGATGCAGCTGTCAAAAGCTGATTGTTCCAGCATGTATCTTTAAGCAACACAGTTCACTCGTGATAATCAACCTATGTCTATACCAGCACAGTTTATTGCGCTTGTCAAAGGAAAAAGTAGTATTATTCAAAATTATATGAAGTCATAATAAACAAGTTGAATATATTATCAGACTTTTCCTGTAAGTTTGCAAACATGAGGCAGTAAATAAATTTTAATAATGTCTTTTCATGTAAAATAATGTCCATATGTAATGTAATAACGTCCTTGCTTAACTATTAACAAAATAGTCAACTTCTTTGTATGATTCCAGGGATATTTTTATTTGTACTTTTCAGTCACTAGAGCTCCGAGGCACAAAATCCTGCATTAAAAAAGAGGAGACAGGAACCCTAGAACATTTCATTAACACGCTCCAAAGTTGCTGAGTACAGACCATGTCACACATTTCTATTTTAATTGAACAGATGTACTTAAGAGCAAACCACAGCAAACAAAATACAGACAAAATTATAAACATGTGTCACCAAGCAGTGGGCAGGCAGGAGCCCCTTACAAGCATCTGTGTGTATTTTATGGAGAGCCAAGGACTGCACTTCATAAGTTTGCCACTGATGTTTCCAGTTTAATGAGGAGAAACCAAATATGTAGATAGGTGTAAGCTGAGGATGAATTATTGGATCAATCACTTAGCACCATTGAGGGTGTCTGCCATTGTTCAGTGGGAAATAGCTAGAGCCAGGCGCCCATTGCCTACACAGCAGGGCGCCCACTGTTCCAGGGAATATGGAAAACTTCCTCCTTCGTGTCACTGTGATCTTTATATTATTTCTGGGCCAGGCTGACTTTGAATTCTGACGTTGTCTTTCAAGGCTGCAGCCTGCCAGCCTCTTAAACGAAATGCCTCTCCGCCATTTCTATTACTGCTGAAAAGACAGCCAGCAGTCTATTAACAGGCAATAAAGCTCAGGAAACCCAGGCCTCATTTCTTGGGTCAGAGGTGAAAATTGCATACTAAATGAAACAAAGGTGTGCCTTGAGCCTTCTAGAAGCTGCACCAGCGAGAGCACACGTGTTCTTAGCCAGAGTCTCCCACTTAAAGGGGAAGGAGTAATCATAATAACGGTGGCCCGTGGAGTTAAGTACTCAGTTGAGAGAAATTATATCAATCTGACAAATATAGCCTTCACAGGAGATAAAGTCTCTAATGATCTTAAATGCATATATTTATCATTTAATTCAACGACCCTATTCCCTCGGGCTTTAGACCAACTAGGTTTCCCTGAAGCTTGGGGAACTTTTTACTAGTACAGAGAATAATGGTCATTTGTCAGAAGTTTCAAAGTTGAACAACACAGTTGGAAGCAAAGGACAGGAGAGGGGGAAATGGTTAATGAAATCATTCTACCTCAGAGAATATTAATATAAAGTTTTATTGATGTACAAACTGCAGTTTTTCATGGGTGAACAGTAGGTGGCACATGGGATAGTGAAGAAATTTTAATCAAGGTAATTTTCATCACGTTTTATTAACTTATATATGTCACCGGTGCACACAGCATGTTAATATGCAGAAGAGAGCTCATAAGTAGTTCGGAAACACGCAAGTTGGGTGTGGAAAGGCCCAAGGGAGCCACAGAAACAGAAGTAGAAGTTCTAAAGGTAAAGTGGGGAAGCTGGAGAGCCCCAAGAATAAAGAGGCCCTTGTGGATGGCGGGCTTTTCCTCCCTGTGTTCTAGGTCTCATGTGATGACGCCTACGAGTGATGCCCAGGAAGCACTGTGACTCTTGTGTCGTCCTTTGTGAGACTGTCAGGGCCTTTGTTCATGCTGTCAGTCAACTGTTCTCCAGCCCTCAGCCCCCCTCGGGCAGACACTTGGGTAACTGCAGTAGCCACTTGCAAATAGATTTCTGTAGCAGCGTATTATCCTTTAGGCCTTTGCTTGAGTGAGCTCCCAGCCCCCATCCTCAACAATCTAGCCATTCATGTGGCATAGCCCCTTGCTTACTTCTTCACCATGTGTCTAGTGGTTTGTGTTTCAGGGCCATGTGTGACACAGTGGAACGAACACTGGGCTAGATGCCAGGAGCCTGGAGTTTTTGCCCCAAGTCAGACTCGGGACCTTGGAAAAGTCGTTTGACTTTCTTCTGTCTCACCCCTGCCTCCCCCTGCCATCCGGGTGGAATACTCTCTAGGGTAACAGGTTTGGGGGTTTTATTTATGGTGAGGCTAGCTTCGGGTCTTTGTGCTCTGGGAAGAATACAAATTCATTTCAAATTAAGTTAAAAATCTGTGCTTGTTTTACAGTTTCTCTCGGTAACACTCCTGTAAACTGTGGTTTGCAGACTGGAAAGCAACTCTGGTATGCGCGTCTCTCTGTGGATCTGTGTTTTAGCAGAGCAGTCAGTTGAAGACCTAACCTTTCTTCTGAGTAGAAAGTCAGTGGGTTAGAGAAATGATGCTATTTCTAGCTCTCGTTGGAAAGGTGGGGGCGTGGGTCTCTTTGTTCCCAGAATAGGCCAAGTTCTTGGTCAAGGCTGTGCTGTTTACAAAGCAATATTCAAAGTTACTGTTTTGCCCTTTCAATTAGACCATAGATACAATGGGATTGTTTAAAGACAACAAAGCAGTACAAAACAGTAAGAAAAGAGACAGTGTGAGGTAGAGAGGTACCGTTCTTTTGTTTAAATTCTAACTGGCTTCTTGTTCTGACCGAAGTGCGAGAGCACCTTTTTCCAGTTCACCTGCAACAATAGGATGGAATAACTATGGCCATGACCTCAGGGGTCAGATGTGAAGGTGGCGTTGAGAAGCTGTGCACGGGGCTTCAAGCTGTACATACCATAGCGCATTGCTTGGTGCCGTTATGGTCACCTTTCCATTGGAGATGTTTCACATGAAAAGACTAGGAAATTAGATGTTCTGGGTTTGCACAGCTACAACATCCAAGAGTTAAATATTATTCCCTTTCTGAATGCTGTTTAGAAGTGGCTTTCCTTTAGCCCAGTTACTTCTATGAGGAGACACTGATGAGGCTCAAGTGGATCTTAAGTGAAAATTTTAGGAAGTGTCCCTTAACCATGCTGAGAAGAAGGAAGAGGAGCAGGGGTTTTTACCTTTGTGTTTAATGACCTTGCGTTGCAACAAGGCGGGAGGGTGAGAGAGGTAAGAGTTTAGCATTTAAGACTCTGCAGAGCATCCTTGGGAGATAGCTCAGCATATGAAGTCAATCTCCTGAGCCCATGTTAAAAAAAAAAAAAAGAGTAGAGCTGAGCACATTGGCATAAACTTCTGGTTCTAGATATGGGGAGGCAAAGATAGGCATATCCCCAGGACTCACTGGCCAGCCAGCTTTAGGGAGTTAGGGAGTTCCAGGCCAGAGAGAGAGCCTGTCTCCAAAAGCATGATCAGGGTGATGATGGTATCTGGCAATACCTGAAGTCATCTTAGCTCTCACACACGTGTGTGCACACACAGCTTTCAAGACTCACCCCAGCCCCGAATCTCCTGATATTTGCTTCCAGCAACTTTGTTTGAAGGCTTCTCTTGTTCCTTGCTTCTTCACTGCTCAGCAATCTGGTTTCTTGCAATCTGTACCCTGTTAGGCTTCAGTCAGGGGCAGGAGTGGGGCTGGTTTGTTCCAGAAAGAAGGGGTGTGTGTGTTCTGAATGCTTCTGTTTGAGTGTGTGGTCCTTTCCAGAAACCGCTGTTGTGGAACCCTCCTGAATGGCCTTGAGAATACACGTGCTTTTTGTCAGCGAGTATCCTTAATGGAGTATGGATTTGTCGAATTTTAAATGAAGACAGTATTCTTCGGTCGTCCGCAGGATGCTGCAGCCTGTGGGATGACATCAGCCATCTTGTGAACTGTCTTTTCTCAGTCCTGCTCAGTGGCTTATAATGTTTCAGTGATGATTTATCGCCGTATTATTAGTCACTAGATTGTGGCAAAATACAGACATGTATCATGAGTGCTAGCACATTTCCTGATCTCATTATACACTGCCATTTGTTCACGCATCACACTTTATATGTAGTGTTGTCTAGACAGAAATTTGGGAAATCAAATGGAATAGAAGATTGTCAATGACTTCTGACCTGCTAAACTTTGCTAATTGTCATGACCTCTGAATTCTTTGTAAGAAACAGTTATTCTTTGTCAACAGTTGTATTGTTTTCTCAGGAAAAAAAAAATGTCATCTTTACTTTTTGAAACGGAGGCAGCTAGCTACCTATCTAACCCCTGCACGTTGCAGTGGAAGACTTGCATAATATAGCTGGGTGGAGCAGTAACCCAAAGCCCAGAGTTGAGTTTGCTAGCCTATGGAGAGAAACTTCTCAGAGGAAGAGTGAGAAGGGCCAGAACCCCACTTAGACGGTCTCTACTACCTGGGAATGCACTTAGTCCCATCATTCAGTTTCCTTAACCAGGAAAACTCTGGGTTAATGTCTAACAGCACCTGTAAGCATCTACAGGACTAGTTTGTTGCAAAAATCCTTGCTATGTGATTCTTTATACAGACTGTACTGTCCTAACTTTGTTTGTTTGTGCAGCGAGGGTGTGGGGCTTCTGTTGAGAATCACATGCTTATTTGAAATCTGAGATGTTAGAAAAGGCATCACTATTGAGAAATCCAGGTAAGAAAATATTTTCAAGAGACTCTCTCTTTCTGTGTACCTTCCAAAGCCTGGAATTTCACATTTGGAGATATTAATTCTATAAGGATACTAGTTGCAATATAAAGGTTGAGAAGTAGCTGGGTTTGTCTATAGATTCATCAGGTTAAAAAATATAATCAAAGTGCTTGATGAAATAATGAATAATGAATAAGTTACAGGGGTCTCTGGCCACTGCTTTGTTAGGGACACTATAAAGGGACATATGGAGCTACATGGTGAGGTCAGGTCACAGATGCTCATTCCTTACGTGAGGACCTCAGCTGAATGCTGGAGACACAGATTGCAGTTGCCTTGACTTCCAGCTTCTTGTTTTTCTTGAATCAGATAGAGTGGTAAGTTGCGATCAGGTAGCATAACTGGAGAGCTGCTGAGCATGGTTTGCCCAGCTATGTACCCCAGAGCAATTGCAGGGCTCCTAGTATGAATGAGGGCACATAAGATTTGCAGTTCAGTGTCTGTGGAATTAGGTGAAAGGTGTTCCCTCTGTTCAGAAATGGTGGCACTTGAAATATTAGAACTTTAAAGTCAAGAAGGGTAGAATGCAGCACTGTATGTGATACATATGTGAACGAGCATGGCTTTTTTAACACCTGAAGTCTGGTAGAAAAGAATTAATACAGGTGGGCTGGGCTACTAGATTAGCTGGTTCAACCTGAAGAAAAACCACTAGGGAGGATGTTTATATATATATATATATATATATA
>NW_026596073.1:24168545-24238025 GCF_907164565.1 Psammomys obesus
GATGTTTATATATATATATATATATATATATATATATATATATATATATATATATATATATATATATATATATATACTGATGTTCTTATGTTCTTATGGAATATGGAATAATCTGGGTACTCATTCATGAACTAAGTAGTATTTATTCACTTTAGTATGGACTCTAAGTTCATCCTTCCCGTGAGGCCTCTGAGCTTGTGAGGTAGGCAGGATGGAGACTGGCTTTGGACAATGATCTTGTTTCCTGGTCCAACTGCTCAAAACGCTGGTTTTCTGCTCTCCAAAAGAAAAGTGGTCTTCTCTAGCTTTAGACAAGGTACATTCTCCTCGAAGTAATAATATGCTGGTTCTCTACACAGGGTCACTCAGGCATACCATACAAATGTCAAAAGAAAATTCCGTGGTAATGAAAACTAGTCTATCTAATGTTTTTTAAAAAAACGAGGGACTGTATTTTCAGGGAGACTGGGAACCTCTATTTAATGTAAGTCCTTTGGTCATTGAGATGTGTCAGAAATCATGCCCTTTATGCTGAAGCGCCATTGTGTTAGTACTGAAATGTGAAAATAATAAACAGCTGACATTTTAGGCACAGACTAAACACCAAACAAATGACATTACATCAAAGCCCCTGAGAGAGTTTCAAGACGAGGGGATGCCAATGGAAAGAGGGCAGGAAGCAGACTCTTTCGTGGTGGTGTGGGAGCCTCTGCCTGCTTCTTGCCCTGGGAATGTTCTGTTTGCATGGATAATTGTTTTTAGTTTGGATTTATATGAAACACTGATGAAGTACAGTTATGGTTCCACTCTTGCTTTTGCCTCTTATTAATTAATATACGGGCTCCACAAATACGTCACCTGAACACCATATGTTCTCAGAAAGGAGCGGACATGCAGGAGATAGCTGTACCTCTCCGTCTCCCTCCTTCTCTCCACCCTCCCTTCTTTCGGCTTTCTTTTCATCTTTATTTTTTCTTAGTTAACCATTTAAGTCAACAAATAACTCTCCTTTGCCTAATAGTTTTGGTTCAATTAATTGCATGTCCACCTAATGTGTTCGTCGCCTCCCTTGAGAATAATTGTTCACAGGGCTTGACCATCTGAGGGACAGTTAGTCATTCTGAGGACACAGGTGGGGAGCACACCTGCAGTGAGTCACTTACGGGGCGATTGTCTCCGTCTAAAATGACTCACAGCTGTCCAGCATGTGCTGATAAAGAAGGGAGGAGGCATTTTAGGTTGCCTTTCAATGCTGTTTTCACTCTCCCCCATCCCTTGGTTACTTGGAGGAAAACACTTAATACCTGGCATTGCTGGGACCAGTGCTAACCAGCAAGGGCTTTATAGGCGCTTCCTGTAGCTGCTCTCATCAGCTCTGAAGATCCACTTATATTAAGTTTTATAGGGGAAAAAAAAAGCTGTAAAGACAAAAAAGTTTTGAAGACAAAATTTCTTATTAAAACCTGTGATCTCTAGTTTTAATGAATGCCAGCCACATTTTAAAGCTATTGCTAAGTAGCTCTCAGGGTTCCCAGAACTCCCAATAAAGGAGAAAAACTCAGCTATTTACTGAGCACTGGTGGGCATTGGTAAAGTTGTTTTTTTTTTTTTTTTTTTTAAATGAGATTTTTACAAAAACCTATCAACCTTGCATGGTGCTTCACAGCATAAAAGGATACAAACTGAGAAATTTAGCAACCAGGGTCTCAGCGCTTACTTGACATTAAATTTGTCAGATTTTAAAAATTCTATAACCATTTTTTTCCCTATGAGACATTACTCTTGTTCATTCTTCAAAAACATTTGCCTCAGTGTGGGGAATTACAGATAATTCCGTGCAACAGGTTTAACTTACCATTTTCATAGTGAAAAGAATAGCCTAGCATGGTCCCGATTTTCTTTGGTTTCCTCCCATTCTCAAAAGAACCAGTGGTATTCACATTTCTTTGTCTAACAGTTTTATAATGTCTTAAGAGATTAACAGTGAGCATGAATGAGGGCCCATGGATTAGACAACAAAAAGCCTGGGACGTCCGCTACCTTGCTCACAGATTTCAAATCTTCCGGCATCTCCGAGCAATGTATAGAAACTAAGAAAAGATAATAAGTACCAGAGTCTCAAAAGTGTTTAGTGATTCAAAAAATTCAGATGTCATGTCAGAACTGACAGACTGATGGAGCCGTCCGTGGCAGGGCCTACTTTTTGTCTTATGTTCAGCTCTCATACTGAGTGAATGCAGATGTTATCGTGGTACCCCAGACAGTCAGTCAGTGAAATGTGACAAGCTGTCAGTGGGGTTATACTAAGTTGATTTTGCGAAAATATCCACAAGCCTTCCAGCTTCTCTTTATATATAAAAAGCAAGGCAAAACAACAACAAACAGCCCTCTACCCTCATTTAATCATTTAATCGAGGGAATGCATTTGTGGACCGAATCCCTTGTAAATTGTCATCTTTAGAATACCTTGAGTCCTTACTCTGGGGAATTAGACTTAACACGTTCGCATCTCAAGTATCCGATCCCAAAGTAGCTCTCTGCAGCGTTTTTTAATGAGTTGCTTAATTTTTGTTTAATTTACATTGTACCTCAGTGCTTAGCAAAGGGCATTTCAAGAAGAGAGTGAATTCCCTTTGCTTAAATCAGGAGCCAAGAGTAAAGGTTAAAAGTCCGGGGCCACAACAACAACAACAAACAACAACAAACCCTTTCTAGAAAGAGGCAAGAAAAATGAACATGTGAGTTTCCAGTAATCAAAAAGTAAAAATTCTCATTTCTATACTTTTTTTTTTTTTTTTTTTTTTTTTTTTAGTAGGAGCTTAAGTTTCCTACTGGCCCCACTGAGGGCAACATTCCATCAATCCATGAGACCAATTCTCTTTTACATATATGAGTTGCACATTTAAATTTTTCTTCTTTTTTTTTTTTTAAAAAAAAAAGACGAGGAAATTAGAGAATCTTCAGTCTGCTCATATATTGATATTTAAGGATTGATTTGCTTATGCGGTGATCATTTTATTTTTATGTCAATTCCAGATTTAATTTAAGTCAAGAGTTTCAAAGTCAGAGCAAGTCTACAAGCTGGCAAGGACCAGAGAAAAACTAGAAAAAGAACATAGTTTTGAAAAATTCTGCCTTTGCTGTGTTGCTTTTAATGATGGCAATGGTGTCTTTTAAAGCAAGGGGACATGGGGATCACAAGAGTGTGCCCTTTCTTTCCTTTCAGCCAGAACATAGTAGCTGGCTCTGTGTGTGTATCCACCGAAGGGCTGCTGTTGTATGCAATATGTTGATTTTGAATTACAGATCATTTGGCAGCTAGCTCTCCCTCCATTTTCCCCCAAATCACTAACCCACTGCTGCCAGTCCACAGGTTCAGAAACTAAAGGTAAGACAATACATTTTGTCTCGCTTAGAGCGTCACTGAGGAGTCTGTCACACAATGAGAAACCGTCGTGTGATTTTGAAAAATGAAAAAGTGAAGACATTTTGAAGATAACATCTTAGCGGAGTGTCCCTGGAAAATGCAGCGCTAAACAATCAAGTGGAAATCTGCATATGGAGGAAATGATTTAGAATCTGTTTCGCTGCTAATCGCACTCGCGCTCAAGTTTTAGATTTCATCTGTCTGCTCAGATCTATTGTAAGCCATTAAGTGGCTTCCTTTTCCCCCTACAAATTGAAAGCTGCAACTGCAAGGGACTCTTTTGTTCTTTTAATTCAGTCAGCATGGAAATGATTTTCTCATTTCAGGCCCCTTTCTCTCCTCTCTTCATTGTGTCAATAAAATAGAGTTGTGCAGGGCCGCTCTAATCAGCTTAGAGTGCTAATTCATTGCGCCGGGATGCTATCTGTGTTTGGCTACAGGTGGGCTCTCTAAGGGTCAGTCTCCAGGGGAGCGTAATTGTGTGTCTCCTGGGGCTTGTTTGCAGAATGACCTAAAGCTGAAGTCCCAGCTCAGGAAGGGAGGGGGGAACCAACAGGCAGAAGCTGGGCAAACACACACACACACACACACACACACACACACACACACACACTATGTTCATGTGTTCCCCTCTGCCTCATGTTACAAGGCTCCAGCCGTATTCCCTGCTCTGTACGGATTTGTGCCTCCCTGCGATTATCCGTAAAACATGAATTCACTGAAAATTTGCGCACGTTTCTGAAGGGTACAAGCAATTTTGTATTTAACTCATAAGCAATGAGTTAAAAGTTAGGGTAGGATTAATGTATGTTAATGTGACCAAACAAAACTGAACAGCAAAAAAAAAAAAAAAAAAAAAAAAAAAAAGGAAACTCAAAACTGCCAGTTTAGGAAAATATGTTCTCTTTCATGTCCTGTGAAAGTTGGTTAATATGTAGATATGGGGGTATTACAGACTAATAAGTTAAGCTTTACGAGCACTGAGGAATTCCTGACAGTTTTGGAAGGAGAATAGTCCTCAGTTGTTTGGAGTAAGGAGAAAAGTAACGCTGGACAGGAGGCTTGAGGTTCACACGTCCTTGAGTCGTCTGGTGTGACCTGCAAACCTTTCTGGAGTTATTGTATCTAAAACATGCCGGGAATATGAGCTTAGTTACTGGACCCGACACTTCTTCAGTTAGGATTAAAAATTCCATAACATCCTTTTATTTGTCCCTAATAGTCACTTTTACTTTTTATTTTAGTTTGGATTGAGGTTAATTCCAGTCGTAATGGAAAAATCTGGACTTTATAGAATAGCTCTAAGCAGGTTTTAAAGTAGAAAGACACGTGACAAATGCTTTTAAGCTCTGGGAATGGAGTTATGGACAAGCTAAGCAAATAGTCTTTCATTTACGTATGAAATCTAGTGTTTGTCTAATGTATCAGAAAATAAAGTGTCACTTTCATATTAGCAAAGAATTAGGGGAAATGACTATATTTTGAATAATCTGAGAAAAAGTTTTATAGGCACATTGAGATAGAGTCGAATCCAGTTAGCATCAGATTGCAGAGCTTGTCCCGTGACATTTGAAGTTGAATGCAGGCACCATCATTGGGTTGTGCAAATGCAAGTTCTTAAAAGACATTTTAGAAATGAATTAGGTTAGTGTTTAGAGTACGCTCTTGCATTTTAGTTCTTTTGTTTTTTCCCTTGCTGTTTCAGCCACACGCTGTGCCTGGATCACTGCTTTCTAACATTGCTGCCTCCAAGAAGGCTCTCAAGTTCACCTTTTCATTTGTTTATTTAGAACTTAGATAGAGTAATATCAGGAGCTGATGAGAAAGTATGTCCACTTGTAAAAGTGACCGCTCATTTTCATCCTTATGTGGAGGGATTCTCATTTGGAACTCTGAGATATTTATAGCTTAAATTCCTTTGTTGTAACTATAGTGTTCTCTATTTTAATTTTTGTTAAGTATTAGCAATTTTTCTGACCTAAGAAACTATACTTTTATGCAAAATACATTCACTATTATTTTTTCTGAAGTTGAAGAGGTGCTTGTTTAATTTTGTTTAGTGTTCTTTGTTCTTACACCCTGCCTCACTGTCCTATATATCTTTCTAGGTGACTGAATTTAGCATGGCCTTATCATCAGCTGTCTTCTACAAGAGCCAAATGCTTTGTGTATATTTAGGTTTACTCTTAAGGAAGAAAAAAAAAATATTTAGGTTTACTCTTCAGGAAGAAAAAAAACCCGAAACATTGAATTAACTTGGGTCATACAGCAAACTTTAGCCTCTTTTCAGTTCAACTGGTCACCATAAAGTAGAGAAAAGTAGGACTATCCCCCTGAAAGGATCACTTCTTAGATAGAATTAGCCTTCTTTCTCTTAGTTATATATTTCAGTATGTTTTCTGTGCTGAGAACATTTATCTAGTGTAAGAAAAACACAGGACAATGATTTGTGCAATGATTTGTCTCCGTGTTCTAGCAGGCGTATGTGAGAATGGCTCCACACATCCTTTGGAGAACATAAAGTTGTCTTGTCCCTGTCTTTATTGTCACTTCTAAGGTTTGTAATGATGCTGGTGATCATATTATTACTAGGAAGACTGGAACAAAGTGAAAGAGCACAAAATTAGACATTTAAAGTTTCCAATGGGATAAAATCTGGGTGGGGTCTTTCTTCTCTTACTAACTTCCAAGCCACACAATGGCTCGGAGAAGTTATTAGGAATATTTTCATGAGTGTTCTTTGCATTGTTAGATTAGAAACTCCCCAGTTAAAGGGTCTTAAGAGTCAAGGAGATAGTGCCATAGAAAAGCTAGCAAATTACTCACTTACAGGTGACCCCTACTCAAATCCTTGCGAACCTATGTGTGTCATTTTTAGTAAAACAAAATTGTGTAGGGTTGCTTGGTAAAGATGCCTAGGTTTAAGGAACTTCTAGTGTAACCTCCTGAGATAAATCTTTTACTTCACCAGTCATCTTTTGCTAGAACGAAAGCATTAGAATCTTCTGATGGGGGTTTCTAACTGTTTTAAATTGAAGTAACTGTCTATGTAAAATGAAATACAAGGGAGATGCGGAGATGTTTTAGGTCAATCCTTCCCCTTTCTGAACTTTTAGCTAGCAAACAAACAAAAGAGCACATTTATTGAGTTCCATAGTTAGAAAAATCTACCTCCTGGAGAAACTTGGCCTCCAGAAGACCACAGCCAACTTTTAGAACACATGCTTATCATTGCTAAATTAGAGGTCATTGACATGACTTTCTGTGAACCAGAGATGAATAGGTTCTCCCCATTATCAGTTTGCTCATCTGGGAAAAAAGGAAATTAAGTTCCTAATTAGGTGAATTTGGACTAAAGAGGTGGGACCTTGAGGGGATGAAGAAAATTGAGAGGTAGTTTATGCCATTTCAGACTAATGATAGGAAAGGAAATGAAGATGAGAGCTGAGCCTGAAAGGTCACTGACCTTATTAAGGCAAAGAAGAGCAGTTCTGCAAAAGCCGTTACCTGCAATAGGTTGGAAGGTGTCAGGTTCTATGGATGGTCTGAGATATAAATACTTGGAAAAGAGGTGGGACAAATGTCATTGTGCATTCTTATATTGAACGATATTTTAATAATGTGAGAGAGAAAAAAAATGACCCCTACCAGTTTTATAACTCTTTTCTGCTCTGTCATACATTAAAAAAACCAAAAAAACAAACAAACCAAATAAAGACAAGTTTGAACTGGAAAACTTTTACGGAATCGGTAATACTTCTTTTAGAAGTTAGTTTTCATGGTTAATAGAGTAAGTATTCATCTTGTATAATATATTCCTCCTAGAAAGACACAATTTCATGAATATACTATAGCATAGGTTTATAATATTTTACATAAATATAATTATTTACTAAAATATCTATTACCTAGATACTATCTAATGTACATGAAATTTTAGCTTTCCTTAATAATTTAAATTATCCAAGTACTGACAAGATGCATAAAAATGTAGGTTTTCTCTATAATCCTTCTTGAGTTTGGAATAATGTCAATACTGCTATATTAAGCAATAAAAGATAATTTATATATATACTTATACATAATATAAAGATAATTTATATATATTTACATATATGTCACATAAACAGTTTAACTATTTGAGAGCCTACATTTAAAAATAAGTAAGAGAAACAGACATAATTAATCTTAATAAAATCTATTTTATGAAGGTATCCCAAACATTATCATTCGTAACTTCAAAGCAAAATAGAGTTATTATTCAGGAAGGGAGATGGCTTAACAGGTAAAGACACTTGCTGACCCGAGTTGGATCTCTAGGACCCACATGATGGACCTGATTCTTGTAAGTGGTGTTCTGACCTCCACACACATGTCCTCGCATGTGTGTGTGCCCTTCATACCCTCATACACTCACAAAATGAACAAGTAATGTGAAATCAAAGAAAAAAATTATTAACTCAGGTATTTACCCAATCCACAATAAAATCTTTGAAATCCAGTGTGTGTGTTATACACACCACACGCTTTAATGTTGTGTGGTGACAGTGTTGGTCCTGGCTGGCTCCAGCATTTAACAAAGTTTCACATCATCTGGGGAACTCCATCGTCTGTACTGTGATGAGTTCAGCTACTTATTATGGTGCTGGAAGCAATAAAAACAGCCGTGTGGGGGGGGCACACAGTCTAGTCCACTCATCTCAAGAGTGGCGAGGACTCTGAGGGTCAGGCCAGGTCAACTGCCTGCCCTGGATGAGCAGACACGGCTTAGATTAGATTCCAGGTTTCTTTCTGAATTTTAGTTTATCTGGAATTTCTATGCTGCTTTTGTTCACTTTATGCAAAGGGATATAAGGCAACAAAAAGGAAAAAGAGGACAACACAGAACCTAAGCAACCAGAGAACATAAACAGAATCAGAAATTGAGATGGTCTTGACCCCGAGGGCAGTGTGACTGCCACTGAGGTAAAAAGCAGTGTTCACTGAACTTTCCAACATGGATGTTACATGATTTTCTTGGAATCCATTGAGTTTTTATATGTGAGCATTGATACTGAACATAGAGGCATTAATTTTAGATAATTTACCTCTGTGCTTTCCTCAGTCCTAAGGAAAATAGAGCAACTTTTGTTTCATTTGACATGAATAACTTAAGAGATTTTAGCTCGATTGTCATAGATGGAGCCCCAAGAGGAAAATGACTGGGTCTCGTGATTTTTGGCCCTTGGACCCCAAAGAGAAAATCCAAGCATTCCTTCTTCTGCATTTTTAGACCTTAGAACACATCTGAAATTAAGCCCCACCTGACAATGTCAATGAAATGCTACTGATTAGAATTTATGTGGAAAGCAGAAATGGGAGAGATACGAGTCTTCTTTTGTAGGATGGACAGCTGCCAGTATTGATCCTGGGCTAAGATTCCCAGATGAAATGAGGTGGGACAGGTTGAGTCATATGATAACAGCCCTGCCATCCTGCTGAAGCAGTCTCAGGAGGAGGTAGCACGGCTAGGGCTGTGAGGTGAAACCCACTGAACAGCTACTACATGTCACCCCCTCCCTCAGCTGCAGGCTGCATGCCTGGATCCATGGGAGGACCCTCCATGGCAGCGTGGAGTGACCAGAAGTGCCAAAGCCCAGAGAGGAGCTTGCTGTCCCTGACAAGGTGCCGTGTGTAGTGTGTAATAGTACCATCCTGTTTCCATTCCCCACAGTAGAAAATTCTACTAGGCTAACAAGGCAGAGGGTAATGAGAAACATGCCAAGGTAAGAGAGGAAAAAAAAAAAAAGAGCAAGAGTGAGGGGTCTAACCTACGAACAAGAAACAAATGTGATCAATTACTCAAAGTGTGACGCTCACAGAGACCTTATCTTATGGCTCCTTTAAATAAAAGCCTGATTGTTACCAAATGTGACTGAAAAGCAAGGAAGAAAAACACGTCCATGAGAGAGAGTGGAGAAGGGCGAAAGGGAAACACGACTTTATATTGATGTCAGACAAAACCAGTCCCCCAAACCATGCAATTCTGCTTCTAGAGAAGTGCTTAACAATCGCCTTTCTGAGCAGCAGGCAGTAAAATGGCTCAATGCATGAAAAATAAAAGCACCCAACGTGACTTGCTTGGGTGTGGGGGAGGGAGGTCTAAACAGGAAACGACCACTGATGGTTTGGCAGTCTTTGAGATGTTTGTTTTACATAATTATTTGACTTAAATGTTTTAAAGAAGCAGGCCCACTCTGGAGGTGGTGGCAGAAACAGGCTCTGATGACAGTAGGCATGATGGCTCTGTTACCCTTTGAACTGACTAAGACACTCAATTTTATATCCATATATTTCCAAGGGTATCTTCACATGCAAGATATCTCCTTGGCCTATGAAATACAAAAAACTAGTAACGGGATTTAAAGTGACATTAACAGGACTGCTTCATGCCCAACAAAAGGTGTGAGCCCGTCTTAATCATGTCAAGTAGAGCAGGGAACATCAGGGTTAAAGCTGTGAGGACCGGAGGGCTGGCAGATCTGGGCTTCATATCTTCCCCCCCCCCCAATTCCCCAGAAGTGCAGCAGAATTAACACTATCCCTTTCTTGGAGATCCTGGGTCAGTAGGTGTTACAGGATTATGTTATGAGGTGTGACTATGGAGTAGTGAGACTGTTTTTCACACTCCACACACAGAAAGAGGCTCTTTTGACTTCAGTGGAGAAAACAGTAAATTTCCTTAGGGTGCTTGCCTCTGGTCCTTACACACACACTCAATACACACACACAAGGCATCTTCAAAAGCGCGCGCGCGCACGCACACGTGTGTGTTTGTGTGTGTGTGTGTGTGTGTGTGTGTGTGTGTGTATACATAGATGGAGTCTGTAATCTTCTCCCCTGCTCTCCTCTGTCAAGGAACTTGGGGAATGGCAAATGGAGAGCTCGCTTTAGAAGCCAGAAGTGGCTTCTTCAAGCTCAGTGCTGGCCAGGGAGATGCCTCACGGGAAATAGAGACGGCATCCATTTCCAGGCTGTTCTGCTGTGCTTTTGTTCTCTTTTTTTTCCTTCCCATGTTTTCCCAGTACAGTTCTCGCCTGCTGGTATCAGGCGCTGTCCCAGCATGCTAAGCCGTGCCAGTGGGATGTTTTGCACACAGTCTGCAGCATGGCTGGCTAGCCACCGGGCTTGTTCATCAGTCATTGCGTATGTATGGAGTATTTAGGGGGTGCACGGGACAATTCCCTTTTCTAAGCTGATGCCCTTAGGTTCCCAGGGGCCTGCCACCTACCCAGGATTTCTAGTTGAAACTTTCTTTTCTTTCTAAAGTGGGCATAGCTTTGTGAGTTCCTGAAAGAGGAGATCAGACTTTAGTTGTAGCAAACTCCTCTACCGGACATTTCCATTTATTTAGAAGGATGATACATCCTCAGAGGACTTTTTGTTTTTTGGTTGTTTCTACTTCTTCCTTGTTTTTTTGTCTCTTGATTGTGGTTAATATGAAAGAAACACAGGCTCATAATAAACTTAAAATACCACATCAGTATGTCTCCTTCGTCCTTGTACTTCACGTTGCTCCTTGGCTCCAGCGATTCCTTGCATTTAATTTCAAAAAGGTTCACGTGAAGCTGTCTATACCTCTACATGCATTATAGACAGAAGTCTGCTTCCTGCAAATGCCTACCCATATTTTCATAAACCTGCTTTACTTTTCCACTCGTATGTCAGATATTTCTTCCTCTGTTTAATTTGTTCATTTAAATATTTATTTAATTATATCAACGCACATATCCCCATTCATTACACCTGCCTGGCTCAGAGGCACACACAATCTGTGTTTTCATTGTGTATCTTTCTAGACACGTGTGTTTTATTAATTTATACAAATCCATGTTTTTCCTCCTTTCCATGCTGATGGTATATAGTAAGCACACAACTTTTGAGCTCGCTTTTTTTTCCCCCACTTAATACGTTTTCTTGAGGTCATCCATTAGCAGTAAGTAAAGGCCTTCTTCCTTTTTGCTGATTGCATACTATTCTGTTGAACAGACATATCATTCTTTAACGGTTCCTCTACACTTAGCCACGTGGATTGTCTTTGTTATTGCCCTCTTTTGCTATTGCAAGCAATGCTAAGTGAGCAGCTAAGGACACATTTCTAACTACTTCAGGATTTGCTAATTTTCTCTGGCAATGCTAACCGACTGTCTACAGAGCAGCAAATGTGCTGTCCTTCTTGCGCACCAGCACACTGCATAAACAAGCCATTTTCTTTCTGCCAGGCAGGGGTGAAAAGTAGTGCTTAAAAAAAAAATAGTAGTGCTTTCCCTCAGTTTAATTACATTTCTCTTATTCAGGTTTTTTTTTTTCCCCTAAATATTGCATGTAGTCTTCAAGTAGGGATTTAAGTGGGCATTTTCTTTCCTTTTTCACGTATCTTTAGTTATACTATCTAGTTCCGACAAATGAAAGTTTAGATCTCCATTCTGCAGTTATTGACCAGATGGGCATCTTAGTTAATTCAGCGCAGTTCTTGCTTTAGTATGCATGGCTGATCTCCTCTGCCACTTGAACCCTGCCAACTGTGGGTTATGCTCAGCCTCATAGTAAGTTGGGTGCGGCTACATTTCCAGGAAGAAGAGTCCTCCAAACAGGAGACGATGTTTTACTTAATTTTGTGAAGAGACCACGACATTTATCACTTCTGAAAACTGCATGCAGCTCAGTGCCAACAGCAGGAGTGGCTAGGCCGGGCTGTCTGAGGGGGGACAAGGGGCTGTTACAAGAACTCCCGGTGAGCAGAGCCCTGGTTTTACTAGCTCTGTGCTAACATATAAGCCCTGTATTTTTTTTTTGTCCCCCAAAGAATGGAAAACATTGAACCTCCACAGAGGGATGGCAGTCTTGCTTCACTAAAATCTTTAAGGGTCACCCTCCACATGAGCCATTTGCCGTCTTTAAACAAGGGAGGAGGCGGCTTCTTAGCTTTGGAGGGCTTCTCCACATTTCAAACTAAAATAAAATGTCTTCACCTGTGTTTAATTGATTTTTTTTTATACCGTTTTTATCCAGGTAGGCTCGAGACACATGCAAGTAACACGTGCGTGCTCCTTTTCGGGGTTCTACATGGTTGCAGCGTCATTGCGTTCAACACTCCGAGGCAGAGGCCTTGATCGCTGTTTGTGTTTCACACTGGCTGGGCAAATTGCTTAATTTTGTGTGCCTAAGGCTTAAGGACATTAGCCGGGACACTGGAATGGCTGGCCTAACATACGTAAAAACGTGGAATTTGGAAGATTAACTTGTATTCGACCTACTTCGGGTCTCCTGAAGGGGGCGGGGGCGGGGGGCGCAGAATCAATCTCTCAGTTTGTGGCTCTCTGGGGTGCTGCCTGGTTATAGAGAGCTCGGATTTTAAAAGTGTCTTGTGCCAAGGGCCCCTGCTGCCGAGGACGCTGCTCATGGTTGGTTGGGATGGGCAGCTGGATTCTTGCGTGGCAACTGGATTTGGGAAGCAGGTGGAGAAAGTCACCTGAGCAGTCTGGCTCAGAAGGGAAAATGGGGAAAATCTGAGCCAAGCTTTTCTTACCTGTGAAATCCTTAAAAAAAAAAAAAAAGCATAAAAGCTTTCAAGCCGCCTTCTGAACACTCGGAAAACTGCCTGTTATTTATATTTGCATGGCGATACTGCGGCCCCGGCGTGGGGCCGGTGTAAGTCAAGTTGATGTAATTTGGATTGATCTGCTTTTAAAAGGTTTGTGATGACAGTGCGATTGATGCCACGGCGCAGGTCTCTCACGACTGGATTAATGCACTTAACGAACAATTTGACCACGAAATTTATTTCTGTGGCGTTCTCATTTACTGGTAAATGCACTTACTCCCCCGCAGTCATATTAATCCTGTCCCTACGCACAGCCGCTGTGGCAAGGCTAAACTCTGGGAGGACCCCTCTGTCCCGTCAGAGCCCAGATTCTCCCTTCTTCTTCCCTGTCCCTCATCGCGAAGGGCCAGTGATGGAAGAGAAGTCTGCAGCCAGGAGCCAAGATCTCAGGGTGCTCCGATCTGGATATGTGCTCCGTGGCTTCGGCCGTTCACAAAGTTATGGCTTTTGTTTTAGAGAGCTTATTGTGGCTAAATTCTAGATTATACTGTGTGCATGCTTCTTTAAGAATTTTTTTAAGTTTATTTACTTTTGTTTTATGTTTTGCCCACATGTAGATGCACTGTAGGCCTGCAATACCCACAAAGGCCAGGAGAGGGCGTCGTATCCCGCAGGAATGAGTTAGAGATGGTTGTCAGCCACTATGTGGGTGCGGGAACCAAACCTGGGTTCTCTGCAAGAGTTGTGAGTGGTCTTAACCTCTGAGCCATCTCTCCCGTGTCAGTGGTTTCAAATGATAAATTATAGAGTAATTCAGCATTATTTGGGGATCATTCTGAAAGAGTTAACGGTGGTAAGTATTTCCTTGCTATCTCTCAACTTCTAGAACATTATGCCTGAAGTGATAATTTTACACAAAGCCAAATACATCTAGACATATTATACACATAGGGTACAGTCTTCCATCTTATGTATCTTTAAAGAAATACACGATTATACAAGACTACCAAACCACAAATGTCCTCTTAGAAATCACAGGGACAGATTCTTTTGTTTACTTGGTCACAGCAAAGAAGAAATACTAATAGTTATAATATTTTCTAAAAAAAAATACAATGAGAATTAATACTGTTTAAATTTTTTTCAACTAATTTCCACTTTTATGGAAAGCTAGAAAATCAGGTTGTTTTCAACTAGATGAGTGGTAACTGATGTTTCTCTCTGGCCATTTCAAAAGCAAAGCTTGCAAGTGTTGGGACTGAAGGCGAACAGTCCTCAGCAACTCAAGGATGGCAAGGTGCTGAAGGCAATTTACCTCCTCCTTAACCTGTGTCAAAAAGGTCTCTTGAAATCATATGCTCTGTGGGGTCAAATGCCATGTTGAGAGGCAAATCTGAAACCATGCATCCATAAAAACTTTCGGAAACAGTTGTAGAAATTTGGTTCGACACTGGCCTAAGTTCCAATTAACAATAATCCTGAGATGGGATTTTTCTATCAGTGTGGCTGCCAAGGAAGGTGTTTCGCAGAATGCCTTGTGGAGTGCAGCCTTTGGAGTTCACTTTGAGCACAATGTTCCTCTTTGAGTCGGGAGGAATTCACAGTCCTGGAGACAGAGGCAGGGAGGCTCTGGCGAGCAGCGGCCTTCCTCCTCCTCAGACCTGGGCTGCTTTGCAAGCAGCTGCCAGCATTCTCGGCACTGATCTGTCAGCGAGGATTTCCACTGGCAAAACTCTGCAGCTTCTCTCTGACAGTCTTCAACACTGATTGTTGTCTCTGGCCTCTGTGAGTCCTCTGCGGTCCCTGTGAGTTAGTGTCTTCTCAAGAGGCGAAAAAAAGGACTCAGAAAATCAATTTATCAGCCTATTAGGCATTGTCATCAACCAAAACAAAACCTTGCTAAAGACAGGAGGAAAAGTAGAAGAAATGGGTCCCTGAGAAAAGGTTACAGAGCATCCATCTTCGATGCTCTTCTGATTGTTCCCTTTCTTTGCCCATTTTCATACCGTTTCCCTCTGTTAAAAGACACTTTATGACAGGCATTGTGATTTCTTTAGGACGGAGGGGAACCTCTTCTTTAGGACACAATCTGGGCAAGTTGTGAGTGACAGTGGGAAAGGGTCCAATTGCCACCAAGGACACCAGGCAATAAATCATCTTACCCTGGCATCAGCTGGCTGGACCAATCCTACTTCCTGAGCAAGTACCAGGGCCTAGAGGGGACAAAACAGCCATTGTCAGCTCCTAGTGGCCACATTCTCACTTCTGCTGAGATTATTCAGCTTCCTTGGGACTGTTAGCAAGGCACACATATTTGGAAGAAATACTTAAATAAATTCCCCAGGAAAGGAAGAGAGTCACATCATTCTTACCCTAGTCATTTCAGAGCAATCGTTAAATAGGAGAAATCTTCTGTTTTCATTTTATACACCATCAAGAAACTGCTTATTTTTTTAACAGTTTAAAATACAGTTGTCCTCAAAAATGACTTTACTAAAACAATCTGTAATGGGTGAAGTAGAAATTTTGTAAATAACTTGGGAGACTGGTTGCTATAATGACCTCATAACTTGACAAGATTAGGGATTTTTCAGATTGTGTTCTTTTCTTTGCAATAATTAAGTAATTAGATATGCTATTGCTGTCTGTAAAATGTTGCTAGGGGTAAGCTGATGCCAAGTTATTTTATGTAGAGATAAAACCACTCAATAACTCCTGAGAAATATTACCCTTCAATGCATAATTAAAACCCACACCAAATATTCCAAGTTCAGATAAGTTTGCTGTCACACAATTTTAAATTATGTCTAAATCATTGTAACTGTGGTTTAATTGTGGAATCATAAGAAATGACAGTATAGATACTGAAATCTGATATTTTAAATAGTCTTATAACTATTGAAATTATTTAAAAATATTCTGAAAAGTATATACAGCTCATAGGTATGGGATAATGAGCGCATACTGCTTTCTATGGGGAAAAATTTTCCCCTAATATGAGCACAGGTTTGTAGCATACTTTCCTGAGTGAAAAAAGAATGCTTTAAATTAGTGAAAACTCAAGTAATAAATTGTTAGAGTCTTATTGAAAACGAGGCCATTCAATAGAATAAAAAGTTTCCTTTGTTTGCCCTCGGCCTAAGTAACCCCAACAAGTGCAAAATGTAGTCCATCACCTTGATTTGCTTCATAAATATTTTTGGCTACTTATTATGTCCAGCCAGCACCCAGAAAGATCCAGGATTTGTCATTATATTGGCAAAATACCTGGATAATTGACAGATTTTTAATATTTTACCTGCCTGTTTCATGTAGACATGCTGCACATCTATTTCTCTCAGCAAAAAATATATCCTTGCCCAAGTTACCTGTCAGGCTCTTTTATGATTATGAAGAATACCTTGCAAGGAGCTGATGGATTCCCCACTTTCTCTGTAAATCACCGTGAGCTGTCACGGCGGAGCTGGAGCACTTTCATTACTGAAAAATACACACGATGCAGATAACGCGGCCCTCTCTGCTTTAGCAACACGAGGCAACGTGTACTTTAATTGCGGGAAGCTGCATCCTATGCATTGTTGTGACTGTTTTTTTTTTTTTCCTCCTCCTGGGGTAACAATCAGTGATTAACTGCCATCATTTAATATTGCTTGGTTGATGATAAGAGGAGGGCAGGGGAATGCTGGCATTGTGAATTCATAGCCAAACGGTGACATCGGCCAGATGAGATGGTGGTGTACCAGTCTCCGTGACAGTTCTTTCTCAGTTTATCATCTTAACTAAAAAATAATCCCATCTAACTCGAAATCCACAGCAGCTATGAGGAGAAAATAAATCCAAACCCCAGCTCAGACTTGTAACCTAACAGCCATCATAAATAATCAGAGCCTATTTGAAGGTGGAAGATGGGACATTAGAAGCTATTCACACTGCTAGAGTGATGCCATCGATCAGTTGCGGCAACCCGTAGATAAGGCTCCTGTGATGTCATGGTTATTTATGATGGGCATTGACAGTAAAGCTACTATGGAATTTTCTCCTCAGACAGCTTCATTCATTTTTGTTTGTGATGCATTTTGTTGTTAAAGAAGCAATCAATAGCAAAATCGGGGTGATAAAAGCATTACTTGTTAAATATGTGAAAAATGCACATGTTTGTGGGGATGTGGGACGAGAGGGGGAGAACCGAAGATTTCACTTGCAATATTTACGTGTTCCAGACCCAAATACTCAGCAGAGTGAGTTCACACGTCTGAGTTGAGAGGCGATCCTCAGGCCGTTTTCCATCAGCCCGTTTGGGGGAGAGCCAGATGTTTTTGGGGTGCTCTCCCTCCATCCTATCTCCAGTTTGCCCTGGGTAACATGAAAATGTAATTAGCAAGATCATATATGATACAACTGGCACCCAGTGCTTTCTGAAAGCCCCTGCTGTATAAGACAGGATTAGAGAATGTGGTTGTTTTTTAATGTAAATTTCACTTTTTCTGTCACCCTTCTATTCCTCTCCACATCTGCAGCAGACAGTGCTTTTCATACTTCCCTGGCCATAGGAAATCAGCCGGCAACCTTACAATGAGATCCTGTATTCAGTGGGTCTGAGGTACTGAGGTAGAGCCTGGAGCCCAGTGTTTTGTTATCTATTATGTTTTTAATCAAAATCATTACGTTTGTTTGTTTAGTGCATGTGTGCATGTTCATGCATGGTGCATGGAGTCATGGGCTCCGTGTGGTAGTCAGTGCTCTCAGTGGTAAGTGCCTGTACCACTGGGCCACCTTGCTAGCCCTAATCCAGCATTTTAAACAGCTGTCCCCTTGAGGGCATAATGCTGTCCAGGGGCCGGCGACAACAAGGCAGGGGTTATTTCCCCGCCCTTTGAGTTTCTCACCATAGTCAATGGTTTTGTTTTGTTTTAAATCTCTATCTTCTGTAAGATTGGAATATAGTGAGACGAGGTGGGGATTGTACAAGGTGAGAGGTCTTGTGACTACAGAATGTGACACGGTGAGGGCACACACAGGTGTGAATGTACCCCTAAACGTAAACACACATTCTAAAGTGCCACGCAAAGTTTCACAGATAAAGCGTTTTCCCGGGCTTTAATTACATCAGTCATCTCAGTTCCAATAGCCAGCATCGCCATTCAGTAGGTACCTGCCCTTCTAGTACTGGGGGCGCACTGGAGGCGCACCGTATTCCAGCCCAGCTTTCCAGAGCTGGCAGTCTGCGGTAAACTGACTTAGAAACAAGCAGGCAGTTACGATTCAGGGTGATAATTGTTCTGCTCTGCAAGGAGGAGGTGCTGGGGGACCCAATTCTGATGATTAGGTATCCTATCCTAATCTAATGATTAGACAGGGACTTGGTGGAGGTGTGGGATCTCTGCCTGAAGAATGAGCAGCAGTCGAGGGCGGTGGGGCAGAATGTGGGACCTGGGTGGTAAGAACAGCTTGCTTGAGAGCCCCGGATCCTGGCGTAGGAGAGTAGACGGCACATCGTAGACATTCAAGCAGCTCCGCGTGGCTGGGTGCACATGCTTCCTGAGTCTGTTATTACCAAATAAATGCCGTGTTAGACGTGTACCTCTCGAGGACACGACGTCTCCATATTTTCATGCGCTCTTAATAAGACGGAATGGGGTTCTGAAAATGTGTTTTCCTTTGGTAAACAGTATTGAAAATGGTCACAAAGGACAGATAAGCTGCCATGCAGGGCTGGTTGCTGATAGGATCTCTACCTTCCTGTTTGGCTGAGTATAGACTACACTGGGCATTAGTCACCATGTGAAAAATACACTTTGACACAGAAAGATCTTCTCACATCTGTGCAGAATCCTGGAGGTCAAGCACCGGGTAAAGTTCTGTATCAAAAGAGCTTTCCCACGAGGAGTGATTCGCCACTGCCTATCTCGGGTAAGTTCTGACAGCTGGGTGTGGGCCGGGGCTTCACAGTGTGGAGTGATTCACACTGTGGATGGGAAGAACGCATTCCTACTTACGAGACAAGGCCTGCTTAGAGGAAACACGTCAAGCAACTGGAAAGTAATCCCCAGGCAACAATAACTCCCTACTGGTTGGTACCAAGACCATCAGTTATTATTTTTTTTTTCTCTCATCATAGTGACATTGTGAGCTAAAATGATGGAAGTCGGCATTAATTTCATCTAGCATGTTCTTGAGGCTGACTAAAAGATGTGCACTAGAGGTTATTCATCAGCATACTGAAACCTCTACTAAGCTGAGGTGTTTTTTTTTTTTAAAGATTTATTTATTTTATTATGTACATGATATTCTGCCTGCATGTACAGCTGCACACCAGAAGAGGATATTAGATCACATTATAGGTGGTTGTGAGCCACCATGTGGTTGCTGGGAATTGAACTCAGGACCTCTGGAAGAGCAGACAGTGCTCTTAACCTCTGAGCCATCTTTCCAGCCAAAGCTGAGGCTTTTAACTCATTAGTTGGAGTCTCCCTCTGCTGTAGAAGAGTCATTTCCAGTTCTTGTGGAGACATGCCTGACAGTGGCAAAGAGATCTTACCAAGTCTCCTCTCGATTAAATATATTAGGGAGAGATGGAGAGATGGCTCACCAATTAAGGGTGCATACTATGCCCTCAGAGGACCAGAGTTCAGTTCCCAGCACTAACTCCAGCTCCAGGGGATCCAATGCCTCTGGACATTGAAAGAACATATAACCCCCCTCCCCCCCCCACATACACACATACATATACATGATATACAATAAATCTTAAAATATGTTTGTGTTATAGCCAGAGATTAAAAGTAACAGCAATATTCCTACCCTACACTAATGAATCAATATATTGGCTGATTAAAATAATCTCTAAATTGAGCAGTGACCCCCATAGAAGTAGGTTTTTTTGTTGTTGTTGTTGTTGTTGATTGTTGTTGTGTCTGTTTTCATCAGAGGCTAAATCTTACCTAGGAAAGCAATCATGTCTTTCCATTTCACCAAAGTTACCGCTGTAACTTTAGTTTCCACTAGACTTTCCTCTGTGATGCTGTGTATCTAATAATCATCCCATGGACTTCTGCTCTCTGATTAAAAATGACTCCCTTAACTAGAATATTGCGCTCCTTTTTAGTCTCTTTTATTAAACTCATTTATTCTGGAGGTCATACTTAATCGTTTCCAAGAGCATTGTCAAGCTTGTAACAATAAATATTGGAGTTAATTTAAAATGAGTCAAAGTTCATTCTCATTTAGCTGCCATCTATTTAAGTAGATCACCTGCCCAGACGTCCTCCTCTGTGCAGCAGTAAGCGGAAATGGCTGGAATTCTAGCACAAAACTTTTAAGGAAGAAGGACGACATCTTAATGGGTAATCTTTTAAAAGCATAAGATAAATGGTCAGCAACTGATGTGTAATAAACATGCATTTTATTTTAAACACCGAGTTATCTTAAATTTTCCCAGACTTAACATCATCAGAGGTATAAAAATAGCACAAATCTTCATGTTTTCATTGTAGTGCTTTCAGACATTAAATATTTTTTTAGGTCATACTATGGCGCTTTGTAGTGAGCTTTTATTTTATGAGGAGAAGCACTGTATTTATTAATATTTCTCATTTTTAATAGGAGGCTCTGCCTCTATGACTTCATGTGGTCCCTGAAAGTTCCTAAATTCTATTCAGGATTTCTTTCTTTCTTTCTTTCTTTCTTTCTTTCTTTCTTTCTTTCTTTCTCTCTTTCTCTCTCTCTCTCTTTCTTTCTTTCTTTTTTTTTTTAAAGCTGGCTTCCTGTGACTCATCGAGACCAGTATATGATTTTGCTTCGATTTTGTTCAAAAAGGGTAAGGAGAACAGGTGGGCACACGGGATATTATATTTAAAGTGATCGTTAAACATGGTACCACTGAAGATGAACTCAGGAAGATCATTCTTAAATCTTACAAAACCAAGCGGAAACAAACGAAGACGAAAAAAATGACAGGGGGTGGTGAGTGAGTCAGTGGCTAATAGCACTGGCTGCTCACCTGTGGAGAGGGTTCAATTTTCAGCACCCATATGGGAGCTCACAACCACCCGGAACTCCAGTCTGAAGGGATCTGACGCCCTCTCCCGTCCTCTGTTGACGCCAGGTAATCATATGGTACACAGACATACATGCAGGCAAAACTCTCATACACATTAAAAAAAATATTCTAAAGTGTATTTTGCATAAGTCTTCCCGTGAAGGAATATATATGAACAGCACAAGAACACCAAAACTAGTTTATAAATGGGTTAGCCAAATGGAATCATATGGATTTCACCCTTTATATGTCCATTATGCAGGCGTAATACACAACCATCCTAAGCAGGATTTCTGTTGCTATCATAAAGAACAGGTCCCAAACTAACTTGTGAATAAAAAGGTTTATTTCAGCTTACAGTTTCACACCACACTCTGTCACTGAGGGAAGTCGGGACAGGAACCCAAGGCAGGAACCTTGGAGGCCAGAGCTGATGCAGAGGCCATGGAGGAGTATTGCTTGCTCCTCATGGCTTGTCAAGCCTGCTTTCTGATACCCAGGGGTGGCACTGCCCACCATGAGCCTGGCTCTTCCAGCCAATCACCAGTTAAGACAATGTACTGTAGGCTTGTCCAGAGGCCATCTGGTGAGGGCATTTTTCTCAACTGAGGTTCCTTCTTCCAAAATGACTCCAGCTTGTGTCTAGTTGACATAAAACCAGCCGGCACAGCAACCTTATGATGATAGATAGATTGGCTATAAACATGAATTATCAAATAAAGTAGGGATGAAAAAACACTTTTTTTTCATATAGCTTCACATTATTTTCAAACTAATTAAATGTAGATAATGAAAACAAAGCATAAGAAAAATTAAGACACTTTAAGCATTTCAAATCAGGTCAACTATGAGATTCTATAAATTTCTCTTACCATGCAGGTCCCAACTAATATACATTTATATATGTGTATATATATATATATATATATATATATATATATATATATATATATATATATATACACACATATATGTATATGTACATATGTCTTATGTTGACAGTGGGACTCTTTGGAGACTATTCAAATAGATCCCTTGCTTTCATTGGAGAAACATACTATTTAATGAACCTTAAACTGAGGGGGAACTTTCCTCAGTCTTTGGAATGTTGCAGGACCAGGACAGGCTAACTAAGGAGGCAGGTTTGTATTTTCTTAAGTTAAAGGGCAGGTTTTCATAGGCTGGAGGATGAAAGTGTGAGGAGCACAGAAGGCACCATCTCTATAAGCCCAGCATCCTGTCAAATGCGGTCCTTTCCGTATACACGCCTGCACTTCTCCCACTCGAGGCTGTCTCCCTTCTTAGTCTCACATGGTTTGCGTGATGCAAATGTGGAGGTCTGGCCCACAGCCAGCCTCAGCTTTCCTGTTCAGTTCAGAAGTGATCAGAACCTACCATGCGTAGTGCCTTTCCCCTGAGCATAAGGCCCCCAAAAAGGCTGGGATTGCTTTCTTTTTTACCCCATGCAGCAGAACTGGGGCACTGTAGACTTGCAATCTCATCCCTCAAATGTTCCTGGATCTGTAAAGCTTGGAAGAGTTAGATTAAAGAGCATTTTTTGTTCTCAGAGTTCCAGATTAGAAATGCCCAACCAGTAAATTCTATGAAAATATTGCAAAATGTGAACAAATGAATCTGAAAAACCTTTGGCATCCAGTATTTCATAAAAAATGATCTGTAACCTGCCTACCAGATGCTACTGGGCCCTCCATTACCTCTACTGAGGGGAATTTAATGGATAATCATTTCACCTACCTTTATCAGACAAACTTTTTTAGCTGGCTCACTATCTCCTTATAGGTCATAAGTTCAAAGGGACACTGCGATTATTTGCCCCCATAAAAATGACAACTGTTGGCGGTTATTTTTCCTCATTTCACCTGATCAACTCAATAAACATGTTTGAAAGTCACCCTCGTTCCTGAAATACTTGACTGTCTTCCCAGTGCTCTTGCACAGGATGAGCCTTCATTCAAAACAACACTTCTTGTTGGTCCCAGAATATGGTTCTCCTGCTATCAACCATGCCGTGAGCCTCATGTCTCTAACGACAAGCACACTCTGAGCAGTAGACTGCAATCTTTGAAGCCTCCAAGTGATTCCAACTCTGAGACCTACACTTGTTCAGGTCTCCAGTGACCTGAGGGCATCGGTTTTCAAACTGATTTTGTCTCAGTCCAGCAGCAGCGATAAAGTTTGTAAATGTACAGCCTGCCTTGGGCAGTTTCCCTTCAAGCTGCGGAATTGATTCCAGAGCATTCACATCAATGTAAAGGCAGAAAATCCAAACAAGTAACAAAAGTAGTCATATAATTTGATTGGATAAGTGAGGGTTAAATAAACCAATATGCTAACTCCTTACAGATTGGACCCTATGACAAGGCAAAACCTTGCAAATTCCTTTCGAAAAACCATTAAAAATACATTTAAATGAATTATTAAAACAAAGAAAAACACTCAGAAATGAGTTATGAAAAGTTACCCCCAAAAGTGTGTTTCTAGTGGCTGGATTTGCTTTTAGGTCTTAAAGACAAGAAAAGACAAGACAAGACAAGACAAGACAAGACAAGACAAGACAAGACAAGACAAGACAAGACAAGAACTAAAAGGAAGGAGGGAGGGCTGAAGGGAGTGTGGAAAGAAAGGAGGGAGGAAAAGACCAGAAAGTACTGGGAAAAGGCTCAGCCATAGGACCACTTTCAAACAGAAGTACAAATAAACATGATTTGCTTGTTTCCTTTTTGTTAACAATTACAGCGAGTCAAGAAAATTTAAGAAAAAAAAAGTGCCTATCTGTAGGGGATTTATTTAGCCACTGAATTACTTTTTAGTCCTTGAGGAAGTCGGGCTGGTAGTAGGCAAACTTATTTTGGGCAATTCAGACTCTTAGGATAAGAAGAGGGTCTGGGGAGATGGCTCAGCTGGTAATGATGCCTATTGCTGAGCCGGATGACCTGTGACCTGAGTTCAGACCCCAGGACCTACAGGACAGAATAAGAGAACTGGCACTCGAATGTACTCTTCTGATGTCTACATGTGTGCTATGGCATGCACACATAAACACACACACATACATACTCACATATACACAACATGCACACATATAAACAGATATGCATACACCCACATTCACACACACGCACACACACACGTACACACACATACATGCATTCACATATAGCCACATGCACATTCACACACACACACATGCCCACACACACATTTAACATATACACATGTACACACACACACACACACACACACACACACACGTACATGGGGTTCTCTCAAAGAGAGAGAGAGGGAAAGAAAAATAACGGGAGATAAAGGTACAGGAGGAGCGTTAGCCAAGGCACTGCTCAGATGGAAGTCACCCATCTGTACTGTCTGCTGTGTGTAATCGCTGTGCTGTCATCCTCTTATGCTGGGCTTTATTCGTCTCTGAAACACCATGGCTGTTCTTCTCTTCCTCACTGGCATTTGTAGCTGTGGCACTGTGTAGCGACGGTGGCTGGTGGGCCACCTCCTGTGTGTCACCTCCCTCCTTGGCCTCATCTGCCTCATCTCTAGGCCCTCTCTTGACTTCAGCCGAGTCTCATGAGCAGTCACCATTCCAGTTGCCCTTCAAAGACACGCGTGGTTCCCGGTCAGGCTCCTCATGAACATCTTTTTGTGGTCAGACATAATGGAAGAGGATGTTGGGAGTTTACATTTCATACTTAGAATGATATGCTTTTGGTAGAGCACCATATTTTCTGGAAGATGTTTTTCTCTGTTAATAAAAACAAGATTTTTTCCCTTTAATAGTATGCTTTCCGTCACTTCTCTGGTTATTTGACTTTTAAAGACATTTCATACTAAGTTTATTCTCTTTAATTGAATTCGCTGGTTATAGTAGTTTTGGTTAATTTCCTTTATTGGTATAATTAAGTCTCAGTTAAGTAGTGAGTCAGACTTATTTAAACAAGATAACAGACTTAATGAGGTAACCGAGTTTATTGTGTGCAAGTGCCAGTTCATCAGTATATAATCTGCATTATCAAATTTAAAAACAAAATTTTTATTTTATGTTGACAGCGTTATCATTAAGTAGCACAGGCTGGCCTCCAAAAAGTGCTTCTCTCTTTCCTGAGTAGCACAGGATAACCTCCAGGAAGTCCTTCCTTCCTTCCTTCCTGAGTAGCACAGGCTGGGCTCCACCAAGTGTTTCCCTCCTTCCTGAGCAGCACAGGCTAGCCTTCAGCAAGTGCTTCCCTCCTTCCTGAGTGTATGCTGGAGCTACAGGTGTGTGCCCCCATGCCTGGTTTAAACATTTTGTGAAGTACTAAATGTTTGTGAAAATTTACATGAGCTAGTCCATGTGGTGTGAATACACATACATGAAGGAAGTGTGTACATGTGAGTGTTTCGAGCAGTTCCCTGTATTTGCCCTGACACTGTAAACTATGTGCACACCAAGACAGTGTCTGCCTTCTGCAACCCTTCTTCTTGCCTGCTCATTAATCACTGGACACTAAGAACACATTTTTTTGTCATGGTACAACAAAAATCCTGGCTCTGACTCTTGTTCTGGCTCATTTACATTGGCCTGCCTGTCAGTTCAAAGCTTCAGGGAATTAATATTGCAAGATTAAAAAGTGAAGCCCTTTAAGCAGCCCATCTCAGAAACTGCGGTTAGCTTTCCAGGGAGGGGAAAAAAAAATGGATCCTTCTAAGGGCCTTCACTTTCTTAACCACGATTTTCCCTCTGCTTCTCTCTTCTCCCTTCTTCCTTCTCCCTGCATGATGGAAGGCTTGGCCCATCGACAGCTGTGTCCTGGGTGCTGCAATGCCACCTTCTAAGCTGTGGCCCCAGTGGGGCACGCGGCTCAGCTATGATGGCCTAAGACGTTATTTTAGGTATTGTTTCCTTTAGTTGTCTTTTGATTTGTACCTTTTCGGGGTTCCATTTGAGGAGAAGAGTCTTAGAAACACCTTAGGACTCCATTTATTTTAATTTTACTATTATCGTTTCTTTGTAGAAGAGAGACGTTTTCCGCAGCCATCTGGTCTCCCTGTAAATGCATGCTATGACCCCGGAGCCATCCAAATCCCAGGGCGCACCTCACTTGCTCACACTCTTTTCTGGTGAATCAGAAGAAGAATCAAAAGCCTCTTTGAGGCTTACAGAAAAGGAATTCCACATGTGTTAGTGTGTGCATGTACAGGCAATTTATTTTAGAGAAAAGCCTTTGCTCAAATCAAATGAATACAAGCTAAACATGCTTTTAAAAGATTAAAATACAAAAAGAGACGAATCTGGCAAGCCCTTTGAATTTTTAGAGTGGGGTCAATTTATGTGGTCCATCCTGTGTCTTTTCAGATCAATTTTTAATGGGACTGAAGATAAATGATGTGTTAAAGATCCCTGCAGTCGTCCGCTGTGTTGTGACACTTGTGAAAATAGAAGGCGCATTGCTGATAACTCTTCCTGCCTTCCATCATAATTTACTACAGACCGTTTTTGTAGAGATACTATTTCTAAGGGCTTATTACATAAACCTTTTATTGCCTTTTGGAGAGATGATAATTAATATTTTTGTAGCTGTGCATGTCTTATATTTCTGAGCCACATTGAGTTTTCTATTCAGACCTACTCTTTTAGGTAGGTATAATGGCTGCTCTCAGTTTTGAGATGAGGACGCCTTTGTTCAGAAAGGTACAAACACAGTCGCAAGCTCTTTAGATTGCCTTCCTGTATGGCGTTTGTTGTTCTTACGGTGTTTATTCATTTTCAGAACAAGACTATATCTTTTTTTTTTTTTAAATATATATATTATTTTATGTACATTGGTGTTTTGCCTGCATGAGGGTGTTGGATCCTGGAATTACAGACTGTTGTGAGCTGCCATGTGGGTGCTGGGAATTGAACCGGGCTCCTCTGGGACAGCACCTGGTTCTCTTAACCACTGAGCCATCTCTCCAGCCCCCAAGATCTACATCTTGTTGGTAGGTGCCATAGAATTAAATGATATGAAGATACCTACCATTACATGGCAAATTTTAAGTGGGGAAATGATAAGAACAGCCGAGTGGTAATAATTATAATTATTAGTATTTTTAGGGATAGAAATGGTAAGATTTGTGCTACCGTCAGAGTCAGGATCATTATGTGAAAGTTAACTACTGCTCATCTGTAGACAACTGAATACCACAGCCTATACCTCTATTGATAATACATGTAGCTATCCAGGTATATTTATTTTCATAAATTTAGAGTATATACATATAACTAAGAAGATACAATAAGTTTTGTTGCCTTAGTCCAGGAAAGCCTTGCTGTAAAATAATGTGTAAATGGAATTGCATAAGTTAGATAATAGGAAATTTCTGTTCTACAGGTTGCATTTATTTAAATCTTTAAAGGAATTTATTTGTTTTTATTTTATGTGTGTGGGTGTTTTGTCTGCATATGTATTATGCACTGCGTGCACTCAGGGCCTGAGGAGGCCAGAAGAGGACATTGGCTCCTCTGGTACTGGAGTTCCAGAGAGTGGTGAGCCACCATGTAGGGACTAGGAAAGGAACCAGGTCCTCTGCGAGAGCAACGGTGCTCCTAACCTCTGAGCCATCGCTCTAACCTTGTTTGAAAATTCATTTGAGATAGTTTCAGTGTTTCCTAGGCTGGTCTTAAACTCAATATGTAACTAAGGATGGTTTTGAACTTTTCACCCTTCTCAAGTGCTGGAATTTCAGACATGCATCACCTACCCTGTCTGGTATATATAGGGCTGAGACTTGAACTTGGCCTCATGAATGCTAGAGGAACACATTACTGACTGAACACCTTTTCATCCATTTGAAGAATCAAAATCAAGGGAGAATATATACCATTCTAGAATGTCCTAAAAGTACAAAGGAAAGTTTATTTTTGATAAACCATTCCAGAAGTCCATGAATGGTACTATGAAATCATATATTGAGGATTCTTGATGTAAGCTATCATGTATTTAAAATCGACATTCAAACTTTTTGAGTCTCTTAAACACAGATATGTGTTTATATTTATCAATCTTTTCTTTCTAGGAATTCTGCTGTAGAACTCAGGCATGGGACTGACCCAGGTTTCATTTGTTATTTTCCATAATTCTGTGAGCTCCAAGTAGATTCTTTCCTCACTTGTGATAACTTTCTTTCTCCTTTGCCTAGCTAATTTCCAGCACCTACCTAGCCTTCAGTTAATAGCACCTCGGTTCTGGAACTAAATTTACATGTTACCTTCTGGCACACACTCTGTGTGAATATTTTGCTTATTGCCTACATTCTTATTTGACTGTTGTAGTTAGAAGTATTTTTCCTACTTGGCTACAACTGCTTAACATACAGCACAGACACAAAAAGTACTAACAGAGTGACATTATTTTCCCCATATCCAGAACCTCATAGAACTGTAATTTAAAATATCAAAAACAATCTCCACAAACATTTATCAGGACTCATCTTGGTCATCTGTTTATTTGTCAAGAAGCATTGGATGAGGTCTGGAGAGATGGCTCAGAGGCTAAGAGCACTGGCTGTTTTTCCAAAGGTCCTAAATTCAATTCCCAGCAACAACATGGTGGCTCATAACCGGCTATAATGAGATCTGGCGCCCTCTTCTGGCATGCAGGCCCACATGCAGGCGGAATACTGTACAAATAATAAATCTTTGAAAAATATAAGGCTAAAAATTCAACTACAGTACAATTAAAAGTTGGCTTGTGAATCCCATTTAAAATGTTCTTGACATATATTTATTTTCTTGTATTTGTATGTGTGTGTGCGTGCATGTACATGACTGCCTGAGTGGGAACTAGACATGTGTGAAGATCAGAGGACAGTTAGAGTCTATTGTCTCCTTCCACATGTGGGTTCTGCGTATTGAATTCAGGTCATGAAGGTTGGCCACCTTCTCTGCTTAGGAAAGCTATTTTATTTGGAGAGAACCTCGATGGCTCAGAATTCAGTGGAATTCTAGGAGCTTCCCATAATTCAGGTATCCTCTCGGTGACCCAGGGAAAGGTGCCTGTGGAATTCACTGCTGTGTACGGGCAAGCAAGTGCTGGCCTATGTTCTCCAAATGGTTTTTAGGATACAGCAGGTTCAGATGGTTTGATACATCTCTTTGGACAGTGTAAATTTTTAATTGAATTTGAATTAAGAACCTGGTAAAGGGGCTGTGTTTTGTTTTTTTTTTCCTTTCTGTTATTTAACTAACTTATTAGTTTATTTACTGAGATGGGTCTCATGTAGTCCAGGCTTGCTTTGAACTGCTATATAGCCAGGCAAAGTGACTCTGAACTCCTGAGATTCGCATGCCTCTGTTCCCCAACTGCTGGGATTACAGGCATGTGCCACCACACACAGCTTTTCCGGTTTTTGTTTTATTTCTTACATGTAACACAAAGCATGTGGGGTTGATAGAAACATAAGCACTGTTATGTTCCACAGATCCAAACTCGTTACTGCTCTTTCTATAACATATTAAAGGAACAGTTTAATTTTTGTTTGTTTTGAGTAAAATTCAAGATGAAAATCATCTCAGGCAAACCACCGCAGTTCATGCATAGAAACTGATGGATACGCAATGTTAAAGCCTTGGTTATTGCCGCTTCAGCTTGCTGAACCAGCTATGTACTGGTCTTGGTCTTTGCAAATAGCATAATGACATTGAGCATGGCCTCTAACATAACACCGGTAGCCATCTCGTAATCACGCTTGTCAAAACAGCCAGTCTTTGGCTCCCATCTTGAAGTAGTTAGCTTGTCCTGGCTTGGTGCATTGACTGCTGCCCTCTGGTACATTGGTCCCATGATGCCCTCTGGTGTGTTGACTCAACAGTGTCCTCTGTGCCTTAGATTCTTTCAGTGTTTTCATCTTAGGTTGGTGGCTTCCTTCTCAGGAACACAACGTAGCCATTAAAGCTGCAGTTATCATATTTGATTGATAGATTAAGAGAAGGGTGGGAAAGAGCAAATACTGATTCTAATTTCCCATGAAGTTTCACATAAACATTTGTTTTCCTTATATCTACTAGATATTCGTTTCAGAAGGAGAGATTAGCTATGCCACTATTAGACCACACCGTTAAAGTGCATTAAAACAACTTCAACTCCAGAACTGCCCATCTGTCCATATTATAGAAAGCTCACATTTGTATCAGAACTGTATTGGAGCCCTTCCTGTAAGTATTAGGCAGATTTCCAGGTTGTCTGGAGGAGCTGATCAAGGACAGAAGATTGTTTGGTGAAAGCCAGTATTGTAAACAAATATATTCTTTGGCTATTTACTGCCTTCACTTCTATGTTGGAATTATAGCTATGTGCACAACTTCTTTGTTTTTTTTTCCCCTCGCACATAACACACGTGAATTCTGTGGGGTGAACAGACATACTTCCGTAGTCTATAGCTTGAAGCCTGTCACTGCTTCTGCAGTGTTTTCGGTAGATAGGATTGCACAAGGATCTAAAGAAATGGTTTAGAAATGGTTTCTCAACTGGTGCTGTCACCCTTTACTACAGTTTCTCAGGCTGTGGTGACCCCCACTACAAAATTCTTTTTCTTGCTACTTCATAGCTGTAAGACTGGTACTGTTCTGAATCATAATATAAGTATCTGTGTTTCGGATGTGGGGTCGCGACTCATGGGTTGAGAATCACCGGTCTAGACTGCGCCAGCTCTTGATCATTCTGCCTCTAGATTCCAGTAAAGACTTGAACCTTGCACACCGTTGTTACCCTTTAGTGCTTCACACTGAAGGCAAGGAGGATGCCTGGTATGAGGGGATGCCGAAAGTTCAAGGGTCAGCAAGTCTTTCCTCTGCTGCTAATTTTCTGAAGGACAGCGTGCTCATTTGTAACTAGACTTGTAACCCAATGAGATTATATGACGTCCCACTGACACATTGATCAAAAGTGTCAAATATAAGCTGTAGAAGTCTGTCTCAGTGGTGTTGAGCCTGTGGCTGCACTTCTATCGTTTAATCGTTGGAATATTTCATGTAAGGTGTTTTGATTCTGCCTGCGCTTGAAGCATTTTGTCTGAACTGAGCTCACCTTGGATCTAGACAATAATTAGAAGGGGCCAGGAGGTCTTAAGTAATCTCAGAGTCCTCGCGCAACCACCTCCTTAACCATCCCCAGCCTTGGGACATCTGCTTTTCTGACTGTGGTCTGGCCTGAGACACTAAGTGTTTGTGGAGGTACACGCCTTGTTTGGAACTTGGGCTTTAATTTGTATGCATAGGGTTTAGTCTCTATGTTTTTCCTTCATGTCAGGTCTGGACCTGTTTGCTTCATTCAGCAGAATCAAATAGCACTATAGGAAAAATTTAATCTTGTTCTGCCTCAGCAACTGAATGCAGTATCTAGCCGAATGTCTGGGTTGGCTTGAGGATCAACTTGGGATCATTAGAAAGTAACATTGTCTTTATTCACAAAATTGGCTTGAATGTGACTAATCTTCAACTTTAAAAAATATCAAGTTTCTCAAACTTAATAAAAATTAAACATCAACATTTTTAGGCAGAGAACATGTCCTTATCTTCCTTAGTATATTTCCATATTTGTGGCAAGTAACATTTCTTTACTGGAGGCTGCCTAGTGTTACTGGGGAGTTTCTGTGTCAATCTCGGGATGATGGTCTGGGAGCTAATGATGTTACCCATAAGCCTCCACACAGTACTTCAGAAAACAAAGAATCTTGTCCTAAAGTCAGGTTCTTAGACTTGAATGGCCAAAGGCCTGGTATTTTATGTTAATTGGATTAGATATGTAGTCCAAGAAATGTTTTTTAAAAACTCAGGAAATCGTGGCTGTAGGTATCCGGCATTAACACGTTTCTAACGCGTGATCTTGCATTGCGCTGCGCCTGGACTTTGAAGCTAGACCTCCAGACCTCCTGTTTTCATTATCAGGTGGGCACTGCGACATATCCGCCACATCTGTGTTCTCCACCACAGTAAATTCACGCCGCGTTCAGCGCTCTAATAACTTCCATTCCCACACACTCTGCTTTCCACAGACATTGGTTAAACACCAATCAAACGTAAGTATATTTGAACAAACTAATAGCTTCCTTTTTCCACAATAGAATGTTTGAAAAACACTTACAGGGTGCTGAATAATTTAGTTCATTTCTTTGATGACAAGACCAAACAAACTTTCTCTTAGTGTTCTGAGGTTTTCATCCTGTTCTTTTGCTTCGAGCAAGCAAGTAGAGATGAGCTCTGAAATTGTAGGCTTCTGCCTTGAAACACAATCCAGTTGACTTATAAAATTTGAGATGTTGACAAAATGTGCGGCCAATATTCAAATAACTGCAGTTGCTTTATTTCGTGTCAGCAGCAAAGGTGAAAAGTGCGACTTAACTGGCTTGGTAAGACTGGAAGGAGGGGCTGGGCCCATGTGAGACAACAAAGAGATAGCTGGTAAGATTTAGTGGCTTGCTCCAGCAGGGGTGGTGAGCAGGCAGTGTGACAAGGTTCAGTCGGGTCAAACAGAGTGCAGGAACTTCCTCACAGACACTGAGAGCACGGTCGGTCGGTCGTAGGACAGGCATAAAATTCTCAAGTGTGATCCCAAGGCAGCCGGAACGATTGTCAATGAAGCTGCTTCTGTCTGATCCTGCTGTTCCTTTTGATCCGGGAAGTAGAGAAATCACCTTATCTCTCATGTACCAGGATGATATAATTAAAATAGGACATGTTTTTGAAGTGTGGCCTTTAAAGGCTTCAAAGGCGGTGCAGAGTGTTGCAGGATCAGCATCTGTCTGCTTCTCAAAGACAGTTATGAGGGACACATTCATTAAACAAAGACATCCTTCTGAAAGAGGGGCTGCCTCAGCGATGAGCGAGTGTGTATGCAATGTCCGCTACTTTGTACATTGTACCACCTACAGTGCAGAGTCTACTCACTGCCATAGAGCTTAACAACAACAACAAAAAGAGCACAATATTATTTCCATACTATATTTTCTTCTACAGAAAGATATAATCTATTTGGGGAGAAGATTCCGTGGGACCTCACATCAAGGTCTGTCTGGGCATTACTGAAAATGCAAGCAAACACATGGATTTCTTTGCAGGGAAGCTCATCTGCTTGGGGGTTTTGCATATGCGTCTCTTTGGCACGCCTTTTGTATCTGACCCTATAATTGACCTTGGAAGTTGCTTGCTTTAACCATGATGAATGTACCAGAAGATTTATTTTTGTCATCTAGGAGTTGAGTCTTAGGCTATTGGGAGCATAAAAATTGCTTATTGAAGGTGAGCTTGGCAAACCTTTGCTTTCAAATAATCTTCCAGAAGCTCATCTAATTTGGCTAATTAGCGGGAGATAATATATACCCACATTGTCCTTTGCAATGACTCGAACCCTCTGCCCTTCCTTGATGATAATAGTATTAACTGTGTGTGTACTTATATCACTGAATATTAATTAGCACCAACTCAGAAGAGGATCTTGTTTTACATCCAACCCTGTTTCTGAAATGTATGTTTAATGTCATAGGAGTATTTTGATATACTCTGAAATTGGTAGAAATAATGAAGGTGATGTGATTCTTAACTTGCTGATCTGAAAAAAAAAAGTTTAGGCACACCTTAATTATGGAGGCCTGATTTTAATAAATAATTCAAGAACGAAAGAGCAGTTGTTTCCGAGGGAGGCAGGGGACCATTCAACTAGTACTGACCTTGTCACTGGGAATTAAGCTCCTTCTCGGAATCTAAAAATCAAAGCTTAAAAGGCCACTCTCTCCATAATATTTCATTAACTTTTCGAAATGAAATACCTATTGATTAGATTTTCTTTCAGATAATAAATTCTACATGTCTACTCTGTCACTTCAATTACAGTATTTACTTGTACACAAGGAAATGTTTTTACATCTGAAATGAATATACTTCTCACAATCGCACACTGTTAAGTCTCGGAGACTGCGATCTGTTTCTCCCTAGCATGGCTCACTCCCTGCGCCAGGAGCATCAGAACTCTCTCTGCTGTTTTGTCAGCAGAAGTTTCTTGCTTCTACTGCTGTTCTTGCCAAGGCGGCTCTTGTCCCTCCGTTTCACAGGTCTAGCTCATCCTTTCAAGCCTAGTTCCAGTGACATTCCCATCTGTTGGCACATACATTTGGGTTCTTTTGTGCCAAGTTGCCTCCTCAGCCACCATGACTGGTTTTCATGTTTTCCTGGTTCCTGGCTCAGTGATGGGCATAGAGCATTTCTGAACTCAAGTGTTTCAAGTTGAAGTTTTGGACCCTGCAGTGTTTGTACTTGACCTATTGTCTTTCCACTTTGGAAATTCACTCAGACCCAGGGATCCTTATCTGTTTGTAGTTTCCATGAAAAACTTGACCCCTGGCAGCTCTCACACCCAGTCCCAATCATATATAACATGCAAAGTTGTTTTGTTATTTGTCAAGAGAGGCTAAGAAGAACATCAGCCTCTGCTGACCAGCCTGTAGGGAAGATGTAAGGGCCACACAGATGCCAGAGATGGCATAGGGACTGAGGCAGTGCACTCAGTGTCCTGGAAGGGTCAGCACTGAACTTCATCTTCCCACCTTCCTCAGCAGTGTCTAAACTCAGAAGCAATGTTGACTGAAGTTACTGTGCTATCCAGGCACGTGTGATGTCGCCTGTTCTTCACACAGACCTACCCTAAGATGCCCAAGCTGCATTAATGCCTTAGAAAAGAGGTGTGTTGAATTCTCAAATGGAGCTTTAAACACCATGAAAGATGGGTGGAAGGAAGGTTCACGGGTTCATTACCATGAGAGCATGAACATCTGAGTTCAGAACCCACAACTCATGTAAGCACTGTCAGAGCCAGTGGTTCCAGTCTTGGGATTCAGAAACAGGAACCCCCAGAGCAGGCTGGCTGGGGAGAGGAGCTATGGATTTTCTCGAGACACAATGCCTCATTGAATAAAGAGGAAGAGGGATGGGGTAATTCCTGATATTAACCTCTGTCCACCCCACCGGAAATACAAATACACATATACATGTACACATACCACACATATATTCACACATATACACACATACATACACACATACATGTACATACACTTTCATACACCACACATATACTCACATGTATATATATATACATACACATATAAACACATATATGTACACATACCACACATACATTTACATACACAAACTTATGCATACATATACACACCGCATACTCATACACACACACACACACACACACCACATGCTTTAACTTTGCTGGGATGAAGGAGTTGGGTAGCAGGGAGTGGCCATGGAAATACCCTCAGTGAAAAGTCCCCACGGTTGAATTGTCTGAGCAAGTTCTTCCTGTCGTACCACACAAATGTCAAGGTCCTCAGCCCCTCTTCTTGCACTAGCGCTGGGGAAGTTTGGGCTCCTGAGTTCTTGCACATGGGGAAGAATCAGACGTGGCAGCCCCAGCAGCACAGGAAGAAAGGGTTGGAGAATCTGTCCCGAAGACCTGGTGCCTTGCCTAAACTCTCTGAAGGTCAGTGTTCTCACTTGTCAGACAATAATTAAATATACTCACCGTGCAGAGAGCTTCCTAAATGAAAAACTGAGAGATATTACTTACAAAAGCTCCTTGAAACCTATAAAGACAACTGCTTTTGACAAGGCAGACATAAATGTATATAGTAATGAGTAGGTAGGTGTTCAAACACCCCAGAGGCTCAGAGATGGTTTTCTTACGGAGGGCATGTATGGATACCTCCCTCTTTGAATATTCCTGTGCTTCTGAGTCCCACTCTGTTGGACTATGGCAGACATAGCCTTTGTTACTCAGGGTACATGTGGTTTCCTCATTACTAAGCTAGGAACGAGGGTTCTAGAAAGGACCATCCATCTATGTGAGTACCCACACTGGAGTATAGGGGCCTCAGTTGCCCTCTTTCCTTCCCCTCCACACCCAGGCCTCTTCTGCATGAAAGAAAATCCTCCTTGCATAACTTGCCAAGTTCCAGGAACACATTCCTGCAAGCCATGGAGGAGAGAGAAACACTTCCTTGTGTCACTTCGCTGGGCTGGTGCTAGGCTGATGTCATAGCTGTACTCCTGGCTGCCTTTTGGTCAAAAGAAATTTTCGTGTGTTGAAAAATCGCCAAGGAGGCCTGTTTCCTAGGCATGGGAAAGAAGGCATGTTTTGTCTGTCCTCCAAGTCCTCCTTGCACAGATTACTGTCAAACCTCAGCACTTTATTTATAAAAATGCCAGTGTGCTCTGATTATTTGGCAAATGACCATGCTGCTGTCAGTGTCAAAATAGCACAGAGAATATAAAAACAACCTCCATTTTTATCATGCCTGTCACAGCTGGGAGGCCATGGAACAAGGATCCATTGTTTGAAGAGAAGCTGCACAGGCAACACTCAAGTTCTTTGGTGGCCTCTTGGGCAGAGGCGCTGCGGTCATACATGGCAAACTGTTAGATGTTCTATTACAGAAGGACATAGACCTTGCCCTGGATTCATTTCTTGGTTCAATATTGCAGTTTTGACATCTTGTTGTTTTGAGATAAGCTTTGGTCTGTCTTTCGTCTGTCTGTCTGTCTCTCTCTGCCTTTGGCAGCTTCATAGGTCTCCCCGGCATGACCAGGTCATGGGAAGACAGATTCAGTGATGTTCAGCCTTATGGAATCCACCATGAAAGGAACTTCTAAGGATGTCACATTTCTTTGCCAAATAGAACTCCCTAATAACAGCCCCAGAAGGAACATACACACACGTCCTGGGGAAGAAGGGGTGAGCACGTGGTGTCTGTTTATTGAGCATTAGTCCTTGTCTCCTCAAACCCCTTTATTCGTAGGTCTAGATGAATCCTGGGGGCAGCAGCCTTCCTCTGTTAGTTAACACTTGGGAAGCATGTGTATGAGTATCAACAACCCCGTATCCTCAGGCTTCCGCTTCATATCATATTATTTGTTCTTCCTGGAGAATTGTTACCCTCTCCTCCCCAGACAAAAGCTGTATCCTCGTATGAGCCAATGGATGGATGAATTGGAATCATTTACCTGTAGTAGCCATTCATCAGCATTTTCTGCCTTTGAGAAATTTTAAGGATAATGAAACATTCCTTTAGACGGAATTAATCATACGATTTCTTAGTTTTCACAGAGGGAACATTATTAGGTCATTTGTGGCCAACTAGGAAAAGAGCTTGAAGTGGTTTTTAATGAAGAAGTTTCACACTAGAGTTTGTGATGGGGTGTTGAGCTTTCAGGGGCTTCCATGATGATATGCCTAATGTAGCAGTGTACAAGACATGGCCCTAGATTTGTCTTGGGCTGTGTAAAATGAGATTGGGCCTTAGTGTGGCAGGACCATCCTGCTGAAGGGGGTGAATGATCAATGTGATTCCACCGTCAAACTCATAACCTTTCAGTAGTGTTGAGAATCATTTTGGTCGAAACATCATAATAAAGTTGGAAACATACTTGGCACTAAAGGAGGCACTGCACACCTGGCTAAACATGCAAAAAAATGTCACGTCACTGCCAAGAAGCCTTGTGTCATAGCTCAAAATTTATTGTGTTTGCTGGGATGTAGTTCAGTGCTTAGCCTGGATAAGGTCCTGGGTTCAACCCTCAGGACACATATGGCGTGAAGGGGGCACATGTGGAGAAGCCAATATTATTTGATAAGATCATGTTAATTGAGCTGAAGGTAGCTGGGGAAGCTGTGTGACCCTCTCAGTGTTTCAAACTTTAGAAAACCAGCCTCAGCAATCAGAAACAAACAAACAAACAAACAAAACCCCCAGAAAACAAAAAAAACACTATTCTCCAAAAGTCCAGTTGTATCAGCTTGACATTTAATTTAATTAAATCTGCAAGCATTGGGAGGGCCTTTGTTCTTTCCCTCCCAGTGATAACTCCTCCTCTGTCCCTTCTTGAAGATGACAACTCATGTAACTGTGTCTGTCTGTATGTCTGCTTTCATTTTGATGCGAGGTGTCATGCCTGCACCTGTTGTCCATGCTTTCCTTCCTTCCTCAAGTGTCCTCACATCCTTCTCTGACATCCCTCCCTCACACCACAGCACAGGTACACTGCATTCATGAACAACCATGTTCAAGCTGTTTCAGGCTTCTTTCTTCTTTTCCCTCTATTCTCTAACGCATTTTCTGATGATATTAAACCCACTGAATGCTGTTTCCACTTTTGGGGGTGCTGGTTCTAGTGACACTTTTCCTACTCCACTTATCCACCAAGGGTTTCTTTTTCATTTAGAAAGTTGTGGACCTTGCTTTAATAATTGAAGCCACAGACTATACGCATCCTTCCAGAATCTTGGCTGCAAATATCGGTAGGGTCACATTAGAGTGGCACTGGATGGCTCAATGGGCCACACACCAGCCTTGAAGAAGAAAAATAATTTATCAGAAGGTGGACTGTATTTGTGAGGGTCTTTATGACAGGAAAGCTTCAAGGCTCAGATTTTGAATCAAATTTCTTTCAGGGCATTTATAAAAGTAGAACTAAACAAATAAATAACTATGACCGTGTGCAGAATCAGAACGTATTATATGATCACAGAGGGAAATTATGGTCAGAATGTCTCCTACCTCAACCAATTTTAGCATAAGCTTTCTTGGGACAAGAAAGGGGGAACCTAAACCAAACAACCTCACTCAGTGTTCAGAATCTTATAGTAAAGATGTGGCTAGCAAAAGGACAAACAACGTACTGACTTATAACAAAGTATGCATTTCAAGGTTACAATTGCCCCCTTCAGAATTCTGGGATAATTTCCTGAAAGCTAAAACTCACCACTTCTTCATTACCTTCCTCTCCTCCTCTTCTCACACTAAGTGGTGCACTGTGGCTGAGATGCTTCCAGAAAGGTGTGCAATTGTCTTTCCATCTGTGTTCGGAGGTGAGAACCAGTCACTGTCATATTCTTAGCGGCAATGCCCCTGCTTATCCACCCTCTGTTCTTCCTCGCCACTTTGGTCTTTGCTTTTTCTCTCACTGGGTATTTCTTCAATATGCACATTCACTCTTAGAATTCCCAAACTCTCTGGTTTGCCTGGGAGAGTCCTGGTTCACTGGTATGGTTCCAGAGCAATAATTAATAATACCCACTTTCACCCTCAATAATGTCTTCTTTGGATGATAAATTCCATGGTCCACCTATTTATGCCTGCCCTTGACCTTCAGCCCCACAAATATTCAAATGCAATTCTAAAGATACCCATAGATCTATCTACATGCTTTCTCTGAATCCTTCCTCAGCAGCCCATTTCTCTCTTTGTGTGTCTCCATGGTTAGATACTGTGAAATATTTCCCCACTCTCAACCTGTTAATTTTTAGGGTTATGTCACTTGTATAACCCACAGTTGGGTCCAACATGCTACCCTCCCAGGTAGATACTATTCCCCTGTATTACATGATGGTTAGGGGCAACATGTTGAATGAGTCTTCCACCTTCTCTGGTGTAGTAGATGATGAATCTGTATTTTAACTTTCAAAATCGACCCTACTAGTTTTTTATTATGCTATCATAGCTCTTGATTGTCCAATCATTTGAGAAATCCATTATAGGTACTAAGGACTACACAGTTGATGTTTAGAAAAATATGTAAAGTCTGGCCGGAGAAGGTGGCTCAATTGGAAGTTTCTTTCTCTTTTAGCATGAGAATCTGACCTCAATTTCCTGAACTTACATTAAAAAAAAAAATCTGAGCATGGTGGCTCATGTTTGTAATTCCAGTGCTGGAGCAGTGGAGACAGCAGAGCCCAGCCTAATCAGCAAGTTCCAAACCATGAGGTACCCTGAAGATGTCCTTCGACATCTACACACATGGGCACACGTGAACACAGTTACGTCTGTCTATACCCCTCCCCCGCACAAACATGCATACACATGTATATAAAGGGAGAGGGCAGAGGGAGAGGTGGAGAGAGAGGGAAAAGGAGTTGGGAGGAGAGGGGAGAGAGGGGGAGGGAAGGGGTGGGGTGGAAAGCGAAGAGGGAAGGGAAGGGAGGGGAGGGGGAAGGGGTGAGGGAAGGAGAGGGCAAAATCTGAGACTTAGATCTTCTGAAGCTTAGATGCTGTCCTGTGGCATACTCTAGGAGTGGTGATGGCTGCGGATGTTGGATGTTTAAAACAGAGATGAAGGAAGTGTCTGTTGCTCTAGAAGTGGTGAGTTTCTGGATTTGAGTAAAATAAACCAGGGTTCATTTCTTGAAGTAATTACACTCTGGAGAGAAGAAAGAAAGATGGAGACAGTTATGAATGGCCTTGCATCTTGGGCTATTAGGACTGTGTGGACCAGTGGCTGAAATCTTCACAGATCTTCAAGTGACCTCTTTTGGTGTGGTCACAAGCTTCAGAGCAGCCTTAACAAAAGGAGCTTTCTCTTTCTTTCTTCCTTCCTTCCTTCCTTCCTTCCTTCCTTCCTTCCTTCCTTCCTTTCTTTCTTTCTTTCTTTCTTTCTTTCTTTCTTTCTTTCTTTCTTTCTTTCTTTTCCTTCCTTTCTTTCTTTCTTTTCCTTCCTCTCTCACTTTCTTTCCTTTTTTCTTTCCCTCTCTTCCTTCCTTTCAGGGTTATTAATTTTAATTGGAATGACAAATAACTACTGTCATATCAAGGGGGGAGGTATCTCCCAAAAGTCTCTAAAACTGTTTAAACTTTCTGAAAATATGGAGTCTTAAAAATATATTTTTTTAAGTATTTGTTTTTAGGTGTGATCTGTTGAGTGTTGCCTTTTCACTGGCTTGTTTAATTTCAGTGCCAGAATTGGCAAGGAGTTTCAGTAAAGCAAATAAAATTCTTCCAAGGAGCCTAAGTAGGTGGCATTGTTGGTCCCTACTCAATCCTCTATCCCTGGGCTTTGTCACTTTGAGGACTGTAATAACAAAGAGAGCTATTTAGTAATTCCTCTTGTAAGGTTCCTGACACTGGGACAAAGTTAACTCCATCTCCATGTCGTTGGGGTCACGGTGTTTAAATTCAGTTTACTGAAAATGGTGATTGTTAATATCATGAGCTTTCAAAGTTGGCATACAAATGAGGAATAGCACGCAGACTTTTTTATTTTACTAACGAGCCATGCCATAGTGAAGACCTGATTAAGATTATATTTTCCTTCACTGGGAGATGGGTGACATATGAGTGCATAGGACAGCTCCTGGGCGGGTGACATTTGTGTTCCATGTATCATTTGACAGACCAACAGACACCAACTCTCAGACCTTTTAAAGGTGACTTCTTTGAATCACAAAGCTTTTGACTCTTAGAATAGCTGGGTAGCTTTGTTTACTGAGGTACCTCAGGAAACTTAGTTATGCTTTTATTAGTGAGACTGCTTAGTATCTGGAATCCTTGGCACAGAGAGTTTCTGGATATTGTCTCCCTTGTTAGGACCACCATCTTTCGGCATGATGTGTGTGTGTGTGTGTGTGTGTGTGTGTGTGTGTGTGTGTGTTTCTCTCTCTTTCAGTCTGTCTGTCTATCTGTCTGTCTCTCTCTCTCTGTGTATGTGTGTGTATGTGTGTGTGTGTGTGGTAAAGGGAAGAATCCCTTAGTGTTCTGAGCTGCATGTTAACTTAGAAACTTCCTTCTCTGAAGTTAAAAGAACAGAAGATTGTAACCACTGTAGATACCATCCGTGGCTTTCAGCTCAGGTCTGGCCTGGCTTCTAAATTTATTTTGAATTACAAAAACTCATAACTTTTCTTCATTTAAGCATGACTTATTGTAACTATTTCCTAGAATTCTAACTTCAATCAGGAAAGCACCAACTCTTATTGAATATATGGGAATTATTTATTTAGCCAAAGAGCAAATGAGTTTAGAGTCTTAAACACTTGTTCACATTTGAGTACCTGTGTAATTTTTTTTTTTTCATTTTGTTTTTGTTTGAGATTGTGTTTCTCTGTGTAGCCCTGGCTGTCCTGGAACTCACTCCATAGACCAGGCTGTCCTCAAACTCACACAGATCCACCTGGCTCTGTCTCTCAAATGCTAGGATTAAAGGTGTGAGCCACCATGCCTGGCTTAGTGATTTTTTTTTAATACCGTGGGAATATGTCTTTGTGTAGTATCTAAGCATGACATATTTTCATACAAGAAATCACACATTGATTTTAACTCCTGGGCTTATTTTCACCCGTTTCTAAGGACTATGTAAAAGTACTGGATTGTGAAGATTCCAAGGCTGCATTTGGCTCCGTGACAGTGTGTTTACATCAAACAGCAAGAGTTACTGTGGACCCTAGAAGGAAATTCGTTAGAACAATGGCCTGAACTTGTTAATCCTCATATACATAACCCCAGAAAATGTGTAGGGGCTTTATATGCTTAGCCACTTACAGCATTTAACTTGAAAACTATTGGTAAACGACTTGAATTCTTCTTTTTCGTCTCATCTTTCCTTCTAAGAATAGAGCCAAAACATCTCTAGAAAATATTTGTCTGCTCACTTTAATTCTCCATCCATGAGTGCAAGTATATTTTCAAAGGACTAAACAAATATGTCCAAATGAAGTGTCAAAAGAGCCGAACAGGACAGTGTGAGACTTGGATGAGTGTCTGGGTCCCATCTGCTTCACATTCAGTTCTCTGGGGTCAATGCTTCTGGTGGTTGCCCTGCCTTTCGTCTCCACTTCCCTTTGGACTTGGCAAGAGAAGGAGAAGCGATGTGGGAAGTCCTGTCAACTGGCTCAGAATCCACCCTGTTTTGCATTTTCTGACTGCAAAAGTAACAGGGGCAGAGAGGACACGAGCCGAGCCACGATGGGGATAGCATGGGTGGGTCTGGATTGGAAGGATCAGCAATCCCATTTACTCCGCCCCCAACTGTTTCTTCTCCTGAAAAATGCCAATACTAGTTGCCATGAATAATTAAAGGTTAGATATGACTGCAGTCTCTTCATCATGTCTTCCAACCAGTTGAGTGTGTCAAGTGTGCTTTATTGATAATAATCATTATATTAATAATCATAATATTAGTAAGCATTTGGTGAAATAAAGGATAACTACAGATGTTCTAGGCTATCTAGGCTGCTCCCAGAACTTCCGAACTACCCCTGAGCCTTCGCAATTCCTGTCATCCTTGGCATTCCTTCTCCATAGTTTCTTTGCCCATTTTTGTATTCGTGCCTGTCAAGAATTCCTCCTTTTCTTCACCCATTCCCACTTTTAACTTTTCTTCTGCTTTCTTGCATTTCCTTTCTAGACATCTTTTCTTTCTTCTATAATTTTACCATTTTTTTTCACGCTTTTCTTGCAATAATTAACACAATGAAAATGAATAAAATGAATGCAAGAAGAGATAGGGAAATATCTGCTTGAACTGAGGAGGTATTTGACATTTTGGAAAACAGAACATTGAAATGTATTTTGAATTAGGTTAGGACGCAGTAACAGACAGGTCCAGATGGGTCTTGGTTTGATGAAGGGCAGCTATTTTTTTTCCCCCCTAGGGACGACCTAATTATACCGATTTTTGTCATCTTTTTAATTTTTTTATTTTTTCTTCACAATTTATTCATTATATATTTTGATTGAAGCCCCCTTTCTCAGCACTCCTCAAGTCTCACCCTCCCCCCTCCTCCCTCCAACCCCTTCTCCTAGTCCACTGAAAGGAGGAGTTCTCCACTATTGCCATCTGCCCATAGCTTGTTAAGTCTCATCAGGACTGCCTGGATCCTCTTCCTCCGTGGTATGGCAAAGCTGCATCATCAGGAGCAAGTGATCAAAGAGCAGCCAACTGATTTTATGATAGAGGCAGGCCCTACTTCCCTCACTCAGAGAACCATGTGGAGACTGAGCTGCCATCTTAATCAGTTAGTAATTAAGAGCTCCTCAAGTATGAGAACTCTTTTGCGTATGACCTCAACTCCTATACTTCTCTGTTGGCCCAATTTTCAGTCCTAGATAAACAACAACAACAACAAAAATATTTCCAGCTACCCTTCTCTGTATCTTCCATAAAAACTACCTTGCACCTTTTATTTTTCTCAAAATAAATAAATTTTGAGAAAACAAAATCTCGCTCTCCTCCAGTATCCAGGGATAACAAATAAGCCTGAGAAGGTAAGCTAGGTTGAGAATACCCCATAGTACACCCCAAGTCAGAAGATCCTCCTGTGTCTGCCCCTCTCCATCTCTTCTTTCCCATTACTCTGCCCTTGGGGTTCTTAGTCAGATGTAAGGAATTCTTTCCCATGTGTACTGGACTGGCCCTCTCCTACCTGTCTACAAATAACCTCCAGTGATACCACCCTCTCTCTCTGGAGCATCACTGAGCCTTATTGTGTCGTGTGATCACTTCTGTCTATGTATAAGCATGCTATTTACATGTTTACAAGTGAATCTTTTAGTAAAGCATTGTAGTTCATGCCTACAATTCCAACTCATAGGAGAAGATGAGGCAGGAGGGTTGCCATAAATCTGAGGCTAGCTCGGGTTGCTTGACCAAGGTCATGCACATACTAATCAAGAGTGTTACTACTGCTCATATACTTAACCTCCTTCTGCCTTTTATTGTGATGTAGGGACTCAACAAGTTGCCAAGACTAGCCTTGAACTCACTCTCTGTCCCAGTCTGGTATTGAACCTGAATACACTGCCTCAGTTTCAGTTTCAGGCTTGTAACACCAGCTTCCACTTAAAAGCCAAGCTTTCTTGACTGTACCTACCTTTACCTCTTCCATTATCTTGCTATTTCTATGCTTTTCTTGGAGGCAAGTAATGTAATCCACACACTCTCGTTCTTGCACATTCTCACCTCGCATTGGCACCAAAGGGGTTCTTGTTAAGAGTTTTGTAATCACCATAGCCTATGGACAATTCTCAATCTTCACTTTACTCAATTCAATGAATCACTTCCTTTTTTTTTTTTTTTTTTTTAAACTAGAGCAGCTTGATTTCCTGCAAGTCAATCAACTCTGCCTTTCTGGCTTACTGGTTACTCCCAAATCTGTCTTGCAGCTTCCTCGTCCTCATTCAACCTGCAGATATTGGAACACTGAGGCTCAATATTTGGATCTTTTGTAATCTCTGTTCATATTCATGCTCTACAGAAGGTGATTTCACTCAAAACAGAGCTTCAGAAGCTAGTGCTTATTACTTCCTTGTGTATATCTCTGCACCAGTTCTTGGATACCAACTTTCATCTGTCAACTGGCATCCTTACATAGATGATTAATCAGTGATCTCTCTGTCTGTCTGTCTGTCTGTCTGTCTGACTGTCTGACTGTCTATCGGGTCTCATTAGGTAGCCATGGCTGGCTTGGAACTCCCTATGTAGACCAGGATGGCTTTGAACTCACATAAATGTGCCTTCCTCTGGAATTTTGGGATTAAAGGCATGTAACACCATGTACTAACTAACATCAAAACTCAGGTTTTAGAATAGGGAGGTCATTTGCCTAATAAGTATGAGGCCCTATGTTTGATCCCTAGACCCCTAGAATGTTGAATATAGGGACATGTACTTGTAATTCCAGTCCTGGGGAGGCAGGGAAAAGAAATGCTGAGGACTTGATGGTTAACAAATCTATTCTAATTGGTAGGCTGTAGTCTATTGAGACTCAGTCTGGAAGATACTCCTGAAGATGACACCTGAGGTTTCCTTCTGCTCTCCATATAAACAAGGACATAGATGCATGCACACGCACACACGCGTGTGTGCACACACACACAGAAACTTTGGCTTTTTTTTCTTTTCTCTCCAAACTTGCTCCTCCTCTAATATTCCTCATTTTATCAGGTGCTCATGTCAAAGAAAACCTTCGAAGCATCCTTGCCTTCTCTCATCTCTGCATACCAATATACCACGATCCATTAGAATACATGACTTTATTCAGATTCCATTCTCCTGCCCTGACCACTTACTTCTATTATCTTGATCCAGATCACCACCGTCTCTCCTCCCTGATGAAGGCAGAGTGTACTCAACCACTCCTGTCATGTCACAATCTGCTCTGCACATTGCAGCCAGCCAAGGTGACTGATTAAAAACAGAAGTTAGTGTAAAGCTACCCAATGCTTTCTCACTTCTCTGGGAGTATAACTCAGAGCTGCCTGCCCATGCTCACAAGGCCCCACATAGTCTGGCCCCAGCTGCCCTCTAACCTCATCTCTTACCTCGTACTCTTCTGTCTAGGCAATGGTTTCAAATGCTCCAAGGAATTGCTCTGTTGCTGTCTCTGAGTTAAATTTTTTTTAAGTGACATTTCATTATAAACTATAGAATCAACTTTTTTTTTTGGAATCACAGACATTTCCCCCCCTTCTTTTCTTCTTGATCACCTGCAGAACCAAGGAAAAGGGTCATGAATTTGCCGTTGGTGAAGTATTTCTTGGAAGGCGCTCTCCACACATGTCCAGTTCCCATTTTCAGTTTAGGGAAATATAACTTGTGAAAAACAAAAGTACCCGAAAGAAAAAAAAAAAAAGCTTTTTCTTTTAAGGGTTTTGACTTGATCAGAAAGACCAGGAACCAGATGAAGCCATTTCCTGCATTATGTAAACTGTGTCTAAGGAAGAAATACGCTGGTGCTGTTCAGGAAAGCATGCCATTGTTTCTGGTGCCATTTGACATTTCTCCTTCTATGAAGAAATTGATACATGCCCTGAAAGCTAATCATTTGGGGAAGTGTTTTTGATTTTTTTTATAGATAGGTGCAGCATTCAACTTTCAAGACAGCTATTTAAAATTAGGGTATTTTCATCCATTTGTTTATTTTGAGAAAAAGCTCGTTTAATGAAGGATTTATTGTGGTTGGCTACATTGAACTGTCATGGTCTTTGTGTAAGATCACCAGCTTTCCCTTATTGACTCACAGGGCAGACATTATTGTGCCTTTTCCTGATTAATATTTCCCTTTTCTAAGACAGAGCTGGGAATGTACATATCCTAAGAGATACAGCTAAATGCCCCCACTGATGGATGTACCAATATGTATCATGTGATAGATGCACCCAAGAATACACACCCCATGAGCTTTTCTCTTTTTAAGTATCATTGTGAAGAATAACAGAAAAGCCTAATCTAGCTGCCTTATCATACTTTGGGAGAAACAGTAGTATAGAAACTGAAATGTCTATTTCTTCCGTGGCTCTTGTATTTGCTTATTTTTCTATCTTTTCCATCAGATACCTTCCTTCGTAATTTAATTAGTTAGTGATTTTGTGTGTCTACAGCTTGTAAGAACTCTGAGATAGACACTGTGGGCCACAGATAGAAGCTTGAACTCTTCTTTTGGCTAAGAACCTTTAGGTAAAGAGAGACAGGAAATGGGACACAACTGTTAGAAAGGAAGAGAGGGTCTTAAGATTGAGAAAGTGTAGTGTGCTGCGACTTGATGTACTAGCTTGATATCCATAGGGACCTCCACCTCTCTGAGGATAAGAGGATGAGGCAATGGGTGAGGGTGAGACTAGAAGGGTGGGTTGGGATCAGGCTATAAAGTGAATAAAAAATTTTTAAAAAGAGGCAAAACAAAACCAAACAAACAAAAAGAAAAGGTATAGTGTGTGTGTGTGTGTGTAAGAACCAAAACTCATGTTCTCATTTCTGTTCTGTATCTTTGGCTGTAGTTTTCTAACAACAACTGTCTCAAATATTGGCATGAGTGGTTATATGAACCTAGGTGAAGACTTGAAGCCAGTAGGGAAACGAGAGCAATTCCATTATTGGTAATGAAAAACAGCATGAATCTTAAATCAAGTGGAGACTTTTTTGTTTTTAGTTTATACCCCACAGCCTTCAGGTTTGTTTTGTATGTAATTGTTATTGATTTCTAGATGTAGCTAATTGTTTGTGGAAAAGATTGGGAAGATATGAAAGCATATCAGTAGTTATACTTCCTTGTGACTAGTGTTTAATGTGATTTGAAGATTTATTATATTCTCTGGTAGCTGTTAGGTCAAAATGCCATGTATCTGCTTTTGAGGTGGCCTTAACAATTTTGCAATCTAAAGCCCTAGGTAGAAGAGAAGCTGTTTCATGTTTTTCTCTAAAAGTAAACCCTGCTTCCTTTAGAGACACTATGAGGAGGAATTTCTTTTACGTCATTTTCTGTTTCTGTCTTGCATGTTTGTAGAGTATATTTTCAGGGGAATTCCTTTGATAGTCTTCAGTGAGTGTCAGCAAAAGATATTATTTTTGGCTTCTGTCCTGATTACCCCAGACATTTTAATGTGTGTTATGATGGGTTACTTGATGGATAGTCACCTGTGCCCTGTGATCAACTGAATCCTGGCCTCTGCAGTGAAACCTCAGCAGTGGAATGTCATCATTTCCCATCTTCGGCTTGATTAATACTTCCCTTTGAAAGCTGAAAGGGAAATGTCTGGAAGTATCTCTCGATGTACAGCCCTATCATGATGAGAAGGAAGACATTTTTTTTTGTTTGTTTGTTTTGCTTTAATGGTGAAGAATTCCAAGTTGATCATAACAAGTTCACTTAGGGCAAGCCATTAGACTTCTTCCCTTTAAAAGAGAAAAACAAAATAAATACTGAACAGTGTTGTTTTTTTTTTCCTAAAAGTTTAAGGTCTCAAATGCCTTTATGTAGATCTGAAAATAATAGCCATGTGCATGAGAATAAGTAAAAGAAATTTGTTACATGACAAATGACAAAGGAACTTAGTTATAATGCATGAAATTACATGAGTACATTTAGAGTTGTGAATGTATCATAAGATGTCATGGGAAATATGCAATTCTTGTTTGCCCTTTATTTTTGAAGCATAGATAGAATATTTACAATGCCTGGAGCATTCTGGTTATGAAACCATGACATTCGTTAACACAGAATTATTCTGTAGAAAACTCTCACTATTTTAGAGACAGTTTCTTCCATTTAACTTTCTACTACCTAGTGCATTTCATTGTCTTGGCAAGTATACATATTTAGGAAATATTTGATTAAACTTCTGATGTTTATGGAAAAAATAGTAATTGATTCAACTATTTAATATTTATTAAATCTAAATTATGGAGTTCCTTTTTTTCTAGGAAGCTGATTGTACTCTCTGGAGACCAGTAGAATAAACACAGCTTTTGCCTTCCTGGAGTTAATCAAACCTTTAGTAAGAGAGACTATAGGAATCCCTAAATGAATTGACATATGATCATGACATTAGATCATTTTGCTCCATCAGCCATTGAGGAACATGGACTTTACAATATAATGAGACCTAAAGTAATACCATGAGAATAGAGAAGAAAGGGGAATATTTGTTTAGCAAGAGTAAACAGTGCAGGTAATACCCGGGGTAGGAAAAAATTTTATTCATGGAAGTAATGAATGTCAGAGAAGAGCACCAAGGGCTGGGTATAAAAAGAGAACAAGTGGGCAAGAAGCAGAGTCTGGTCAGACAGCTGTGCACATATTGATCCACAGCAATGGAGCATATGAAACAAGAACAGCTGTTGCATGTGGACAAAGTAGAGAAATAGGTAGTTGGGACATAGGGATGGTTGAAAGGTTTCCATTCTTTATCTTCTTGTGCTATTAGAAGCATGTGAATGTATTATCTATTAATAGTTTTAAATTTAAAAATGAAAATGGAAAGCCACACACAGTTTTATGCAGCAATATAGCACAACATGCTTTTACTTTGAAAAGACTTATGCTGGTATCAGAGAGAGAATTGTTTGAATGAGGCAAGGGGAAGTGAAATATGGCTGCATATTTTCAGGAGGAGTGATGCAGCTGAGAGCACAGTCATGAAGTTAGCCTGCGGGGTAATTGTGACTTTTCTGCAATAACTGTCCAGGAATTATGGATCAGACATTAGGGATAGAGGAGGGAAGCAAGGATATAGTATGACCAATAAAACTGTGCCTCTTGACAGAGAAACACTTATGGCAAGAATACATTAGAAATTTGTTTAATAAATGGAAAACTTGGGTTTTTTTTTTTTAATGAAATCCTGAAGAGATGCTACCCAGTGAGCAACTGGCCATGTGACTGAGTACCTCAGTAAGGGGTCTGGGTTGGAGATTAAAGTTCAAGAGTCATACACGTGGTATATGACATTCACAGATTTGATAGAGGAAGGGTCTGCTGAAGCGTGAAGGGAAGAAGTCCGATGGGGTGTTAGCAAGCCCTCAACCTTACCAACACCCTCAGGCTGAATGGGGGATGGCAACAGGGGCAAGCCAGGGGAATGCACTATCTCTGAAAATGTATGGGGATCCAAGAGGCTCCATCTCCAGCCTAGAGTCTGATTCTTTCTCTCTGTTTTCCTATTTTAAACAGGTCATCTAATGTCTCCAATGGTACCCTCCTTTCCTCCTTTCTGAACCCTCATCCTTCTTCCCCTCCCTCCCTTTCTCTACTTCATTCTCTCCTTCTGTAAGGTTGGGATTGAACTCAAGGATATACATGAGGCATGTATTCATTCTAGCATCAAGCTCCATCACACCCCCAGTCCCTTGTATTGGTCATCTGCAGAACGGATGAAATGAATCTAACCAATCTGCCACCCAATCTTGAGATAAACAATGTCGAAGACATGTATCAGTGAAATTCATGAGAGTTAATTGTATTTGCTCTATGATATTTTATAACTGTGATGAATTTATTTCCTCAGTTGTGTTTCCCCTGAAGCACCAGTGCAGTAGTGGCATAAGAGAGATTTAAAGTAGTATTAGGCTACCAACAAGTATTGAGTTAATGCAGTTTAAGGAAATAGTAACAATTGATTGTTTTTTTCTGTATTATTTTTGTTAACAGCTAACTTTTTTCTAGGGAGAGTGAAAGCTCGATAACTCTGGTTGTTACAGGGTTAAACTGCCAAGTTCAAGAAAGTCATAGGGAAGGAAAAAAAAAAACTTTACACAACTTTGTTAAAACAAGAACAAAGAGTCCATGGAAAGTACCAGGTGTGACATGGAAAAGATAAGGAACAAACTCTTCTGTGTATACATCACTCTTAGATTATTTAATGACTGGAAAGATGACCTCCACTGAAAGGTGTGGCATGAAACAGAACACTAATCACATACTCTACCAACTCTGATTTCCAGTGGGCTGGGCCCTGGCGCTGACAGTCAACGTGCCCATTGTAAGACAGGTTTATCTCTTGCATAAGTTCACCATTATCTTGAAGCCCTGGTTATTGGCAAGGCACCTTCTGCCTGCAACCTCCTTGGACTCTCTCTCTTCCACCTCTGTGTGTGCGTGTCTCTGTCTCTTTCTGTGTCTCTCTGTCTCTGTCTCTCTCTTCTCCCCTGTAGAACCCAGAAACCTGGTGTGATTTTTGGTGTCCTTGGGCTCTCTTCTAGTTTTTGTTTGTTTTGTTTTGTTTTTCTAGCCTGCATGATTAGCTTACCCCTGCCTTGTAATTGAGATGCAGGTTGTGACGGCCTTCAACTCCCATGAGAATCTGTGGCACCTGTCTTTTCCATCTCCCTATATCATGAGATTAAAGTGTTAAGGGGGGTTTCAAGCAATGAAATAACACCTGGAATTAACTGCACCAAAGATGATATATTATGATCATCCTAATGTGATATATTAGGAAGCTCCCCTCAGCTTGCCATAACTCCTACAATAAAGGTATGAAAGTGAGATTTTTAAAGGTGGGTTAATTTTCAAATGAGCCTTTACCAATTTTATCAAAACTTCTTGAGGTCTATCAATGCCCAGTGATTGTAACCTCATTTATTGTTTAGGAATGTCTTTCCTTTCCTAGCAGTAGGAATCAGTTGGTGGGAAAATAAGGAAATCTATACCTTCTCCCAAGATTTCACTGTAATAAGGGTTTGTTAAACATCTACTATGAACAGGCATCTCAGCACAGTGCCTGGTATATAAGAAGGGCTGGCAACAGGTATCAGGAGGGAATTTTCCTGGGGAAAGACATGTCGATAAAAATAATCTTAATACATACCATTTTAAGAGAAAAATAGAGAAAAACACAAAGAGAGTTAGAAGCAGGAAGAAAAATTCAGCCCTAACGAATAAGGACTTTCTTAAGTGTATTGTATCTCACACTTATGGTATCTGGGTGTTTTCAAGGCTGCTTTAGTGTAGGGTAGTTGGCTGGGGAGATGGGAGATCTGCTGACGTTACTTGAGATAACTATGTTTAGAGATTTACTTTACTTTCAACTATGTGTACACATGTGTTCTGCTTATGAAGCCAGAAGAGGGTGTCAGGTCCCCAGCGGCTGGAGTTCAGAGCCACCCTACAAGGGGGCTGGGCAACTCAGGCCCTCCATTTTTAGCCTCTGAGACATCGCTTCAGCCCCTTGCTTATGTCTGGAATATAAGAAAAGACTTCTGAATGGGTCTCATGCTTATCAGCACGGGCTCATGGATTAAAACTTATTTTATCAACACTAATTCATATAAAATTCTTCTTTCAATTGAATTTTATACATTTTATTATTCAACCATTGGCTTCAAATAGAAGAAAACAAGATTAGAGTTTAGGACATATACTTTAAATAGACATGCTGATTTATTTTTTAAAACTTGTTATTTTGTCTGGATTATTCTTATGCGAGCAGAAGACCAGGAAAACAATACTGAAACTAGGCTAAATCAGTGAACCAGTAAGAAGCGTCTAAAGGAAACAGAAAATTAGTTGGAAACACTAGGTTTATCAGGAAGTACGTAACTGGACTGGCCATTAAGAATATTTGTTGAGTCAAGAATGATACTGATTATTTCATTGAGTTGTTTCGTTGAGGACTGAACAATTCCTTCAGAACCCATCGCTCAGGCATGAAGGCTGATGGAATTGCTTCCATTGACCAAACGTGAAAGGCCTGTATTTCTTTGTAGTTCCTTGGAGTGAACGCTTCTGTTTCTGGAAAGCAACTATATTTCTTGCTGTAGTTGGGGGCAGTCCTCCGACCCTCTTTGGATGCTCAACAGTGCCTGCCTGGGCTCACTGTTTAGAATCACATCGTTTTCTTCTAACGAAGGACCTGTTTACTTAACATTCAACCAATATAGCCATGAGGCAAGAGTAGGAAAACAAACAAACCAAAACCAAACCCAAACCAAACCAAACCAAACCAAACCAAACCAAACCAAACCAAACCAAACCAAACCAAACCAAACCAAACCCAAAAACCAAAAACCTCACCGTGTAGCAGTTGGAGGTGTTTGCGGTAAAGGGCAGACATAGCATAGCACTTCCGGTTTGTTGCATTTAGGATACTGGAAATAGGATTTGACTCTTGAGCAGTTGAAAGACAGCACAGACTTTGTAGGCTCCCGGTTTCACAAACACTTCCTTTCAACCTGTTTTGACTGTGTCCGTGTACTGAAGGCACAGGGTGTAAAGGTTCTTTGCACCAAGGTTGACAACCCAAGTTTGATCTCTGGAACCCACACGGTGGAAGGAGGGAGCTGACTTCTAAAAGCCGTCCTCTGACTTTCACGTATCATCTATGGTGTGTTCACACTCGAGTGCATCCCTCTCCGACATAGAAAGTAAATAAATAAGTACAGATATTCGAAGGCAGTGACTGGGTGAGTGCGCTTTCGTCTCTCTGCTGTCTTACATCTAGTCACTTCTGTGCCAGGAAGTGAAGCGCAGTGTGAATGGCCCCGGAGTGTCTTCCGTGTTTTGTGAGTCTCCACATGAGGTATTTACTAAACACAAGTTGAAACGGACCAAATAGAGGGGCAAGAGACACACCTATCCATTTGAAAGAGAGTTAGCCATCAGCTCCACGGGTGTGTTTTTAGAAAATGCTCTCAGTGTGTGTCTTGGTACAGAGAGGAAAGGGTGGCCGAGAAGTTCCTTGTTCACTAGCTAGAGTGGCAGGAAGACTGGGGCCTGGATTCTTGGCTTAGAATTTACTGATTGTGGAATTCACCCAAAGCCCATTCCTCCCCATCCTTCCATCCTGGCATCCACATACTTAGTTCAACTTTTTGTCTCACTGCTTCACTGTTCCCATCAGAAGGACTTATTTATCAAGCTGCCAAGGACATACAACAACAGTGTTTCTTTTTTTTTTTTTTTTTTCAATCTGTCTTCCATACTCAGTGTCTTAAAAGAAACAGTGTGAGTGGGGGTGGCCGAGCCCCACACTCATTTCTCCTCAAGTAAGTCATAAAGAAATCAAAACAGTATGAAGACCCTACTTATTATATTCAGGTCTGGTTCTGTTTAAATTATAAAAAGAAATTAGGCAAGTTTGGTACAGCCCCAGTTAATTAAAGGTTACTTTTTCCTTCATATTTTTTCAAACTGATCAAAAAAAAAAAATCATTCTTTTCCATAATGTAGAGTGAAATACAACTTGTGCTTGGGACAAATAATTATCAAATACTGATGCTATGCTAATTATCTGAATGTACTAGATCCCGTGTTGCAAAAGCAACAGAAGCAATGGTCAAGCTAAAGGATGCAGATTATGGAACCGCCCAGTTTTCTTCACGCAGTGGGTGTGGCCACAGGGTTCAGTCTCTGCCTTCCCCGCCTGCTTCTGTTATCTCAGGCTGTGCCAACATGGCAAACAGGACTTTGTACACGAGTTTGTTTCTTCTTCTTTTCTTACCAGTCTTGAAGCCACAAATATAGACTGCACAAGTTCAGCACACACTGCCAGAGGTAGATGTCTATCCTTAATTTTCAGAGTCTCATTCACTGCATCTTGCATTTCTGTCTCTCCCCCCCCCCCACCGGCGTGCGTGTGTGTGTGTGTGTGTGTGTGTGTGCGCACACACACACACACACACCTAACAAAGCAAAACAAGAACTCACAGCCCAACAGCTTATAGAATAACCAACCCCTTTCAAACATCATCTGTGTTCTTAAGCAGGCCGGACCCTTGTGGGGTCTGGTCTCCCTTCTTTGTTTCACCTCCTTAGTGATTTATACTGGAAGGAAATGGACATAAATGGATCTTGTATTGGGGTTTATAAATTTCATAGTATTTTTAGGCTGTAAATGAAGGATTAGTGCCTACACGCCACCTCAGTATTATTTTTTAATATAAATCCTATCAATATTCTTTCTTTGATTAGCATGAGTGAAAACTGTCATCAAAATTAGCGTATCATTTAAATACTAAAAGCATCTCACCTTGTGGTAATTGCATTGTATTGATTTTGCTAGAGCAATGGGGAAGAATTTAATTTAGTTTAAAATATGAATAATGTCCACACCTGCAAGCCATTATCCTGCCTCCTTAAATTTCAGAGTCTCATTCACAGCATCTTACGTTTCATTGCTTTGTTTGGGGAGGGTGTTGAAAAAGTAAAATCATAGGACGTGCCACTATTGTTGACTCTGAGTGAAAAGCCATGGGCTATCAACACTGCTGCTGCTTATTGTCTGAATTAGGATTTTAAAAGGACATTTTTGTCCGAATTTTCCCTAGAGTATATTAGCTAGCATCTTGCTTCCTGGAGTAGGTATCACCAGTTCTTTTTATTTACCAAGTTCTGTGTTTTTGTAATCACTTTGTCAGCTCTAAGGAAGGAGGGAAGAATGCTGTGATTGGAGAGGGAGAATCATGTCTGTCTGGTTTGACCTGATCTGGTGAGACAGTCACCCTTTGCCTCTGTCTTGCTTTCAGAGAAAAATCATGATGCAGTGTGAGTAAAGACGAACTATGTTATTTCTGATGGAAGCACACCGACATTTAATTAATTCCACATTTGCCAACATGGCAGCATGCTATACAACCAGAGCTGTAGTTAAGGGCTGGATGCTGAACTCACAGAACAGTTATAAAGCAAGATTGCTTTGAGTGAATTCATTAGCTTGTGACAGAACAAGAAACAAGGAAAAGTTCATGTCTTAGTTTAGGACCACTTACTGCGTGAGGCCTCGACAAATCATAATATAACCCAACAAGGTGTTGGAGTGGCTATAAAAGTGAATAGAACCCCAGGCTCCCGTATAGAAGCACTGTGACCTACTTTAATAGGGCAGTGGTTAGCTGGGTTGTATTCTGCTCTGGTTCCAGCTTGTTTGGGTTATTGTCTAAATTTGGAGGAACTGTGTTTTAAGAGAGAAATTCATAACTGTAGAGCCTCCAGAAAGCACAAAGGTAGCAAGAGACAATGAGATGGTATAGGTGGACTATAGGATGAACGGAAGGCTTGACTGAGAAGGGAAAATACTAGGAAGGCTTGGGGGAAGTCACTTCAAGTCCTTACTTAGTAGACATAGTGGCATAGTTTGACTTGCTTCCCAATGCACAGCAGACATAGAATTAAGCCTATGCATACACCAAGCATGGTAGCATACACCTGTAATCCCAGCACTCAGGGAGGCAGAGGCAGGTGGATCTCTGTGAGTTCAAGACCATTCTGGCCTACAGAGCAAGTCCAGGACAGCCAAGGCTACACCAAGCCTACACAGAGAAACCCTGTCTCAAAACAAACAAACAAATGATGTAATGACATAATTTTTGTAAATGATAATGATATATGAATGATGTAATTTTTAAAGGAAAAACAACATTTTAACAGTTGAACTATCTTAAGTTTCCTTAAGTAACTCAAAAGTGGGTGACAGGGCCACAGTATTTCACACTTGTTAAGAGATTATTTCATTAGTCGGTTCCCAATGACTGATTTGTAGAGCAACCATCTTTAGGATCATCTACTACTCCAGAGCTCTGGACTTAGTGTGAAAATTCCAATTATGCTATAACATCTGTGATTTTTTTTTTTTTTATTATGAGAGAAGAGGCTTAATCTTCAGTGGCTCCCATTCACTTTATTAGCAATTCGGTCTGTGGTTATGGCACTGGGCTGGGCAGCTCTAGAACAAAGGTTGTGCCTTCATGACAATAGGCTGAGGGCCAAGAGATAGCGATCGTACATGGGCATAAATCTGAAATGCTCCTTGAAAATGACCAAGAATAGTACGAGAGCACATTCCTGTGAGGACCCACCTCCAAACAGAGATCCAACAACGGCTCCTTAATCTCTGCATGCTTCTGAGGGACATGCCCAGAACTGTTGGAAAAGAGTGGAGGGAAAGGCAGCCCAAAAGATGTGGGCATTTGAAATACATGACATTTGAAATAGACAATTAGGTTCATATAGAAGACTTGCTAGACACACACACACACACACACACACACACACTCTCTCTCTCTCTTTCTCTCTGTGTATGTGTGGTTGTGTGTTGCACGCATGTAGGACAGAGCATTGGGCATCCTCTTCCATCACTTTCTACCTATTGTCTTGAGACAGGGTCTTTCACTGAATGGGACATAGAATTAAAAATTGTGAATGGTCAGGCTAGGTGGCCAATGAGCTCTTAGGATCTGCCTTTCTCTACCTCCAAATCCTTGGATTATAGCCATTTGAAGCCATACCTTACTTTTTTCATAGGTGCTGGGGATTCAAACTCAGATACTCATGTTTGTAGAGCAAACAGTCCTATTCATTGAGCCATCTCCCCAGCTCTCTTGAACTAAATTTTTAGAAAAAAATGTTATTTTTTTATATTTGTTTATTTTGATGAATAGAGAAGAGGCCAAACAGCATCAGGCTGTAATGTACATGGAGTCCTCCACACTAAAAAATGTGTAGAGACATTAATGAATGCAGGGCTTTAATTAAATGATGAACCTTCAACTTTTTTCCTTGGCTAAATGTATCTGGGATAGTGTTATTAGTTCAAAAGGTTCAAGAATGACTGTTTTTGAGATTCTGATTTCATAAGCTTGAGATGATATCTTAGTGTGGTTGAGTGAACTTTACTTTGAAAGAGTTTAAATAATGGGTTCAAGGTTGAGCTGCTTGGGGTGTCATAGTCATGGTCAAATCAAATGGCAAAGTCAAACCAAATGACATAATTGTGTGTTTCAGTCCTAATTCTTCACTTAACTTTCTCCCAAGAACATTTTGATCCTGGTGGAATCATATGAGATAGCAGCTGCCATTGCATCTCTGATAGGGAGAGGAGTTATGAGGAGCTATGCCAAGGGTTGGGCTGAGTGGAAAGCATGCCATGCCTTTGTGCCTCAGTGATAGGTTTATGGTCCTGTGGGGAGAGCTACTGTTTGAAGCCTTATCCATCTGTCTGTAATAAACAACCCTCACAATAGTGATGTCTTTGGTCTTTGAACATGACTATAGGTGGACTATGGTTCCGAAGCTTCTATCCACCATCGTTCAAACAGCAGAAACTTCCCTTTCTTACTCACTTCTTAGAGCTTTGTTTTTAACCACCATTCAGAAGAATGGCATTGATTTCAGCTTAAAGAACACTGGGGGATGAGAGGTTCCTGGAATCTTCTATCCATGGAGTTCCAGGGTTCATTTCTAAGTTTCCCCTGTCATAGTTTGTAATACTCCTTAAATCCTGTATTGCTTTTCATTTACTGAAACTGAACAATGCTGAGGCAGGGCCCAGAGGGCATTCAATGCCCATTACATCTTACTTCCTGAAACCCAGGATTTGCTCATCAGTGTGGGGTGTCATGTTTCCCTCTCAGCTTGGCCACCATCTGTAAAGTCATGCGTGTCTTTGTGTCTTTATTGTCTGTTGGGTGAATAAGTAAGTGCTGACAATTCCATGCCCCAAGTCTTGGGAATGCTTTGGTTCTTAGAAAAGCAGTGCATATACGTGATGTTTTAAATTCTAAGTATCCTGAAACCACTAAAGAACTTTAGGGCCGTATTTAATCTTTAGTTTTAATTGAATAACACAATTTACACACTGAAAAGACAGGGTTTGTGGACATAGACGGAAAGAGACAGTCTAGAGATGTCTTTATATCATTTTAAATGTGTATGTTGAGAAGTGCTTCGGCATCTCTTTCAATCCAGTTTTACTCTTTGTAAAGTAGATAGTGTATGAAGACAGATGGCACAAGGTTAATCCACTCCTTAAATAAAAGACCCATTTACAACACAGAATTTTTTTCCAAGAAGGAAATTTGTTCTTCTCCCACCCTCTAAATTGCTCTTTATTAAAAAGAAAAGTGTTTGTTCAGTTTTATTTCTCTCGATGCTGCGTGATGAGATTGCCATAGATGATGTATAATCAGTTTTTATGGGTGATGTTCCCACAGTGGGAGTGGTTTGGAAACGAGCAAGCTACAGCGCACTAGACAAAGCTCTCAGTTTGTCGCATTGGACACTTTCTTCTTGTTTCCAACAAGAAGGAATTTGTGTAGGGCCTTTTCCAAGCATTTAGGGCATGAATGAGCACAGAGATCTTTAGTGGTTACTCTCCTGAAATTTGTGCTTTGTCAAAAGGAGGAATTCCTGTGCTAACAGGCAGGCTTATTGCTCTCAGCCTTTTTGTTTGTTTGTTTTGTTGGTTTCTGAGGCATTTCTTCCTCTTAGGCTGGTCAGTCCAGATTGTCCTTAAAGTTAACACAGAGATGTCAAAATCTGATTTCTACCTGAGTCATAAAAGAGATAATTCATGCTGAACTTTTGGGTGAGTTCCTGACCTATCTCAATGGTACTGCTTCCGTTTAAAAAATTACTTGTATCAAGTTGAAGCCAAACAGCTTTCGATGGCCGATAGAATTTTTAATTGCAAAGATTTCCTCTGACTCGGGTGTTAATGAATGTCAAAGCAATAACATAAAAAGACATTACTTGTTTAATGATTTATAGAAAAAGAAAAAGAAAAAAAAATAACAAGGTCTTTTGTGAGATAAATGACTACTGTTTGGTGTTCCTTTACCAGAGAGTATCAAGAATGATCTCAAGATATGTAGTAATGGCCCAGGAGCTACGGCAGCCAGCCACCGTGTCCCTGTTATATAATAACCACAGCAGGAAGGCACATTAGCATCTGTGTACCTGTTGCTCCCTTAGTGACTTTGATGTGACTTTTCTTTAGTGATTTTGGTCTGTCCTCTGTGTAAGTTCTATTTCTGGAAACTTTATTAAGTCTGTATTTTATGCCCTGTTTATCCCTAGCCAGATTTCTGAAACTTTTTCTACTTATGACCCCTTCTCACCTGGAAAATGTTTACACTGCCCCGAGTATATAACGTAGGGATAACAGACCAGATATTTGTCAATAAGACATCATAAAGAAATGTGTTTTTCTTAAAGTAATTCTTTAGCATACATACAATTCTCCCACGTTAGAGGCAAAAGCAAATTTGCATACTAATGAGATGGCTGTGCTTACTTCTACATAGAGAATTAAATTGGAATAAGGTAGGATGTAGAACATCTAAGACATTTTTTTTTCAGTTGATTAATGTTTTATTTATGCTTAAAGATCTGTTTTAATTTGTGTGTGAGAGAAACAGAGACAGAGAGAGACAGACAGAGAGAGAGAGAGAGAGACAGACACAGAGAGAGAATGTGTGTGGGCCGTGTGCAGTACTGTGATGTGAGCCTCCTGATATACGGGGATGAGAACTGAACTTGGCTCCTCTAGAAGACCAGCAACTCTTAACTCTTAACTGCTGAGCCGTATCTCTAGCCCCAATATTTTATAATTGTCAATTCTGAGAATGCCACCTCTCAGAAATATGTAGCACCCAGGGGCAGAAGTATATCTGGAACCATTTCAGAAATTGTCGAAAAATCTGTCCTAATCCCAAGTCAAAATTTATTTCATAATTATTCTGAACAAAACTCATCAGTAACTTCAACAGCATTAAAAAAAATTAGACATTTTAACACAGCAACATAAACGATACACTAATTCAGTAACAATCTGAGGAATATGCCAGGAAGATATTGAAAGTGTTTATTTTCTGTAATGAAACAATTAGGTTTTCAGAAGAGCAGGACACTTTGTGTGGTTAGTAAAAATACTATGCAAGACATAATCTCCAATAGTCTAGAACTGAGCCCAGGTGCGGAGAGCAACAGTCACTCATGTGTGGAGTCGTGCGGGCACCTGCGGTACACGGCATGAATGCTTGCCCAGACACACAGCTGCGGAGACCTCATGTCACGCTTCAGGATCAAGTACTGCCAGGAATACCTCGGAGACACTGCAGGCTTGATTTTTAAGTTGCTATTGATAGTTGTGAATTCAGAACTTTGCTACACTTTTCCCACTCCACATCCAGGAAGTCCGAGACTGAAAGTTTAAGGAGCTGGGAACTATGGTATGGTTGCTGCAGCTGCAGGGAGACTAGCGCTGCCCATATTTGGCTCTCTGCTGCTGGGACCAGGTTCATAACATCCTACAGTTACATCCGTGGTCAGTGGCACCCAGAAGCCTCAAGGCTGCAGCTGCCTGTGAATTCTGGTTGTCTGAATGGTAGTGCAGATCTGTGGAGTAGCTAGAGTTGGTTGTGCTGTGTTGGAAGAACAAATGGTGTCATACTTCAAATGCTAAAAAATGGAATTTACAAGTTGCTTATGTGGGGAGCACCGTAGGCCATGGCCACAGTGACAAAAAGATTTCAAATGTCAAGATTACCAGGGGGGTTCTTGTTCCTTCGCTTCTCTGGCTCTCTTGTTACTCCCCTTCCATCCTAGCTTTACAAATTAAGCATGTTTTGTAATGTCTTCATCGATAGCTGGCCCCAGGAAAGGCTGCTGAAGAGTTTTAGTGGCAATGGTTATGGAAACTTGGTGGGAGTTTCAATTGTAAGCTGCTAATATGGCTGACTGCTCTTGTCCTTACATGCCCTATGGTCACTGAGGGCAAACCCGTAAGGATGTATGTTGCCCTATTGGCACATGCTCAGTGCGAAGCCATGGTGGCTTCTTCAGAAGTGTGTGCATTGCAGCTTTGAAGAGCCTTTCGTCCACTCTGCCAAGTCTTCCTGGAGCTCCTGCCTGCTTCTCTCTCTTTGCAGACCTAAGAGCTGGCGGGATGCCCCTGCCCTACCCCGAAGCTTTTCCCATGTCCTGTCAGAAAACTCAGTCTAAGACATTACTGTGATCAAGAAAGCTATGCCTCTGACTCATAGAACCAGAGGAGAGGCCAAGGACAGCACCCCCTGTTTGGGGGAGGGTCTCTATGTGTCTGGCCAGCCCCAGAGACTACAAAGAAACTTCTGGCTCTTGTTTCCTTTCCCTTTCAGTCTCTAGGCGCCTCACTTACTGCAACCTCGTTCTAGTGAGAAAGGTGTTCTGCCTGAACAGAGCACGACTGTGTCAGTGAAGGTGGCGTGTTGACAGTGGACAAAACCAGCACAACACCTGCCTGTCACGTGGGAGCGCAAAGGTCTGAGAAGGGAAGGAAGACCCCAAGTTCTCCCTCTACTCCTCTGATCATGAGCTGCAGTGGGGAGCTCTGGCCTGCCATTATCTATGCACACTGCCTTATGAAGCTCCGGGAAAGCCACTTCTGCCCTGGCTTTGTTTGGTTTTGCAGGAGTGGAGTACAGCTCTGGCAATCTAGTTCATTAGGTAGAATGAACTAAAGGAGAATCTAGCATTCACACTGACCGCATGAGGAAGAAGCAAAGAGTAGAGCATAAAACAACACTGACGTTCAAGCACAGGAAGAATTCGAGAATCTCCACTGGCCTGTGCAGCCACAGTGTGGACTCTGAGACATCATGGGAATAAGTAGAGATTTCTGCAGCAAGCTGTGGTAATTTCATTTATGGAAAACAACTTTTAAATCCTAGGACTTCATTTTGAAAGAGATTTTGTAACTTCTGTTGTTTTATTTTGTTTTACATTGACATGTGTCTCTGGGCACACCTACACTTTCGATACTACTGTATAACCTCAGAGTAGCGGGTTCAATTCCACCCTTAAAGTACATTGATGTTTGGGTATGCTGCCACCAGGTGGTGGCAAATCCCTTGAGTCACCTGTTACTGTGACTTAAAAAAACAAAACAAAACAAAACAAAAACAAAAACAAAAAAAACCCCTGATCTCATTTAGTAAAAACACTAAGATATTTCTTTAAAGGATATCTTTAGATGCTCAATATGTAAAGTAAGTCAGCCAAATTATGGAAGCAATTGTGGGACAGAAGTTTCAAAGCCTGATGCCATTCGAAATACTCATATTTTATCTAGCATTAAGATAGGAACTACTTCTTAAAATGAAAACGTAAACAAGGAAAAAAAATAATACTCCAGAGAAAGAAGAGGGACTGGAGAGCGCTTTGTAGAGCCAGGTGGAGGTGCTGGAGGCGCTGGCTGTGGGGTGGGATTGGTTCAGTGTGAGTGGTGGAGGGGCAGGCATGCTTGGGGAAGTGACTGCATTCCTGGTCTGTGGGGAGACTTCTCATATGGGAACCTGCTTTGCCGGAGTTATGACCTGCAGAAGCTTCTGGAAGAAAGGCTGGGGCAGACGCTGCAGCTGAATCTGTGACTTGCTTAGTTGCATCAGATGATCAGTTTCACCCGTGTTTAAATAGCTTCCCGGAGCCGGGGCTGGACCCTGAGGTACAAGGGCCATGTTTTGCAGAGTGTGGGGCTCTTGGTAGTCTGCTTTCTGTTTCCCAGTGAATTCTCTCCTGTGTAGCTAGACAAGACAGATGCTAATGGGACAAACTGCACAGATGCTTGTTTTACTACTTATGCAGGATGATTCTCTATGATACATATGATCAGTGTTACAAAAAAAAAAAAATGCTCCCTCCATCATTAGCTAACTGTGGCCTAGAAATAACTGCCTATACTGTCCCAGAATATGTATTCTCTGTGTTGGGGGCATTGTACATGTAAGTACATGTATTTATATGTGTTTGAGGCCACAGGAGGATGTCATGTATCTTTCTTAGATCATCTCCGCCTTATGTCTTTGAGAGGGTCTGTCACTGAACTTGGAAATTTCTATCCTTTGGTTAGACTGCCAGCAAGCCCAGGCATCCTTCTGTTTATATCCGCCAGTGCTGGCATGATAGGTGTGCCCAGTTATGCCTACAATTCACGTTAGTGTTGGAGCTTTAGGTTCTGATCCTACATTTCTACTTCCCACTGAGCCATTGTCCTATCCCCCCATAAATCATCTTTTAACAAACAAAAAAAATCAAACAACAACAATAACAAAAACAAATACTGCTTTTGACTAGCTGGAGTAGTGGAGCACAGAAATCTAATTATTCTACAGCAGGAAAACAGACCTGGAAGGGTTCAGTGGAAAAGCAAAACAAAGACCCCACCAATCAACCAAACAAGAAACACCAAGCAGTAGTTAATGACCAACCAATAAAATAACTAGACACCTTGGGTCATATAGTTCTTCTAAGAAGGGAGGAAGGGAGGAAGGGAGGGAGGGAGGGAGGGAGGGAGGGAGGGAGGGAGGGAGGGAGGGAGAGGGAGAGAGAGAGGAAAGAGGGGGGAGCACTCTTGATCCAGTAATGAGTTTCTGGTTGGCATGATTGACCAGGAGATAGACGGAGGGCTCCATCATGAGGAAAAGTGACAGGAACACAAAAATGAAATGCAAGCTCACCTAAGGTCCTGAGAATCCCCTGTGATCTGGCTGTACACTACTCTAGTCCTCTCTTGTTCTCTAGGGTCAGACAGAATTTACTGTCCAGAGATCCATAACAGCTTTTCATCCCCAAGCAGTTTCAACTGTAGACCTACTATGTCTGGGAGTCTAGATAAATTCTGCACATTTAGGAAACTTTCTAGTGGTTAAGAAGACAGTGAACATGTGATCAAAATTACATAATGTTTGGTAATGATGACAACTCTAGAATGCAGATGAACCTAAAGGCATTAGGTCTAGCTACTTGAGGAGAAAATCTGAGCAATGTTCTGTGATACAAAAAAAAAAAAAAAAAAAAAAAGCCAAACCCTTCCAGGGTGAGAGATCAGTGATATAAGAGTCTGTAAGAGGAATCAGCAGGTTATAGCCAGGTCTGCAATCCCATCCTGCCCAGGGGTTGTATGCATTGTTGTGGGTAGGCAGGTGAGGCACGAGCCCACTCCAGACTCCCAGGAGACCTTGATAACAGCTCCAAACTTTGCTCTCATGATGTAGCTTTCTCTCTCTCAGATTCCACACATTCCGTTGATTTGTGTCAGCTGTTTCTTCCCAGAATTAAGATTTTAAACACAATCACCAGCCAGCTGTTTGCTAGTCATGGCAGAAACAACCATTGGTATGTAGCCAAGGCAATTCGATTGGACTAGGCTTTTGTGTCCCATTTCTCTGAACTGATATCCTCTGCACCCTGATTCCTGTGACGGAACATTAATGAACACCACCCAATGTGAGCACAGGGTAATGGAAAGTTAGAATGCCCTGTGTGCTTCTGAGCTCAATATAATTTGATCTCATATGCTTCCTTTCCCTGGGCACCTGAAAATACCCTGCAGTGCCTGGATTCGGATCTTCAACCTGTTAGGCCGACTTGTCAACTCTAATGTAATAATGTAGAGTGAGCTCCACCAGAAGTCACCTTTCCCTCCCCTCCCCTCCCCTCCCCTCCCTTCCCCTCCCTTCCCCTCCTCTCTCTTTCCTCCTCTCTGTCCTCCCCTCCCCTTTCCTCCTCTCACCTCCCATTCCTTTTCCATCCATCCCCTGCCTCACACTTTTGGGGCCCTGGAGGTAGCTCCTGAGCACATTTAGACTCCAAAGTTTAGAGGGTCCTTCTCTGTACTGATTTTGCCTGTGATGCTTTAAGATAGATACTAGACAGACACTGCTTTGTCCAGAGTTTGCCTGCACAGAGAGAAAACAAGCAAATGAAATCAGCAATCAGAGTTCTGAGATTAAGGGAGAGAGGCTGCAGCAACCTCTGATTCCAACACAGTAGTGAGTGGGTACTGACTATTCCTCTGTGAGTGTAGTCTTTTAACACACAAAGTGCCAAGCTAGTGGCCTGATGAGCATTTGTGGTCCCATGTAGGGGGCATGTTTCATGCCTCTTACACACACACACACACACACACACACACACACACATGCGCGCGAGTGCATTAAAAAATAAGTGTTAAAACTGCACATCTGTTGAAGCAGATGTGAACACTTGTAGTCTAGCTCAAAGTATGTGGTGTTCATTGGCATTGTCATGTGATCAGACTCTGCAAATTGAGTCACAGAGTCTCCAAGGCAACTCTGTGGTTTAGACAGAGAATCTAGTACCCGTCATGACGCATGCAGAGTAGCCAGCTGCACCCAGAACCCTCAAAGCAAATGTGCTGTAGCTCAGTGCAAGGCCAGCACCTGCAAAAGCTGTCCAGAAACTTTGGGGCATTGAAGCAAATCCCACTTTGAATAATGGGAGCTGTAACGATAACTCTCTCAAACACCTTCATTAGCTTACTTCTCACTGAGAAACTTTGGCTTAGGCCACAAAGGGGACAGATTTGCTGGCTTTTACTGCCCTCCTCACCACACAGTACTCACTTCTTTCAAACAGAAAGTGATCCCCCTTTACCAGCATATCACATTATTTCTAAAACAGGCTGAGGGAGCGCATGGCTGTGACAGCACAGCACTGTCGCTAGGAGAAAGCAAGCGGGGAACTAGATTTACTCAAGTGGGAGAATGAAGGACAGTGTGATTTATTGGCTTTTTAAAATATTTATTTTTAGTTTTTAATTATGAGTGTGTGTGTTTCTAAATGTGTGTGTGATGAGTATAGACACCCATGGAGGCCATAAGAAGATGTTGGATCCCCAAGCTGAAGTGCCAGGCTCTTGTGAGTGTCAAGAACCAGACTTAGGTCCTTCGGAGGAGCATCAAGTGCTCTTACCTGCCAAGCCATCCCTCAATCCCCTTAGTCCCCTTAGTGACTATTTCTGAATAATATTTTTTTTTCCATAAAGAGGATGGTGTGGTGCTACTGTTTGAACCCAGAGAACTTGGTTAAGAGTGACTGGAGGATTCCCTGGAAGATGTCACATTCAGGCATGAATGGGTTCCCAGGTGGCAGGTGTAATGTGGTTAGTCACAGGAGCAAAAAATGTGCTGAAAACAGAAGAAAACCCCCAAAATATGCAAGTGGGCTGTGGAAGCCGTGGAGTGTTTGTCTATACTTTGTAAACTGAGAATTTTCCAAGAGTAGGGTGAAAACCATTATATCTGTGTATACTTGGGTTTATGCCCCAAGGGAGCTCAGTGCAATGGTGAAAACTAAGTTTTGCCTAACCAGGAACTTGAAACACAATTTTTTGTACATTTGAATAAGGTACCTGTGATGCTTCAGAATATAGAAATGTCATTTACATGCCCACGTTATAGCTCTGTTCAAGACTGTCATGCTTTTCTTAGCACCAGCTGGCGCTAAAAGTTTGTTTATTGAATCACCTGACAGCTTTTAAAGACAGATTTCTTCACATGTGTCCTCAATATCTGAGACACATACTTAAAAAGAATCTTTGTTTGGGCCGGGAAGGTGGCTCAGTACTTGCCACGCAAGTATAGAGACCTGTGTTTGGATCTCCAGAGCCTACATAAAATGCCAGGTGTGGTAGCAGACTACCGCCCCCATGTCTCCTTTACCCCTTCGTCCCCTTACCTAGCTCTTGGGAAACAGGAAGATCCTGAGACCTTGCTGGCCAGCTGGTCTACCCGTAATAACAAGCTCTGGATTCAGTAAGAGACTCTGCCTTGTTCAATGAGAGAAAGACAGAGACAGAGAGAAATAAATAGAAAAAAGTGGGACATGATAGAGGAAGGCACTCATGATCAAATTTTGGCTCATAAGCACACATATTAGTAAGCACATTTACACAAACACACACAGCAGTCACAGATTTACAAATCTGTATTTGTGGTTGTTACTGGCTGTTTCAACTCAGAGCCAAGTACTGACTTAGGTCAATTTAGACTTAGTTTTTTTTTTTTTAATTGTTTTTAGACTTGCTTATTTTTAAATTAAATTTTTATTTTTTTATATTAATTACAGTTTATTCACTTTGTAACCCTCACTCCCTCCCAATTCCATCCTCCCTCCCTCATCTCCTCTCATGCCCCAGACTTCCTTTTTAATGTGTCTTATGATAACTTGCCTTATATACTTTTCAAAGTTATCTTAAAATTACAAAGTAATCCAACATGCATTTGCAAGTGGGAGATTACATCCACAGCGGGAAGTTATAAATATTTGTTAAATGTTGGCATTTTTCAAGATGATTTCATTCCTTGCTGTCTTTAAACATACAAATCAACCCATGATTGCCAGGTTGTCATTGTCCTTTCTCCGTTTCAGCTAATGTTTTTGTTTTTCCTAAAAACAAGATAAGCTTGGCTCATGATCTAGAGGAACTTTATTAACATGTGAACGCAGGAAACTTCCTCTGCATGATCTCTCTCAAACCCAATTGTCCTAAGTGGCATCAGGGTTAGCAGACTTACAGTTAGCCATGGGGCTTTCTGTAAAGGATATGGAATAGTTAACACAGCCCTTGGAACCTTCTTTAGGAGGTGTGTCTCCAGGGAAGGCTCACCAGGTACTTTGAATTATGTTTCAATTTCATGACTCCAATAGATTTTTTAACCTAACTTGGTTGTAAGGTATCTTTTCCATACATGAGACCTAAGGAAATAACTAGTTGAATGTAAGTTGCTTGCCTAGGCTTTGATTAAAAGGTGAGTTCTTTCCTTACCCATGCCCAGAACTACAAAGCTCATCAGGAATCCATTGTGTCTTCCTACCGCACAGCGACCATTTGAGTTTGTCAGCTCTTCCCTGGCGGGTACACATGCCTTGTAAGAGCCGAGGCTTGTCTAGACTTCCAGGGTAACTCCTGCAGCAGTTTGTTGAAAGCACTTGCTGAAGCAGAAAGGACCCTTTTTGTTTTGAAAGCATGTTAATGTGATAATGAAATGCACAAAGCAAAGAGGTTCATCCATATAAATGGGTCATTTAAATAATGAGCAAGGAGGAAGGATGTGGTTTGATGTCAGTACTGATTAATTAGGACATAAAAATAAATAACCAGCCCCACACTGGCCTCCTCCCTTGAAACAGACTGTATTAGTGGGCAATGAAGTTAATGCAATTGACAATATAATTACAGGTTAGTGAGCAGACCAATCCATGAAGAGGCTCTGGCCTCTCTTTACAGCTTTAATCAGCTAGATAGCCTAGCTCGATTAATGTTCTCATCTTTACCTTGCTAATCATGCGGTCCTTTTAGAGAAAACCAGCATTTACAGCTGGCCTCTTAGGATACCCTGGCTATAGATTGACAGTATCATTCTAGATATTCAGTCTAACCAGCATTCGTTACATGCCGATCATATGATACTGTTCACGCCCACACTAGTGAAAGTCTTAGACCCACTCTGCAGAGAAAGGTGACGGGTTCTGTCCCCCACCTCTCTGGAATCTCCTGATCTCTCATAGAAAATGCTCACCAAGTTTCTAAGACCTGACACCTGACTTAGTGGCTTGAAGGAGGTAACCTTGAGGTAGCTTCAAAGAATCTTTTTTACATAATCGCAAATGAGGATAACACAAAAGTAGTTGAAAGTTAATAAACAACTCAGTATCAAATACGAAGGGAACACCTAACCTGAGATCCCCAGTACTGATAGAGGATAGAGGTCACCGAGACTGTTGGAAAGGTGTGTGAAACACACACACACACACACACACACACACACACACACACACACACACA